>NC_090933.1:1381831921-1382134951 GCF_040938575.1 Ambystoma mexicanum
ACTAACTGCATCATGCTTGCCAATGCGTTAGTCATGTCCAAACTAGACTACTGCAATGCCCTCTATGCAGGGGCCAACAAGTCCATCATAAATAAAATGCAAATCCTTCAAAACAATGCTCTTAGAGCTGCCCTTGACATACCCCGCAAAGCACATATCTCAAACGTTAGGAAAGACCACCACTGGCTCAAAATCAGCGACAGAGTCCTGCTCAAGACACTATCACTTACACATAAAGGGCTCAACAACACTGCTCCCCCCTACATCTCAGCCAGACTAACGAGAAAATCATCTAGGCACCATACCAGGGCTACTAACCACTACCTACTCGAAACCCCTAGATTCAGACGCTCCAAAGCAGGCGGAGTAAGCTTCCCTGTCAAAGCTGCCCAGGCCTGGAACGCATTACCCACTGCACTAAGAGCCAACTTACCCTACTCCAATTTTAGACGCAAGGTAAAAAATTGGCTCTGGACAAACGACAACTAACTCCTGAGACACCCAATGTCCATAACACTGTTGTCCAAAATGACGTCTGTTCTCAGACCTGCACACTCTTTCAAAACTACAATATGCTAATTTTTCTTTTTCTTCTGCCACACGGCAAGTATTGATATGTCTTACTGTACTGTTATGTTGTTTCTCGCCTATACTCTGTATGTAACCCAAGCTTAAGTAACCTTGTACCTGCTGCGCCCGGCTACCCCTGGGTTTTGTGCGCATTATCAAATAAACAATACAATACAATACAATACAATGTAATTTGTCCAATGGATGACTGTGAACGCCTGTTAATCTAGGTGCAACACAGGCGTGTTTCAATGTGTAACCACTGGACATTTCCTAGAAGTTGCCATTGGGCACACACTGTGTAGGTTTTACCTTAAGATCTGTTTATTTTATCTGTGTCGGACATTTTTGGAATGTTATTCTATATTGTACTGTATTTTGTCAATATTGTATGCTACCTAAAGACTCTAAGTCGAATAAAGGTTTATACAACAACATAAAGAACAAAAGAGTTTGCCACTTCGCCCTGCTATGCTGAGAGTTCATAGCGTATTGCCGCTATAGGTATTATTGGCAGTCTAAAAACTCTATGCCAGATCAAATCAGGGCCACACATGATTCTAAAATCACCAACGTCTCAATTTGCATAATATCTGTCCCATAAATGATTTTGGGAACTACCTTACCCTGGTAATATTTAATCAAAGGGCGCTCAGAGAACCTACAATATTTGTGAGATAGCCTCATCATTTGCCCAACTAAGGCTTCCGTTTCCTCCTCAAGAGCTCACCAGTCAGACCTTTGCTGGCTCTACCCCAAAGAGGCAATCCACAGTAGATCAAACTATCAACCTTCTGCCAAATTGAATCATTTAAAATACTCTTGAAAGATTCCCTTCTTTTCATTTTCCCAGGTGGAAACTGAAGATTTTAGTTTTATTAGAATTGATCTTCAAACAGTTCTCACCTGCGAAACGAGTAAAGTTATGTAGGCGTCTTTGCAGACCAATGGGTGTGAAATCCAAAAGACGGACATCATCCTCATAGGTCAGACATTTATTATCAGCAAACTTCTGGGGAACAAGGGAATCCCTCAAAAGAAAATCCTCTATGTCTGAAACCTACAGGTTAAAAAGGCAGGGGGCCAAGATGCCCCCCTGCCTAAGACCAGAGGGAGTATCAATTCTCCTGGCTCATCGACCTGTGCCCCCAACATCACTTGAATGTTAGAGTTTGAATGAATGGGGCATACTGTCTGGGCTGCTCCATCTTATCAAACTTTTGCCATTAAATCTTCTTATTAACTAGGTCGAAAGCCATCAACAGACCAATAGAGGCTATATATATATATATATATATATATATATATATATTGTGGAAAATGTGTTATCTTTCACCAACTCATAAAAACATGTCATTAAAAAAACATTTACAGAGGTTCCAGACTTTTTAGGAACTCCTGCCTGAAAGATTCACGGACGGCCAATACTCGCAGCCCAGGCCCCTAAATGGGATAAAACGACGGGCGCAAAATGTTTTACTACCCGCGTCCATCATGGTGATTGGCCGGTAGTTCAAAGGGTCTGACCGTGACCCCTTTTTAAAAATTGAGACTACGTAAAATGTTACCCACGATGCAGGAAACATATCAAACTCCAACAAGTTATTAAAGTAAAGAATTAAAATCGTAGCCCAAATCTCCGATGCAGACTTAAAAAGGGTGTTGGACGATCTTTTAGGCCAAGCTGCAAGTGAGGAACTTGCTTTCCATATGCTTTCTAGTCCCATTTACCACATAGTATAAAAAGCTGTCAAGTCCATAATGACTTTGCAACTATTAGGGGATCAGGATTACATTCAGTCTCAGCAAAAAGTGCCTCCAAATATTTCATCCATGAGGCTTCCGTAATCGGGTTAGCTTGCTTTTCTCTCTGACTTTTCCCCTAGAATTAGCGACCACCCAGAAGCTAGTTCCTGACCTGGAATTTGGAATATTTAACATCGCTTCAGCGTCCCTTTGGAGAGCAGCTCCCCGAGGATTCCTACTGAAGTTTCCTAATTTTTCGTAGGTGCGGTGTCACAATCCCTAGCCTCTTTGCGGGCGACACGCACATCTTCTAAAATGATTTTTTTTCACCTGCAACTCAAAATGTGTGTGTATGCAGACTTTTAGATGCCCCTGCTTGAAACATTCCCTACGAGTGCATTTAAAGTAGTATTAACAAAAAGAGGTAATCTGCTCAAATTAAAAGTAGAGATTTCCCAAGCATATGTTGTATGAGCTAAACTATCACCCAAAGGCCATTCACGCTTCCCATACCATACTTCAAGGTGTCCAAATAATTCAATAACCACCAGTGTTTGCATGACAGTGAATGAATGGTGAAAAGAGCGCTTACCATCCAATGATCACTGTGGGAAGTGTAAATTACCCTAGAGGCAAAACACAATCGAAATAAAAATATGTCAGCAAACATACAGGGCCTCATTACGAGTCCGGCGGTAACCCTGCCGGTGCTTCTGGCAGGTTGCGGCCAGACTCCTAAAGTTTTACCGCCGCCGATTCCAAGTCTGGCGGCTCGGGAAGTCAGGCGCCGGTAAAATGTAAGTCCCATAGGCCTCTACGGAAGTGGGGACATGGAAGCACCGGTACTGTTGCTAACGGTGCCAGTGTTTCCGTGACCGGTCTGCCTACTCTGGCCGCTGCGCCCGGCAGGGTCAGACCTGTTGGACAGAGTGGCTCTGGCAGGCAGACTCATAGTTTGCTGGTCTGGAAACAAGGGTGCCGTTGAGCTTACCGGCACCCTTGTTTCCAGACCGGCAAACTTATAATGAGGTCCAATGTCTACGTTAGCTGTATCCCTCTCTCGCTTCCAAGCAACCTGCATGGGAATATCCCCTGGTACATTGCCAGGAAACATGTACGACCTGGTGAACATCCATTTGGAACCCGTCAGTGCCTTATCTGCATACAGTTTAGAGGGACCCACTAGGTGGTCACCCAGGTCCTCCCCTTTACAAAAGGAATTTAAAGCACTAACAAGACATGAACATTAAGTTGCTTAGCTTGCCAATCGTCCAGAAATAATATCAATCTATCAAGAAAACTAGGAAGAGGTGCTATACCATAATGCCAGCATATATTGGAAAGACCCTCCTTGAATTACAAACTCAAATGCAAGGGCTCCAGACGCTATATGAAACTGGGCATTAACCCGCAGCCCCCTCCTGATTTGATAGCAATTAGTAACCCACTGGAGGGACAGCCCCTATTGGATTTCTTTGCAGCCAGAAAAGCTTTTTCAACGCTATCTATAAGAGGACCAGAGTGTTTGGTGTTTTGCTGAAGGACTCTGAATTTTTAAACTGTCCGGACTACTGCCACTGAGAAGTCTTTTTTCTGTGCCTGTTGGAGGGAGTCGTCTCCTTGCTACTCTGCCCTGCTGCTATCACTCTTAAGCCTCTCACCAAGCAGAGCGCATTCAGTGAGCCCCGATTACATCCCTTCATTTTTTGAGTGCAATTAACATCTACCTACCAAATTTGACATATGGTCATTCTATTGGAAAAACAATAAAAATAAATAAATAAACCAAACAGCAGCACATTTTTGCAAGAGCTGAGGCTGTGACTTCACAATATCTCTAAGTTTGATCTTTCCTGTCTGCTGCTTCACTCACTGGTAAGTGACTGCGGGATTTATCCTTTGAGCTTGTCTGGGTGGGATGCAGGCATAGACAGTATTTTTCGAGTACTACACCTTCTGTTATACTGACTGATACTTCCTCGAGTAACTGCGGCCTATTAGGCATTTGAACTCGATACGATAGGAAGTAATTGAAGTGGTCCTGCTGCTCACTGGTGGTCCTGCTCCTTGTTGGTGGTGTCTGCTTGTTGTACCAAGAAGCTACCCTTTCTTTGCTGCTGTATTGGGTGGTTAATCCCCCCATTATGCGTGGCTTGCGTAGTGGTAAATGCCTAGGGTCGACCTCGGACCCCATGGGGTTGCCCACCAAAGATTTTAATCTAGCTACTGCTCCCTCAACAACTGCGAGTGTACAGGAGGCTTGTATGCCCCCACAAATTTGGAGCAGTCTAATGGATGTGGTCTCTGAGTCATCGAGGGTGATAAACATCGGTTACCAATTGTCCAAAGACTGGGTTGATATATCGCTTTAAAAACTGTAGGCAGAGGTGGTGGGGCTGATTTTAATCCTCGAGAACCCCTGATTATTAATGTAAAAGTAGATGCCCCAAGATTAGAGGGCGCAAATTATCCACACTCTGAAAATCGATCATTGCCCTATGACTGGTCGCATATCATAACTTCGCTTCACGAACAAAATCGTGTCCCCAGGGGTTAAAATGGAAATAATTCCATCAGGTTCTTATCGTGGAATATGCATTGGCTTCAACCACCTCAGCACCAATGACGTCATTTGGGAAAACGCAGACTTGATTTGCCTGCAGGAAACTTTCATGTTAGATATCCCCTTTGTGGATGGCGTTTAAACTATCCATGAACACGCAAGGAAAGGCACAAGTGGTCGACGTGTTGGGGGCCTTGCGGGTGGATTTAGGGTCCAATGTTGAAAACCTTTTTCTGGGACGTGCAGATATGCTGGGCCTTACAATTTCCTGGTGGGACCTGGGCAAAATATCTTGGAGCTTCTTAATAGTATTGAACATCTTTGGAGGATATCTTGCTTGCGATTACCAATATTATTGATTCCCAGGGCGTTTTTGAGAATCGTTGTATCATTATCATGGGTGACTTCAATTTAGAGTGCTTAGATTGTCATTGGTATGACTGGGACTCTACTCGTTTGCACTCTAGCCTAGCAAGAGCCAGAGGGTTCCACTTTCGATCCTTTCTGGACTTTTGCGTTTTTAAAATTCTGAATGGTAATGTCAAAGGTGATATACCACCTAATTATACATGGACAAATGGGTTTATAGTGATTACGTCGAGAAAAAAAAGGGTCGACATGCACAACCATCGAATACAAACCATCGCATACCAAAGCATAGACAACCTATATTTTACATGTAAAAGTGCAATTCCATCGAAACCAGTCCATCGACAATATACATGGACTGGTTTCAATGGAAATGCACTTTTACATGTAAAAAGTAGCATTTTCATGCTTTTGTTGTAACTTTAAAACGTTACATGGCGCTGTCCAGTGCTGAAATTTCAGCACTAGCCAGCTCCTTGTAACGTTTTAAAGTATTTCTGTATATTGGGGGGGGGTTCCCCCCAGCCCCCCACATCCCTAATCCCTAGCCCTAACCCTAACACTAACCCAAACCCTTATCCTTACCCTAATCTAACCCCAATCATAACATTACTTTTCGATGGATCCATCAAATTTTATTCAACGAACTGGCCATTCTATAGAATGGTATTTCGATGGAAAAAAATAAGATGGTGTGGTGTTAGATGGATTGTCATTCGATGGAATGACTGGATACCGGACAAATGGTCTCAATAGTTCCACTCTGGATTATGTTTTCTGCTCCAGCACCTTATTTTCATGCTTCGACCTGTTTGAGGTTGTTGTAAATGAGTGTACTGATATCACTCTATTGGTTTGCTATTTGAGTGGGGCCTGTGTCTCTGCTCCTGGGACTCATGTACCCATCCCAATCAGGGTGAGACTGTCACACCGCTGAGACCGTGGAAGTTATGGGCAAGATGGAGGCGTTATTAGGTCCATCTGGTCTGTCGGTGAGCGGTCTAGTCTTTCTGGTTGCCGCTGCATTTAAGGAAGCCACGCCCCCCCTGCGAGTTGCGTTGCAACTCGCTATGCTACTTTCGGATTTGTGCCGACGAAAGCTTTGACCTCCCGAGCTCCTCTTTAGTTTACCTGGGTACTCTCACCGGCCCGCCGCCCTCTCGCCTGGCGACGGCCGTTCTCTCTTGCCTTCCCCCTTTTCTTTCGGTCTTTCCATCCTTCTCTTTCTCCCCTAGTTTTTTTCTTTCGCGTACTCTCGCATTCACTCTACCTCGCATTCGCGCACTCACATAGTCACTTACCCTTTCATTCTTTCTCTCTCGCATTCGCTTGCCTCGCATTCGCGCACTCACATAGTCACTTACCCTTTCATGCTTTCTCTCTCGCATTCGCTTGCCTCGCATTCGCGCACTCTCATAGTCACTTCTCTCTCATTCTTACTCTCTCGCATTCTCGCTCTCCCACGGACTCTGGGCCACTCTCACATTCTCTCCCTCCATCCCAACTTACCCTATCAGCAGTCTTCGGAGCCGCTGTTGGATACTTCGGAAGCCTGTTTAGTCTTCCTTCGTGGCTCTTCACTCCAGCGCCTCATCCAAGGCACCCTCGTTCCTGCCAAGGAATCAAAGTCCTGTTTCCGGTGATATTTGGAGTTATCAACTGGACATTATTCTCAAGACTTTTAGTACTTCTGGAAGTTACCCAATCCATCCCCGCCGGCAGCCTCACAGGGTTTTTTCTGCCTTACTGGCTTTTTCCCTGTAGTGGGAGGGGCAGACTCCCCAGGGTTCACCTGACGGTTTAGTCTAATAACGGTCAAGGTGGCCTCCGGAGGAGACCGTCCCTATCTCTTCGAACGCAAGAAGGGTAAAGGACTCCTTAAGAAGGACACGGAAGAGGAGAAGACCCAGAAAGAATGGAGGAGAAGACAGAAAGCCACCAGTCTTAGTGAAGATCAAGGTGAGGAGACTCCGGGTAAAGAAATATTGGGAAGTGGTTTTGACAGAGACCTAGAGATCATGCCATTATTTGGCGTCCTAGCGTAGCTGCACGCTACAATACTAAGATCAACCAGGAACTCTGTGATGGTACATTCTCTTTAATTTCATCTCAGTTCTTTGGTTCCCATCTACAGGTCCTGCCTCAGAGGGCTTACTTCTCTCAAAAGTCTAAATGGGTCTCGGAGCGGTGTTCCGCATAACCATAAATACAATATAATTGTTGTTGAAAGGAAGAAACAGTTAAGAAGAGAGTTTAGGAGTGCTAGGACGCTGGTTGATTTTGGGATTCCCATCATCAGAAGATTAAAGCTATTTTACAGAAACTGGGCGAGGGGTTATAGACATCGATTGTTTCAAAGAGATGCTGAACATATGCTGGGAGCACTTGTTAATAAAGACTCCTCATGTTTCTGGAAATTGTTAAGAGAGGTTCACGTTCAAACCTCCCTCCAGTTACAATCCATCTTTGGCTCCCGATGGGAGGCCTTTTTTAGAAACCTGTTTGCTGCCCAGCCCTTGCCACCCATTAATGCGTTGCAAAGCAACACTACTCTTATGGGGACTCAATCTTGAGAGATCTTGGAAATTGATATACAGGGTATCCCATTGGCTATCAAAAAAGCAAAGTCTTCTAACACACCTGGGCCAGATGATCTCTCGAACCTTACCTTAAAGCCCCCTCCACAACTTTGGGCAGCAGTTCTTTCAGAGCTTTTCCCGAATAGTCTTGCAACTCACCAGTTTCCCCAGTCGTGGAAGAATGCAGTGGTGGTTGTGATTTTCAAGAAGGGACATAGGTTGGAACCTGCAAACTACCACCCTATGTCCCTCCTTGACCCTTCCTACAAGATCTTTTCATGCTTCATACTGCGGTCCTTGAACGATGGGATGAGGAGTCTGGTAGATTTTATCTTAATCAGGTAGCCTTCCACAAGGCTACAGTTACATTGTTGAACTGCTTAATTAGGCATCACGGAATAAACGTACCTTATATCTGGCCTTCCTGGTAACTGCCAAAGCGTTTGATTGTGTTGATCGCTCCAGGCTGTGGGCGATGTTGAGGAATTGGGACTGTCCAGAACCTTTGGTAAACATTCTGGAACTGCTTCACACTGACATCAGACTTAACGTCAAGTTGGATCAGTGTGGTTCATTTTCGGGTTGGATCCTAGTTGAGCGTGGTTTACGGCAGGGATGTGTGTTGGCACTGTTTTTGTTTAACCTCTACATTTTGGGTATAGGGGCTGCATTGGCACGCATTGTGGCCAATCCCCCTAGATTGGGTTCTCTGAAGCTGCAATACCTTTTATATGCGGATGATCTTGTCCTGATGAACTGCACCCCAATTGGTCTCCAAAGGTCCTTAAAAACTGTGGCTAATTATTTTGGGGACCTGGCTTGGATATAAACACGCCCAAGTCAAAGATCCTCATCTTGAATCGGCGCAGGAGTCCTGTAGGTAGGTCTCATTTTGTTTGGTACATAAATGATTCCAGAATGGAGGAGATAACCGAATTTAAATATCCTGGTGTTGTCCTAAGAGCTACAAGGTCCCTGGGTTTAGCCAGTCTGGTTCTTAGGCTAGAAGCTATTGCTACAGTGACCAAACTACGAGTATTGGATAGGAAATATGGGTGCTTCTCCCTCCTACCAGTGTTGAAAATAGTTAAGCAAATTTATATATAGACCTTCCAAGGCTAAGAAGAAATTATTTGAAAAGGCTTGGATTGAAAATAGGCGCAGTCTCGAGACGTATAAAATCTCTTCTCATTTCTATTGAGATATTAAACCATTCAATCAAATCCAGAAATGTACGGGAAGATATCCATCCAAGCATTCTAGGGAACTTTGGCTACGTGTAAAATTAAATCTACTGCCTACTAACAATGTTTTAGGTGCAACAAACAGATTGCCGAAGGAACAGTGGGTGTATCGCCTTTGTAAGAAGTGCATCGGAGCATAAAGCATATCATTTTTTTTTTATTGTATATGATTCTAAAAAACCTTTACAAACAGACAATAAAAACAATTATATACAAAATATTATTCAATTAAATTGACAAGATATATAACTAGATATAAAATAACCTCCTAATAATGAAACAAAGAGGAAAGTTTAAAAGATAAAAGAACAAAGCTTCAACTATTCCCATGCAAGACTAAAAATACCATGTATGCAATTAGGGCCAGGGAAAAAGAAAGAAAAAAAAATGTGA
This sequence comes from Ambystoma mexicanum, assembly GCF_040938575.1. Classification (NCBI taxonomy): domain Eukaryota; kingdom Metazoa; phylum Chordata; class Amphibia; order Caudata; family Ambystomatidae; genus Ambystoma; species Ambystoma mexicanum. Next base: position 1,381,841,386 of record NC_090933.1, read on the forward strand.
AAAAAAAGGAAACATTACAAGCGCAGGCTAAGAAGAGGAGCAAGAGAAGCGACATTCGAATAATAATGTTATTTCTTTTTAGTACCTGTACCGTCATCATTGTCAGCGCTGTTTCATACCCCGAGATCAGTCTATCCCAGAACATGTCTGAATCTATGCTCTCAGCAGCCAGGTCCCCTCACAATCCATCAGAAGATGTTTTAGGGTTTGTTTCGCTGGGTTCTTACATATTTCACACAATATGTGGGCAGACTCCCCTTGCCCCCTTCTTATAAGAACTTCTCCAGTGTGGACCAAGTTCAACCAAATTCTGAGGAAGTTGTTCCTTGTTTTTCAAACAGGGAATTTCACAAGGTATCTTGGGAGACAACCCAGTTTCTTGTTGACCACTAATAATTGGTTTAGGGAGGCAGAACTATGCATGTTGTTCATTGCTATAATCCAGACCATCTTTTCTAAGGCCTTTGTGGCTTCAGTGGGGTTTGCCGAGAGCATCTCGACATCTGTGTCTGCCTTCCCCAGGGACTCTCTGACCCTAGCCTCCAAGTCGGCTAGAACCATTGACCTGGAATTCTCCAGATGGCCCTTTTATCTGCATACAGTGTTTGGGGCTGTGCGTTTGCAATCAACCGATAAAGGGAAACCAGTTTCCAATCTGCCAAAGAGCTTAGCGTATAATGATTGAATGTCCTGTACTCGCTAGCTGGAGGAACAAAATGTTTTGACTTGCATTTGAAAACCAGACCATTGATTACATGGGAAATGCTGTGCTGGAATGTTCTCTTAGAGCCGCTGACCAACTGGTCATGATGAAGAATGTTGTAAAAAGTATAGTGATAAGACTCTGCAAGATTATTTTAATATCTTTTCTTTTAATACAATGTCATTTTAGCAATGTTACATTTTATATATTTTGACCCCTTTTTTCTCTTGTTTCTGTTTTATAAATGAGTGTATTGATGGTAAGTGTACTTACTTGTTTTATCTTGTCTTATGTGTGTTAAAATTCACTTGTTGATGCTAGACCACACAATAAATTAAAAGAAATAAGAGGACCATCAGTTAGCCATATTTTCTGAAGTAGTATCATATCATGATCCCCAAGTAGGGCCCCCAGTTCTCCATCAGATCTTAAATGGCAATTGACCCAGGTAAAGACTGGACTTCTCCACGGCAGATGTCTTTTAAGTGCCAAGGCATCTGCTAACCACAACCAGTCCATATTACCCTTATTCACAACATTTGGCGCTTTCACCCGTGCTACTTCTCTAGGTTGAGTGGTTGAGTTAGAAACAGTGATGTATATACCTGAGTTTCTGAGGGAGCATCTTCAAAACAAATAGAAAGATTGAAAACATTGCCATTAAAAGGTAAAATGCCAAAGCCTATTTGCCTCAATCGGCCAGACTCCCTTAGAATTATGTCATGTACTATTTTAGAAACAACATTAAGTATAACTTTAACAGTGGTAAAAACATCAATTAATTCTGCATAATCGATATCACAGGATGATGTAGATCAGCGTCCCCAGTGCCTTGATGGAAAACACATGGATTCCTTTCACTCTCTGGTTCACAGATCGTGTGCTCATACGTTTCTCTCTCAGATTCTGATCCTGTGCACGGCTACTCCAGCCCTCATGTACAGTATTTGTATTTCTTTGACTCTTTTGCACGGTTCTCGTACCTGTTCCACTCTTGCAGGCTTTTTCTCTCTTGACGGCTTCTCCAGCCTTTGTATGCACTATTCGTATCTCTGGAACTCTGTTTTACCTGGGTCTTATGTCTGTTCCAGTTGACCAGCTTCTCGTACCCTGAACGGTTTTGGTCAGTCTTTGACCCCAGAATAGGTCGTCCGTATTGGCTTCCTGGTGTCAGAAGTATTCGCTTACTTCCTCAGGCTGGTCTCATTTTACCGGCACTCACTGAGTGGAGCTCGGGGATTCTGGCTCCTCCTGGTCCCGTTGTCTGTTGTGGGGCACCTGACCCACCACTGCTCTTCAGTGGTCTCGCCACCAAGGTAGACAGCTTGCTTTCTGTCCTGGTTCCCTTTCTGACTAGAGCCTTTTGGTCGGTTGGCATACTCGCCACGTAGCATCCAGCTAGCGGATCTCAGTATGACTACATTGATGCAGGCTCCATGGCTTCCGGTAGCTATGCCACTCCAGGACGTCGGCGCAGAGGCTTACCTCGGCTTATCATAGATTCTCCTCCCTCCGTACGAGTCTCTCTCCATTCACAGTTCTCACTAGGTTTAAATACGTCATCACATTTAAAAAAAGGTGTATCCTGCTTCCTTGACAAGGGCGTTCAGATGTGGTCCAACATTACCTGATGCCAACGGGATGGAAGGAGGATAACTGGTACTTGTAGTTAAAATGCAAGAACAAACCATTTTTTCAAGTTCCATGTAGATGAATAATGTTGTTGGTTTAGGGAGATCCTCATCGGACTGGGAGTCTTTGTCCCGAGAGGGGAGGCACTCCCAGTGAGGTCCCACTTGCCCAGACCCCTAGGTCCCTACCCACACCTCCCTAGCCTCACCTCACCTCACCCTCACCTCCCTAGCCTCACCTCACCCTCACCTCCCTAGCCTCACCTCACCCTCACCTCCCTAGCCTCACAGTGTGTTGCCCTCCCTCTGGTGAGAAGGGATACATTTCCCAGATTCATCACAGATACCAATTGGTGAATCAGTCATCCCCTGAATCTCATGATGAACTGAAATACATTTTGGTGAAAATTAGGACACATTTCTTTTTTGTGTTTATACATTTTAATCCTTAACGGTTGTGTTTTAAGAGATTTCGGCATCAAACACGTTTTTAATATTAAGTTCAAATGTACTATTTAAAACCTTAAAATGTCAAAAAAGCATGCTTTTTGGTAGCTGCCTTGGAAATTTCTTTAATTTGATTTGTCAAAGCACATAGCTAGCTCGAGAGAAGCAGAGCACATTACAGAGTGTGGGAAGTCAGAAGAAGGGCAGAGGCGACTTTGCTCCATTTCCGTGTAATTTCTATTGAGCAAAGATTGAAATTAAGATGACTCCTACCTATCTGAAAGCGATGGGTTTTCCCTACCTAGCAGCCTAACTAGGGTGCTCGTCACTCATCATTACATCTCCAAAGAAAACTGTCCTCTGTCCAACTCTAAACTACTCTATCCCTGCCTCAATACAAAAAGAACTAAGGCACAGGAGAATGGCTCCCTTCTCCTGTGCTCTGCTTCCCAGCAATGTCAATTTAATAGGTGATTCTTAAATAGTTTTTGGCAATTACTTTGATAAGTTCACTCAGTTCAGAAAAAGAATCTTCCAGCTTTCCCACTGTGTTCTTGACACTTTGCTTTTCCCTTCCGATTCTCCTTCGCTCTCTCCCTTGCCTCAATCTTTGTATTATCCTTTCTTGACACACAGTCCTCTCTCTTTGCTAGCTGGGCCAGTTAATAGATTCTCACTTTCCTTGTACTCTTCTTTGTTACTGAGACAAGTATTAAGATTCCATAAGTGGTCTTTACTTGATTCCCAGTCTTCATAATTACTGGGGCGAGTGTGATTGGACCACTAACGCTTCACGTTAGATTTCTTCTCTTCCAAATAACTGGACCAAGTATGCTTGGGTCAGTAATGATTCACGTTTGGCTCTGCCTCTTCAGGGTCACTGAGGTGAGTATGAGTTCTCCAGTAATGATTCACACTTGACTATCTTCAGGGTCACTGAGGTGAGTATGAGTTCTCCAGTAATGATTCACACTCGACTATCTTCAGGGTCACTGGGACGAGTATGAGTTCTTCAGCAATGATTCACACTTGACTATCTTCAGGGTCACTGGGACGAGTATGAGTTCTCCAGTAATGATTCACACTTGACTATCTTCAGGGTCACTGACGTGAGTATGAGTTCTCCAGTAATGATTCACACTTGACTGTCTTCAGGGTCACTGGGACGAGTATGAGTTCTCCAGCAATGATTCACACTTGACTGTCTTCATGGTCACTGGGACGAGTATGAATTCTCCAGCAATGATTCACACTTGACTATCTTCAGGGTCACTGGGACGAGTATGAGTTCTCCAGCAATGATTCACACTTGACTATCTTCAGGGTCACTGGGACGAGTATGAGTTCTCCAGTAATGATTCACACTTGACTATCTTCAGGGTCACTGGGGTGAGTATGAGTTATCCAGTAATGATTCACACTTGACTATCTTCAGGGTCACTGGGAGAAAGTATGATTCATGTACTTGTTATGTTCGTTCTCCCTCCCGGGTCTCCCACTGTCCCCTTTACCTTCTCTTCTTGGGGTTAGCATCACCGGGCCGGTCCATAGGACGGGAAACTGTTCACTCTACTTCAGTATGGCTTCTGGCTTCTCTTCCATCTGACCTCTTTCTCTCCACAGGTTAAGAGGCTTGGTGGTCTTGGCATTGTTAAAGGACTGCATAATCCACTTCTCCTGGGTCACGCCTCCACTCACAAATTGCTCTCTTCTTCGGAGTGCCTTTTCTCCAGCACTGCCGACCTCCAGCTCTCTTCGTGCTTGCTTCCCTTGCCTGCTGCTTTCTAGATCGGAAAGCAGGACTTCTTGACATCTGTCATCTTCCTAAGCAATACCCGCTGGACTCTTCAGGGATTCCTTCAATGTAACGCAGGTATGAAGCTTCTGGGTCTCTCTCCTCTTTAGAGCTCCTCCTTCTCCTTTTATGACATGCAGATCGGCCTTCCTCAGCGTAAGTTCATAGTCCTTCTTTTCTTTCACTTGAGTATAGTGCATTACTCGATCACTCTTCTTCTTCACAGTACCTGATGCTTGAGTGATCTGTATTAGTCTTACATTCTTCTTCACAGTATCATTACAATATACCAATGTTTTTATATCACAATAACAAACATTGGGCCTCATTCCGAGTGTGGCGGTCGGAAAACTCACTGGCACCCTTGTTTCTGGGCTGCCACACTACGAGTCAGCCTGCAGGGGGCGTTGCACCTGGCAGGGTGAGAACTGCTGGGCGCAACGGACCCTGCAGGCAGACTTTTCACGGAAGCACTGGCACCATTAGCAACAGTGCTGGTGCTTCTGAGTCCCCATGTCCTATGGGATTCCACAGGAATGGGGACTTACTGAATCCCCTGCATGACTTCCCGCTCCGCCGGGATTTGTAATGTCCTGGTGGCACCAGGAAGTCAGGCAGAGGATTTACGGGGTTATTCATGGAATTATTGTGCGCAGAAATGTGTAGCGCAAGCGTGCGAAATACATGCAAGCCCCCTTTTTATCAATTCATGGAAGGCACTGCGCATGGGTCACCTGGGACCTGCGCCAATTGTGCGCGTGGTGCACACATCACCGCGACATCCCGAACGATGTGCGCAAGTCGCTCAGTGAAGGCGCACAACGTCCAGTGCATACACCTAAAAAGGGGGCGGAACACGCGGAATTGGGTACAACACTCGAAAATATGGGCATAACGGGGGAAGTTCAGCAGCTAAATCCTTGCAACGCGCGCTAAGGACACATATTCATGGAATTGAACAGGGCAAACCCGCGCAGGCCAAAAGAGGTGCAAAGCCGGAAACACGTCCGCCATGCGAAAGAATGAGTAAGCGCCCCAGCGCAGCATAAAAGTGCGCACAAACAACAAACAAGCATATACAGCTAAGATGAATGTCCCATTTCTCGCAGCAGTGATCGTGGGACACCACAGGAGGAGGAGGATAGCCAGGCCCCGCAGGTATAGGTTTCCACCTCATATCATCTTAGACCTGGTCACTGAGTAGGAGGATGACCTCACATCACCCACCTTGTGCTCCCTTGGAAAAGGTGCTCAATGTCCTTCATTTTTTGGCCACTGGGTCATTTCAGCGGACAACTTCCATAGTTGGGGGCATCTCACAGGCCACGCAGTCAGGCTGCCTACACCAGGTGTTGGCAATCATGCCTGCATGCCCCTCAGTCTGCAGGCACATATACATGCCCAGAACACCTGCAGAAAGGCAGGCCTTGGTCCAGGATTTTCACAGGGTGGCACATTTCCCCAAAGTGCTTGGTGCCATTGATTGCACCGATGTGGCCCTACGTCCACCGAGGGCCACTAGCACATCTATCGCAACCGCAAGCACTGGCATTCCATCAACGTGCAGGTTGTATGCAATGCCAAGGGAATCATCACCTCTGTCTATGCAAACTATCCAGGGTCCACCTATGACAGTTTCATATTCAGAATGTCACCCCTACACCGGGACCTAGAGGTTGGGAGGCATGGCAACACATGGCTCATTGGTGAGTACAAATGCCTGTGCACATGCATGCATGTCACACACAGACAAATACACAAACCCAACTAATGACAAACATTATCACCTCCCTAGGGGACAGTGCCTACCCTTTGAGCACCTACAAGATGACGCCAATACAGAACCCAACCACACCACCCCAGGTAAGATACAACGCAGCCCATATTGCAACCCGGGGCATAGTGGAGCGCACATTCAGAGTGCTCAAGTCACGTTTCCGCTCCCTTGACCACTCTGGCGTGCAGCTACTATATGCGCCCCCAGTAGTGTGCAGGATCATTGTGGCAGCATGTGTGCTGCACAACGTTGCAACCCGGAGGGGCGTACCGGTGGACATGGTGGTGCCCCCACATCCCCAACCACATGCACGGCCACTGCACATGGGAGGGGAAAGGTCACGTGGCGAGGCAGCCTGTACCTAGCTTGTGGCAACATTTTTTACCTAACCCCCCCTCCCCCACGGAGTGCACACAGGCCTGGCACATTCCAGGTGACAATCGATGATGACAAAGGGACAGTCAACTGTCACAACCTTAACACCCTGAGAATGTGTCCTTGGAATTACAGCATTGTGTGCATCCCTAGCCACTTAAACACAATCCCGTGTGACCAAAAGGCACACATGCAAGCTACAGATTCCCCCCTTCATGCAAAACAGCACATCCAAATGCTGGTATGTCACCTAAACCTCCCTTAACCCCATGTCACCCCCCGACACACCATGCCATGTGAACATTTCAATAAAAAAATAAACACACATGACACAACTGTCACAAAGTGCACTGTCACAAATGGAAACAGGCCACAGACAACCTACTCAGAGACGGACTCTGAAGAAAAGAGTGAGCTAAAATATCCAACCTATACTAAAAGGACGTAAATGCATGCCACCAAAGGTGTGAATACCAAAAGTTGGAACCTTTGGTGGCATGCATTTCAGGGAATCCCAAAAAAGAAAAGAAAATGCGGTTGCTGTGGGGGTGTCCACCGCAACACCCCGCTCACTACACAACACAGTAGAGTGAGTGGTGTTTGCAGCCTGGAAACCCCTGCAGCTGGATAAAAAAACAAAGCAAAAAAATGAGCCAGAGGTGCCAGTTCACGATCACGAAAGTCAAAGTGAACTTGTGCAGCAGGGACACAGCATGTCTCAGAAGGCAAGTAGTGTGTGCGTGGGGGGATGTTGGGGTGGTGTTGGGGTGGGGGTTTGGTGTGTGTGTTGTCGGGTGTGTTTGCAGGGCTATTCAATGCATGTTAGCATGGGAAATGCATGAACCTTCAGTGTTGCGTACATTTTCCATGTGAACTACTCCGTTGTGGACACATCTGCAATGGAAACATATTGCCGATCTGGTGACACATCATAAGCAAAACCATCACAGGACTATCAATTTACCAGCATAACATATCATGAACACAGGACCCAACAGTGACAATGTCAGACAGTGACGAAACACAACAGCACAAGTGCCTCAATGTGACATTGCCACCACATGTCCTTGCTGAGATAAAAAAAAAATCCTCCATGGGCTCATGGTCTGCACGGCCCGACCTGAGTGAGAGATTCGTCGACGTCTCCCTGTGTTTGTACATCATGAGATTTGTTTGTTTGTTTACTATTTATTATGCACGCTTTACCCAAGGGTAACAGGGCGCAAAAGCATAGGAAGTCGTACAGCTTGGTGCATAGTAACAAAATTACAGGGTATCAAAGGACCAGTGATTACAATCCAAAATCTAACAGTTAGCAATAAGGTAAATACAAAATATACAGGAACAGTGAAAAATGCAGGTAGGATCAGGTTTGTGAAATCATTTGTCATCCATCTCTATTAGCCTACTGATCAGGTTATGTCTAAATTTGTTGAAGGATTGTTCCATTCTCAGTGTGGTGGGTAACTCATTCCACAGTTGGGCTGCTTTGACTGGAAGCTAGAGCCTCCAATGGTGGAGAGTTTGAAGCGGGGTACCTCTAGGTGATTGGTGTTCGCTCGTCTAGTCAATCTGGTGGCAACTATTCTAGAGAATTTGTCTGCTAGATATTGTGGGGCTTTTTTGTTAAGACCTTTGTGTGTGAGAGAGGCAGTCTTGAGTCTAATTTTTCTTGTAGGTGTATAGCCATTTATGCTTCCTTCTTATCTCATCTCTTGGAGATGTTTAGTGCGGCTCTGAGAGCATTGTTTTGCTTTATCTGTATTTTGTTGATGATAGATTTCTTTGCTCTGATGTAGAGGGTGTTGCAGTAATCTAGTCTGGATAAGACCAATGCTCTGGCTAAGGTCATGCAACTGTTGGGGGAAAGGAATGGTTTGCTTGCTCTAATTAGTTTGTATGTATATGCTGTAGTAGAGGCTAGGTAGTTTGCCTGTTTAGTACACTATGAAGTGGAGTCTAAGTAGAAACCTAATGATTTTACTTCCTTGGCGACTTGAATAAGGTTGTCATCAATCATGAATGATGAATAATTTTCTCCTAGTTTGTTAAGAAGGGGTGTAGTACCCAGGATGAGCAACTCTGTTTTGTCATCGTTCAGACAGAGGCCATGGTTGGCCATCCATGCCTGAACAATGCTGTAGATTCTGTTCACCATTGCTAAATCCCTGTTGTAGTCCCTCGTGAGAGTGAGAAGAATCCGGGTATCGTCTGCATAATTCGTGTAGGTGATACCCAGATGGTCCAAATCATCGAACAGGGGCTTGGTGAAGATATTATATAGTGTTGGTGAAACACAAGAGCCCTGGGTGATGGGGATAGGGTCCGCAGCTGCAGACAGTGAAAAAACTCTCATAGTCCGGTCACTGAGGAATGATTGTATCCAGGCTATTGCCTATCTAGAGAAGTAGGCAGTTGAGCCATAGTGGTTGCATAAGACCTTGTGATCTACTAGGTCAAATGCTGCCAATAAGTCTAGTAGGAGAAGTAGTGCAGGTTTTCCGTTGTCTCTTAATTGATCTATTCAGGTTTTAAGATCAATAAGTGCAGTTTCGGTACCATGTAATGGTCTGAAACCTGATTGTCGTGAGCCTAATAGTTGGTTATTTTCAAGGAAGTTCTGTATTTGGATATATGACACCTTGTCTAGGATCTTCAGCAAGAATAGTACAGTTGTAATCGGTCTATAATTAGTAGGTATAGCCGTGTCCAGGTTTTGCTTTTTCCTTAAGATTGCTAGGAATGGTGCCGGTTGTGAAGGAGGCATTAATTAGTTTAGTGATAAAAGGTGCAAGCTCTCTAGCGGCGTCTTTGATCAATTGAGCAGGGCAAAGGTCCCCTTTACAGTTAGAAGGTTTGAGTCCAAGGATGACTTTCTCAATCTCTATCGTAGAGACTTTGATAAAGTGAAATTGACTAATTGGATTCAATTTTCTAGGTGCTGTGGTGTTGGGGAGTTTAGTGTTAGTGAGTGATGTTTTCTTTAGTTCTATTTTCTTTTGGAGTTTTAGGACTCTGTTGGCTAGCACGTGCCGGATATCCGAGCGCCATGTTTTATCTTTGACACAGTTATCTTGGGCTGTTATAGGGTTTTCAAGTTCCTTTAATATGGAGAATAGCTCTTTCATGCTGGAGTTTGCTTGTGTGATTCTATTGTTATAGGTCTCTCGTTTGGCCGAAAGAATCTCTTTCTTATAGTGAGATGAAATGTTAATTAATTTCCGTTTGTTTTCAGGAGTAGAGTGTAGTTTCCATGTATTTTCACATTTTCTTTTTTGTAGTCTAATATTTTTTAGATGGGGGTGAACCAGTTGTTGAGATGACTTTTAGGTTTACTATCTCTCAATTTTAGAGGGACTATGCTAATAAGAGTGTTATTCATAACCTTGTTATATTCTTCAACTAAGAGGCAGGGATCCAGGTTGTCAGGTAGTACATTGAGGGTAGGCAAAATACCGGGGAGAAGTTTGTGAATTGTCATGTTCTTTTTATTTCTGGTAAGTGTAGGTGGGGCAAGATGTTGCTGCGAAGTGGGAGTTTTAGAGGCTAATGTGAAGGTTATTAGGAATTGGTCTGTCCAAATTTGGGGTGAAATAATAGGGGTGGAAATATTACAGTTATGATCAGTCACCCAATCTAGAATTCTCCCTTTGTTGTGAGTTGGCTCATTCACTCTTTGGGTGAAGCCTAATTCTGTCAGAATGGTAGAGGCTGCAGTAGCTTGTAGGTCGTTGGTGTCGCTGAATCCTATATTGAGATCACCAAGCAGAAGTATTTGGGATGAACCTTTAAGGTTTTCTGATAGAATGGTGGTACTTAATAGGACCCACGGGTCTATATATGAGGTGGATGTTAGGCGTTTGGGAATTGGCGGTGGGAATTTTGATTGACATAATTTTGCATGAATCAACATCAGGTGACGGGGCTATTCTCATGCTGAGCTTCTTTTTAGCGATAATGGCTAGGCCACCGCCTCGGGCTTCACATCTATCCACTCTGAGGATGGCATAGTCGTTTGGGACGGCTAGGGATAGTGCTGGTCCTGATGCTTCGTGGAGCCAGGATTCTGTGATGGCTAGGAAGTCGTAATCTTCAGCCAAAATGACTTCTGATATTTCTATGGCATGGGCGACTAGCAATCTAGCATTTATTAGAGCTCCTTTAAGTGTAGTAATAGGCTTAACTGGGATAGGTGGGGTAGTGCTTAGTGGATTGGCTGGTCGGCAAAGAGTTCTACTTCTTTTTACCTGTGGATATCTTTGGCTATTACCGTTATGATGATTGCATTTAAGTGGCGGTCCATAGACGATTTTAGGTTGGACGGTGTTAGTCTCATATCTGATCAGTGGATCAAATATTCTGGGTAGACGTGCCCGTAGTCTAGCGTTTCTAGCTATTGTGTTGCAAGGTGTAGACTGGTAAGGTGGATTATGCTGGTGGATGGCTGAATTAGGCGGTAGTATGTGGCTATTGGTGGTGTCTGTTATGCCGCATAGTGGAGACATTGTGTAGACTAGCACTAGTGTAAGTAAAGTGCACAGGTGAAGTAGCTTAGCTGGTACCAGGTACATGGTGTATAGGTATGGCGTACAGTGGAAGGTGTTGAGTCTGGGTGAGTTAGGTCAAATGGGATGGCAGGCCACAGAGTGAATTGATCGCAAATTCAGACTGAGTAATAAGTAATTGATTAGGTTTAGGCTGAGGTCACACCTAGATTCGAAAGTCCAATCATGCAGCAAAATCACAATTAAAGTCTACTCATAGATATTGCAGTTACATGGCAGTGACACAAACAAATTATTTAGGCTAAATGTTGTAGGCACACATAGATTTGAGAGTCCTAAGAGGCAACAGGATCCACTTTAGGTAATTGCTTAGGTTTAGGCTGGCGGTGCACCTAGATTCGGGAGTCCAGGATGTGGCAAAAACCACAACTAATGCCCTGAAGAGTTACCTATACCTAGACTGTAGACTGTGAACCATTTAGGTGCTTAACAGTGTGGCAGTTGGGCATACCTAGGTTCGCAGTTCCAGAAATACACACAGGGTCACAATTAAAGATTAGACATAGTGATCAGTAGGTAGCCGGGCTCTATGTTCAGAGGATAAAATATGCATGCAGAAACAGATAGTACGATATAATGGCTATGAGCTCAAACAATGTGGAGGCCTAAATAGACTGTCAAAGGTTAGCGTATTTGGCGGAATTGAGTTACCCTGAGCACTTTCCGTGGGGGACACATATTGGGTACTGTATTGGGTCATTAGGCAGAGATAAACAATAGTTTGGGCATGCTACAAACGTATATATATATACATATGCAAATGGGGAATACGAGCTAGCGGAAGATAATTGTACACGAATATTAAATGGGCACTCCAGGTCTGTACTAGTACAAAATGCAGTGCAATAATGGCAACGTAGCTATAAAGCTGCCCTTGAGCTGAAGGCAAAATATATGGACTTGGGTCGCTACGCGACTACGTAACATTGAAGATGTGTACACTTAGAAATGTTCAGAAGTTCAGTTAAAGCGTAAGCACGCATATAGTGTGAGGTGATATGTCAGTCTTTAGCTGGTTATCTATAGAAGCTGATATTTTAGAACAAGTTACCTCTGGTTGAGGACTGGCAGAGGGTCTGGCCCTGGGCTCTGGTCCGCTCTGGACAGGCTCAAGACAGGCACCTTTAACGCAGTACCTTATCGAAGGTGCCGGCTTCTGCCTGCCGATCAGCTGGTGGGCAGGTTATCGGCACAGGCAGCCGATCAGCAGTTCTGGGTGAGAGAAGTGCCTTGGCTCACGGAATGCATGCCGCCATCATGGAATGGCGGCGGCCAAATGATCAAAGGCGGCAAAGATCAAAATGTGACATATAAAGCAGGTTTCATGCGTGTGGGTCCTGACCATGCATAGCCCCAACAAGCCCCTCCACGGCAGCAAGCATGCAGCCCTGGTAAGCCTGGTTCTGCAGGAATATGGCACGGAGGTCCCCATGCAGCACCTCACGTGAAACACAGAGTTTCTCCTGCAAGGACTCGCGTGAAGCACAGAGTTCTGCCTGCAAGCCCTCACATGGCAGACTGACCTCCTCCCGGCTTGCATGGAGTTCAGCCGAGATGGTGCGTTCCAGCTGCTCCATCCTCTGTTCTGCCCTTGTCCCCTGGCGCATCATGAGTGCAGCCAGAGTAGATCTGAGGGAGGTGTTATCTTCCCTCAGGGTTTCCCTGTGGGCCTCTGCCTCTGCAGCAATAGCTGAGCGCAGAGCCACTAGTTCAGCCCGGCGGGCCCTGTTGGAGGCCGCCGTGCCCAGCCTGAGTGAGCGGCACGTGGACTGCGTTGCCTGCTGCAGGAGCTCCACCTGCCTATCAGGGGGGAGAATGGAATCGGCCACACGTTCCATGCCTTGAGCCAACATCTCAATTGCTCACCCCTGTTGCTGTGCAATGGCATACATGGCATTCTCCCACCCAGTGTTCCCCAGTGGCGCACGGCCACCGCGTTGCTGGATACCACACCTGTTGGGTCCAAAGAGACGTGGTCCTTGCTGTGCTGGCACTGCCTGTGGCTGCAGGACTGCCTTCCTCCGTTGATCTGCTGCCCCAGGAAAAGGAGCAATTGGTGTGGAGCGTGACCCTGCACCCGTAACCACCACAGGCGGACATTCCAACACTGACTTGCCCCTTTAGGGGTCTACCCCCACTGTGTGGCGGACAGAACAGCATCCACTGCAGGATCACTCACCGTCGATGGCATGGATTGATCCTCAGAGTAGTACCCAGAGGCAGAACTGGACACAATGGCCTGGAACACTGATGGATGTTCGCGACCTACCACACCACGACCTCCACTGGTGCATGGCTGTTGACCTGAATGCCTGTCTGCCATTTCCTCCTCCTCCTCTGCTTCCAGTGCCTCATCACCTGTAACAAAATAAAAAAAACACATGAGCACACATGTCAGCAGCACATACCACACACATAGACATCACAATATTGACAACCAACACATGAAGCAGCCATGTCACACACGGCACAAACGACCCTGAAAGCAGACATGGATGCATGTCAAATGTGAAGCCCATACATGTACTGCATGTTGCATATCACCTGCATCACACACAACCTTCTGGCAGGCATAATTCCTAGATGAAAATGACAGATGGCAACAAAGAGATGACACGTAGCATAGCCATGGCAGAATTCCCAAATAGTCAGAGCAGTAAGTTAAATAGAACTGTCCATGACACATGTAATATGCATGTCAACATGCACTACAAGAAAATAAATATTTTAAAAAGTACACGTGTCACAGGATGCAACAACACAAGTGCATTGAAATACAGTGAAGGGAGGCACATGGATACATACATGCCAGGTCACATTGACATCACACAAGTGAATAGGCATGTTGAAGGGTGAAACATGGCTCAGAAGTGCGTGGTTGCAGTGCAGTACATGTGTACGGCCTCAACTATCAACATAAACAAAAACGTTGTGATGTCAATGTCGTGTCATTATGGCAGTGTAAGGGCAAGTGCAGTCATCATGTGCAAAGTGTTGGCACTGGGTTGTAGGGATACAGTGAACCCCCCCGTCCCCCTCCGGGGAATGGCAGAGAGACAGTGAATGGCTCTGAATGGCTGACCAGAGTACTGTGTAGTTGAAGACAGTGTTGGCAGGTGTCAATTGCATCATCTCAGTCAACTGAGACTACAGCAGATGAGAGGGGAACAGAAAGCAGGACGCATGAGGAACCATAAGAAGTACACTCATACATGCAGAAGCCACAACATCAGTTGCTTAGAGGCAGGGGGCTGTAACAGAGGGAGGCCTGTGCTCAACACAGACAAGGACACCCTAAACATGTGCGTGATGAGGAAGTGAGCCTGAGTGAACATGAATTGGATGACCGAATACCGTGAGACGGATGAAATACCGAAGATATAGTACAATGAGTAGCTTGCCACAGACCCATAGGGGCTTGCAGGGAATGCACATGGTCCATGAATGAACACTCATGTACACTGTGAGTCTGTGCCATCTGCACAATCCATGTGAGACACCCTGCATTAAGGACAAAGGATGTACCCCACAGTACAGGCTTAGCAGGGTTGCTGAGGGAAGTGTGCATGTACACAGGAATGGGGAACAGGCCATTGCAGTAGTCCACCACGCAAATCACCAGTACCATGGAAACAGTGAGCTGCAGGGTGGTGGAAAGGCAAGGAAGCATGCCCGTGAGGAGGAGCAGCTTGCAGGGTGACCTCACATAGCCGTCAGTCATGTGACGACATAGAGTGTAGAGTGGAACAACACCACAGGCTATATGCAAACATGTCAGTGAGCTTGAACATGGACAGGAGAGGCTGCCGAGTGACTTACATGTAAGTAGGGTGCATGTGTGGTGATGAAGACTGCCCCATTTGCAGCACATGGCCTGCATGCAGACTGCATCACTACAAGCACGCATCAGTCAAGCATTGCATGTTTCACACATGGCATTTATGAATACATAGCCTGAAATGGCAGTCAATCACAACACATCAAACAAGCAAAACACACATGGGCTGGTCACACACGCATCAACACTCATTGGACGTTGCATCATAATCCGGCATCTCTCCCACTCACTGGGTTAGTCCCTCATCAATGAACTCTGCAGCGATTTCCTTGTGCGTAGTGAGTTCATCCTCCTCTGATGGTGGCCCACTGCCAGTCACCAGAGTCAAGGCATAATTAGAGGCCTGCTTTTGTTTTGCACAACGTCAGAGGTCAGTCCAACGCTGTAGCAATCATGAGCTGTGCGCATGGGTGTAATTTTAGGGGGGATGGGGGTGTTTGTCACCCCCAACTTTCATGGCACACCATTTTGTCCCCATTCATTTGGATGGGGCACCTTTCTTCAGATGTCCTGTCCCCCACAACATTTTCAGCAATGTTACTCCACTGGCTGTGCGCCGCTCAAATCCCATAGCACTGACACTTTCCGCAATGCACTGCCAGTGGACCTGACGCTGGGCAGGCGTAGTTTTGCAACCTGGGCCCACCAGCACATTGCGGTCGTGTGCCGACACGTAGCCCACAAGGAAGCCCAGTGCCTCTTTATTGAAAGACTTCTTCCTTGACGTGCCGGAGGCCGGAGCCGTGTCTGGGGTCCCAACCTCTTGCGCAGAAACACACTTCCTCCACTTGGTGGGTTGTGCGGACCCTGAGAGGCTAATGCCGCCCTGGTCACTAGGGGCAGTGGCGCTGGTGGACTGGCCAATGGCAGTAGTCAATGGCATGAGGACGGAAGGCCTGAATTGAGTCATTGGTTGCTAGGTGCTGTTGCCAGGACCCAGCGGCACTACTGCCTCAGTGCCAAGGGCTGTGACCGACACAGTCCTGGCTGGCAGACTCACAGCCGGGGTGGTGTTGGCTGCATCTGCCCATGCAGCTCCCACCACCTGGCTGCTCGGGGCAGCAGATGTCACCACTACCCCAGTTACATGTGCCTTTCGTCACAGCAACCTTAGACACACCCTGCTTGGCCTTCCTGAACTGAAAATCTGCCTGGGAGTCCTCCTGTGCCAAGGCAGCCAGCGCTGGCTGACCTCGAGCATGGGTGCTGGTAGCCGCAGCTGCATCTGCAGCTTCCACTACCTGGTGGCCCGTGCCAGCAGATGGCACTGGCTGTGGGGTCAGAGGTGCACCGGGATGTCGGTAGCAGCAGCATCTCCCTGAGTCCCAGCATGTGGCTGGATATCCTGCCCCCTCCACATCCACCTTGGCCTTCCTGGCCACCCCGGCCACGTGCCTCACCACGCCCAGCCCTGGGAGGTCACCCAGCTTTGCCACCCTTACCTTTTGGTGGCCTCCCAACCATGGCACAGATGGACTATTGCCAATGGGAGGTGCACACAACAATTGTCCTGGGCAATTGGGGTGAGGGGGGCAGGGTACGTGATGGTAGACACACCCCTGTGCTCCAGCAAGGCTGTCTGTGACCCCTGGTGGAAAAAGACGGATCATGCAAGACTCAGGCCCCCCCAAAAAATAAAACAAACTTGCACACAACCCCCGGTAGCCCACGTGTGTGGAATAAACCCCCCGAAGTATGCCGTGGCACCCAGGGACACAAATAATGCATACGCGTGAAACACGCAGGCTACTCAGACCTCGAAAATGGGGTAGGTGACACATAGGGGGAACCACAGTGGGGAAAAAAAGCGTGCGCGACTCACCGTCTGCCTTGCGTGAAAAAAAAACACGCACGTGTGCGCATATTTATTTTATTTATTTATTACATTTGTATCACGGCGAAAGATACAGGAGAGTGAAACTCATTATTATACAATGTTGCAGTTACAATACAAATAATACATTTTTCTTTATACATAGGTTACAAGATATCATGTAGTCATATACCAGATTCCAATTGGTCAGTTAGCCCTTCCCATTTTGTTTCAGCCTTATTTGCAGTACTGCGGCTGCCCTAAGCAGTGTAGTTGGTCATGGGAGGGTAGGGCTTGAGCGGTTAATATTTATTGAATAACCAGGTTTTCAATGCTTTTTTGAATTTTCGTAAGGAATCCTCGTTTTTGATACTCAGAGGTAGTGCGTTCCAGTGCGAAGGGGCTAGAACTTTGAAACTACTTCCTCCTGCTCTGCTGTATTTGTATTGAGGAACTTCTAAGAGGGCCAGATTATTAGATCTCAGCGACCTACATGACATTTATTTTTAAATGGAGTTGTTGAGGTAGCTGGGCGCTTTGTTGGTGGTACATTTGTAGACGATACTAAGGGTTTTGAATATGATCCTTGCTTCAATTGGCAGCCAGTGGTTTTCTCTTCTAGTGCTGGATATATGTTCAGATTTCTTTATCCCTAAAGCCGCTCTGAGGGCTTTATTCTGCAGTAGTTGGATTTTGTTTAAATTGGTTTTGGAAGTTCCTAGGAAGAGGACGTTACAGTAATCTAGTTTTGTTAGGATTAGGGCTCTAGCCAGGGTGATGCAATTTACAGGGGTGAGAAATTGGCGACTGAGTGCAATAAGTTTTGCTGTGTGGGCTATGGACGAGGAAAGGGCTGCTATTTGTTTATGCATGGAGAGGTTGGCGTCAATGTAGACACCTAACGTTTTGACTTGTTTAAGTACTGGGATCCGGGTACCGTCGATATTAATGTGAGAGTAGTCTGGGTGGAGGGTGCTTATTCTTTTTTGGGAGCCCACAATGAGGACCTCCGTTTTCTCATCATTTAGGCAGAGACTGTTCAGGGCCATCCAGTTTTGGATTATGGAGTAAACTTTATTAATGGTGAGGGTGTCTTGGGTGTAGTCACCTGTAATAGGGATGAGGATCTGTGTGTCATCTGCGAAGTTGGTGTAAATGACACCCATATCGTCTAAGGCAGTTGCATAGGCAACTCCCCCGCCAAAACAAGAAGTACGAACTCTAACCGTAGTGAAGATATCGCGTGTGAACCCACAAGAACAAGAAAACATGCATCCATCTCCACGAAAAGCACGTACAGCGAACTGCTGTCACTTGCAGACCTTTAACCCGTGCCGAAGGCAACGCCTGCGCGCATCACGTCGCTTACGCACTAAGGGCCTTTCCTCGAATTTCACTCTAACGTGCTGTTTTTTTCACGTGCAGTCACTCTGCATCAAGCTGGCCATGTGACTACACACAGAAGACCACGCTCCTGCCCAGGATGCCATTTACCTGCCCCTCCTACAAGCCATCTGCTGTTGCCAGCCAGCCTGCTGCCAACGTGCCCTGCAATTTGGTGCCTGCACAGAAGACATTGCCAGAGGTCCTGTTGCTGAAACCACCTCTGCTGGAACAGAAGATTCACAACTGCTGTACCATCTCTCCACAGTCCAGCCCCAGGACCCAGTTGCCCACACACACCTGCCTCGGGGGTTGCCATGTCAGGTGAAGCAACATCTAGGGCTAGTTGCAACCCCCAGACAGAGAGGCAGAGGGCTTCCAGCTTCACTGACAATAAAGTTGGCATCCTGGTGGAGCAAGTCCTGGGGCATTATGATGCCCTCTTCTCGACATTGTGCCTCGACAAGGTAGGACGGAGGTGGATCTGGTCGGACATCGTGGATGCCATCAACGCGGAAGGGGTGGCATCCCGCAACTTCCAACTGGTGCGGAAGCGCTGGGAGGACTTCAGGTCCAGGACCCTTAGGGCTCTAGCCAGGGTGATGCAATTTACAGGGGTGAGAAATTGGCGACTGAGTGCAATAAGTCAGCAAGGCCCAGTTAGCAACATCCAGATGAGGGTCGTGCAAGGCCCAGTTTAGCAACATCCAGATGAGGATCGTGGAGCGCACATGCCCAGCGCTTCACCACGTCCTCGAGTTGCAGACCCCTCTGGAGTCCAATGGTAAGTGTCTTCTCCAAGCAACGAGTTGGGGGGAGATCTCTCTCCGCAGCCTTCCTGCCTCCCTGAAACTTGAGGAGAACCATCTCCGGTTCCGGAAGCACCTCAAAACCTTCCTCTTTGCTTCTGCTTTCTCTCCCCCTCTCCCCTGCTAAATCACTGAAACTGTACTGAATTAGCAACTGGGCCACTCGCCTATCTCGGCCCTTGGCCCAGCCACTCTCCCCTGCATTGCCTCCCTGGCAACCCCTGCACTACGGGACTGTCTCTGTATCCCTACAGCCCCCCTTCCCAGCACTTGTCTGCACTTATCCTGCACTTGCCACCAGCTGGCCCGTATTATTTATGTTGTATTTTACTAATCACTTTGTACTGCACTTTCCCCTCTCCCTTTCCCCCTTGCACTTTTCCCGTCCCCCCTACCCATGCACTTGTGTGATCTGAATGACACTTGGCCTAGTAGGATCGTTTGTCTGTCTCCCCATGTTCCCCCCTCCCTGCCTCGTCGTGCCTTGAAACACTTGTGTATAGGCGCGTTACAAATGCCATATCACATCATATCATATCATATCATATGTGTTCTTGTCCAGCCTAGTGCATGTTGAGGTGTGGCAGGAGTGGCCACCTCAGCCGTATGTCTGGCATGCCCCATGTATGGATGTCTGTGTGCAGGGACATGATGGTGCTGCATGTGAGTCCAGTCAAGCGTGTTCCACATCAATGGTGTCTGTGTTGCAATACATGATGTGCACCAGCATGTGACGACGCACACATGTTTGCATGCCTGTGTCTGTACTCGGCCATGTTTGGGGTGTGAGACATGGGTGCTTATGTCACCTTCATGGACGTGCACAGTGTACATTTGCATGTGTCTGAGGGGTGAATGTGTGACTGGAAATGCTATGGATGCATGACATATGGCCATTTCAATGCCTGATTGACTGATGCGGCACAGTTATCAATGTGTGCTCTGTGACAGGGTTAGACACGGCCAGATGCATGACTGTCCGGTGGAGTGTGTGCATGTGATCAGCATGCTCCATGATGCATGTGACATTCAGCCCCCCTTCTAATGTTCCAACAGTGCCTTGGACATGGATGCAAATGTCTATTGCACGTGCCATGCTTGTTTGTGCATGTGTGTTGCTTGCACTGACCCGTGTGTTGTGGAGGGTGATGATGGTTATGACGTTTGACAGTGCCACTTATGTGCAATTGCTTTGTGTCTAGAAGACTATTGTTCCGTACCCTGATGCTTGTGTTCAATGTCTCCCTATCTACAGCGGTGATTGAGGAAGAGGGCGGAGACAGTGCTGTGGAGCAAAGCGGCAGGGATGCCTCCACCAGGCAGAGATGCAAGGCCCAGTCACCCTCCCAGGTTATATCATCTTCTGGGAGCGAGGGCACTGGTGCCGCGTCTGAAGCCGCAGCTGCCGAGGGGATGCTCAAGAGGGCCAGGTTGTAAGTGGGCTCCTCGGCAGCGGAAGGAGCAGGTGGGCCATGGTGGTTGAGGAGGAGGAGGCTGCATCAGACCCGCACATGGGGCCTGGGGGGGTGATGCCACCAGTGTAAGAGGTGCAGTCCAGGGGCAGGAGGCAGCGCAGGTCGCCACAAAGGGGCCTGTGCCTAATCAGGTCCCTGAAACTGAGACTGCATCACTGTGTACCGGCATAGATGCCTCAGTGCAGGTCCGTCCGCAGGCAGAGGAGGAGTCCATGGCAACTGACATTCCTCTACCTGTGGACAAGACAATCCGTGACAGGGTTGAGCCCATCCTAGTCAGTGTTACGATGCGCACATGCGTCATTCGTGATGATGTGCGTGCTTCCTGGCAGGACCATGCACGTCATCACGAACAGGTGTGTGCCAACCTGAACTGGCTAGGACGGCTCATTGTCACAGGTTTCCTCCACGTGCTGGGTGCTCTTGCGACCCCCTCCTCGTCTTCACCCACTATGCGCCAGTTGTCCTCCATGCCGTCTTCCGGCCCAGATGCCACGAGGGCCCCCTGTGGACCTGCCCCAGCCACCAAGGCCAGGCTGGTGGAGATCCCATCCCTGCCACAGTTGGGAGTCGGAGATTCAGCCGAGTTGGTCACCCCAGCAACAGGACCCCTGGCACTGGAGGTTGTGCAGGCACCTTCGAGCAGGGCATGTGCACGACAGCTCCAGGTGTTCGCATCTTCCCGGAGGCAGTCGTGGTGGCACAGGCAGATGGCATCAAGGCAGCAGCAGGCTCAGCGTAGGAGGCGTCAATACTCGGGGCCAACTACATCACGGGGGCAGGCATCGGCCAAAGGGCAGGAGGACCCTGGACAAAGTGTGTCTTCCGAGTGGCAGCAGATGGGCCAGCAAATAGGTGCAGAGAGGCGGGCATAGAGGGCACGGCTCACCATGGTCAGGGCGGAGAACTCCATGCGGCGGTCAGAGAGGCGGGCGGAGTTCCTCAAGGAGACTGGCAGGGAGTTGGTGGAGGGCATGGCAGCGTCCCTGTGAGCCCTCGAGGATAGAGCACAGTCCCGCCTCTGGGCTATAGACACGGAGTTCGATGATGCCCTTGCCAAAACTCCTGGTAACTAGCCAGTCGCCATTGTAAATAGTTCTTTAGTGTTAGGTTTCCATTCTTTTTCTTTGGAGTACATGGACATTGCTCCACTTTCTGTATATAGTTTGTTTTTTGTGGTGTTTTTTCGTGGATTATTCTGACTTTTGGGATCATGGACTCTTCATCCTTTCATTGTATATAGTTGGGCTTTGTTTGATTTTTTGATTTTTTTGTTCTCATGGAGTAATGGTGTACTCCGGAGACCCCCGGCCGACCCATGGAGCCGAGGTTTGCTCCGAAGTACTTTAAGATGAGATAGCTGCACCTTTGAGATGGATGGGGGTGCAGATTTATTACTCCAACACCAATCAATAAGGACAACCCAATGGTTTGGCAAAGGGAGTCCGTTTAATGACAAGTACAAAAAACGGGGAGTCATGGAAATCAGCAGTGATGCGATAGTCCGTCTCGCTTCAACTCCAATGAACTTCATAGAAAACAAAACTTTTATACTCAAAACACGTCATAATCAACGTGTAACACTCAAGAGTTTAACATGCAATTCTATTGGTTAAGAAAAGGTAATTTTAATATAGGTACTATATCTGGATATGGTAACGTAGTGAGGGGATTGGGTAAACACTGTCAGGTGGGCGTCTAAGCCCTCCCTTCTAACATGACTACTGTAGACGTCACTAAAAATATGACATCCCATTGGTTCTACTAACTATAGGACCCTAGATTATTTGGTCCATTGTGATTGGGTTGGCGTCAACCCCATGTATAAATTTCCACTTTGCTTAGCAGCACGCAGAACGGTCAGCCAGGTGCAGGGTGCCCCTCAGTTACCCGGCCTTCCGCCAATTAAGGTTACAATCAATCATCGCTTCAGCAACTATGTGTCAATTATTTTAAAGTGGTTGGTCTCGAAACTTCATCTTCTGTCTGGGTGGATGCCAATCGTAGGTGTGAACCCATGCTCCTTCTCGTTCTGTGGTAAAGTGCTACCCTTACCGTGAATCTGTCAAGTTTCTGTCAATTTGTGCATTTAATTCATATTTACCTTGCCATCTGCCTACGCCTCCTTATCTTGACCTTTCAAAGACAGGATATTCTGTTCTTACTTTCAATTATATGTAGCTACTGTTCGTTCCTTCTATTGGTATGACCTTGGCTCTCCTGGCACGAGTTGCATCTGCTGAGTTTCGAATCAGCCGTCTCTTCTCGTTTAGCTAGAATATGAATCTTGTCTTGTTTGGTCTCTAGTAACCTGAGTTGATTCTGCTTTTAGTGCAAAGTGGAATCACACTTATAATACTGTGCTTCGTTTTGAGGTAGATTATGTATGATGGGGCATGCCACGCTATTCTTCTACTTAGCATAGCAAGCCGTACTGTTTTCTTAGCTTTCTTGCGGTTCCAAGCATATGTACAGGCGTTAGCTGGTGGAATATCTTCATCCTGCTTACAGCTTAAGCTTCCTTGTATTTCAACATCGTGCTCTTCTTCTAGGTTCACGATATCCTTATTCATGGCGTTTCATCTCTTTGTGTCATATTGCGTCGTCATATCTTCTATCTGCGAGTCCATCCGAGTCCTTGTGACGTCACCATTCGTCTTACATTAAGGCCTTTTTGGTTTCTTCCGGGACGGTACTTAGGAAATCTTCATTTCGTCTCATTTGCTGGTAGGGTTTTTTCAATGGATACCTTACTGTCCATGCTTTTTCTGGGTATTGATACTTCAATAGGTGTTGCTCTTCTGATAGGTACTGGGTAGAGCCCTACTGCAGCCCTCTGCTGGTTTATTTGCTCATCATACGTCACATATTTTGGTGTGAACGTTCCTGGTACTTCAAAACGGGCGACTGGAGTGCATGCTTTATTTGGGACCTCCTCTACACTCCCACCTCTGGGAGATTCATCAACCACTTTCACTTCCTCCTTTGGACTCATCTTACTTGGTTCCTCTGTATTCATCATCGGCTGGGTTCATTCTTTCTTCATCTTCTGGGTCTGTACATGATGGTTTGAAGAAGTGTCTCTGTGGAGTCCATGGGCCTCATTCCGAGGTTGGTGGTAGTCATGGCGCTATTTGCACCATGACTGCCACCAATAACGGGTCCGGCACCGGTCTAGTTCAATGGGGACTTACCGGTGTAGTCCGACCTTTGCGGGACCGGTAAGTCCCCATTGAAAATGCCATTCCCCCATTCCCAATTTGAGCCCCTATAGGGCTCAATGGGAATGGGGAGGGCGCAAATAACGGGCTCGCGTATGTCAAGCCCGTTATTTGCGCCCTGGTCCCTTAACAGGTCCCATCCATAATGCCAGGTCACACCTGGTGTTAAAGGAGGGACCCGCTAAGGGACATCGTAGTAGGGTGGTAAGGGATTACCGTCACCGGTCTCCTTACCGGTGCCCGGTATCCCTTACCACCATACTCATAATGAGGCCCCATATCTTTATTACTCCTTTTATGTTTCCTGCTGTCCTTACATGTTCATCTTTATTGCATGTCATTAGTTGACATTGTCCATTTGGGCTACAGTAAATGCATCTTCCGACATAATTTCTGCGTTTCCTGGGATAAAGAAACTTTGTTCCCTCAGGTGCATGCCTGCTGGCCTTCACAAAGTCTTCCATTTCTTCATCAGTCAGGTCTTTGGGCTTCCATCCTGGCTTGACATCAGTCATGATCTTTATCCCTATGGCTTTCTTCACAGTCTTCTGGCACTGAGAGATTATTATCTTGATAGCACAAAATCCTAATAATATCATCACTAGCAGGGCTCCCAGGAACTTGAATATGTCTGCCATCCATTGTGGGACCCATGAGAATAGTGATCCAAACCAGCTATCATCATCAACTTCGTCAGTCGCGTCGATCATCTGGTTCTGTAGCTTCGTCAACATACCTATGGCTTCTGTTAAAGTTCAATTTTCCTCGTCGTGAGATGGTACAAATGTGCAACATGGTTCTCCAATTTTTGCACAAACTCCTCCATCCATGGCTGTGATCATATCAAGGACATATCTGTTCTGGAGAGTCATCAGTCGGATGGCTCTTAACTCTTCCTTAATCGCATTGAATCCTTTTATAGTCGTGTTGATCGTCTGCAGTAACTCCCATCTGGTTATCTGCAATCATTTAGTATTTACTCCAACTTGGATTCCTGGCATAAAAATCGTTGTGAACACTGATGAGGTGAGGCTGAACAGCCTGTGTTCATATGGGATTGCATGAAATGCTTCTTCTGATTTAGCAGAGAAATAATGTTCTCTCTTCATTCACGTCAGCAGTTCCACAGATCTCTTCTTTCTCAGGTGAGCATCTGCTTTCGGGAAACTGTCAATATTCAGGTCACTTTTCAGGATCACTAATGCTGGAACGTGGACGTTCACTACTGTGCATATGCCTCCCCAGTCTCTCAGCAGTCTGATGTATGCTTTGGATCCACAAGCCCAATAGTGATCCATAATTACTGCAGTTCCATGCACCACTCCTGGAGCGTCAAAACCTCGTCCAAAGTTCTGATATTCTCCCATTTTTCTTGTGCCATTATTCCTGAAGCAGAATTTTGGGCTTTCCAGTGGCACAATCTGCAACGGTCCGTCCTCCTCTGCCTTCGACCCATGTCAGCAGTTTTGCAAGTTTTGGCCATAATGGCTTGCAGCCATTCTGCACGATGTTGACAGTTTCTTTGTAGAATCCAGTGATCACCCATGCTCTGCAAATCACCACTCCATTCTCCCATCCATCAGATGAGAGCACTGTTCCCCAAATCTGCATTTGGGCTCTATTCTTCCACTTCCAAGCCTCTTCTGGAGTTTTTCCTTGGACATTTAGGGCCTCATTACACGGTAGGCGGTAAGGGTTTACCGGTATTTTACCGGTACCGGTAAACCCTTACCGCCTTACTACGAGGTCCCTTTGTGGGTTGGGGAATTTAACGCCTGCTTTTTGCAGGTGTTAAAAACCAACCCGCAAAGGGACCAGGGAGCTAATTACGGTACCGCAATTTGTGGTGCCGTAATTAGCACCTTCCCCATTCCCATTATGCCCTATGGGGCAAAAATGGAAATGGGGAGGGCAGTGGGGGAAGGGGGAAATACCACCCCACCAACCTTGGAATAGGGCGGTAATTCCCCTTTCCACCAAGGTGGTGCTGGTATTTTACCGGCATGGACCAAGGTGCTAATAGCACCTTGGTCCACCGCCATCCGTGTAATGAGGCCCTTAGTCTTGGGTTCACTTCCCATCTTATTCCTGCTCCTTTAACTCCAGGCTTCTCGTACCTGATCCCATGATTCCTAGTATGAGCTCTGTTTCTTGTCTTGATATCTTGAACATAATCATCTTCATCGTGATAAGCCGCTACAGTTGCCCATATTAGGGAAGCCTCACTTCCCATGAACTGGCCTCTAGTTTTGCACATGGTTACGTGTGAAAGACAGTGTGCTGTCTGGACGTCTATTTCTACAGCCACGAAGATCTTGGATTTTCCCATGCTGTATGGCAGGAGTGCACAAACAAAGCATTCCCCTTCCGAATTTCATCTTCCAACTTCCTTCATGTGCTGGTACCAAATGTCATTCCCCAGATGTGCTGTGCTGTCCAGGTAGTCGTTTAGTTCATTGTCATCTCCATGCATACTTCTCTTGATTCTTAAGGTTTTCCTGTAGTTTGCTATAACTACATCCCTAAATGCATCTGCATGGCTTTTTCCTTCTCTTCATTCATCCTTTTCCTGCTGAATACAAATGCCCATGCCAACCAGCCTGACGCTGGTCCAGTATATGGCTGCACTGTGGAACTGGTACTTGTCCCTTGTGTGGGAACATATATGCTTAACAATACAGTCTCTGCGGTTTTGTTTTTCAGTTCCTCATGCAGTTTACTCTCTCCGGCTTTGTGCGGGAATAATGAGTCTACTATCAGTTGCGTCCGTGCAGAGAGTTTCTCTGGGTTGGCTCTTATTTTCTTAACAGTTTCAGATATGACTGCTTCTGTTGCTTTTTCTCTTAACTCTTCTTGTTTCCTCACAACATCTCCTGTGAAGTTTCTTATGGCAGGCAGTCTCTTCTTTGCTACTGTTTTCATCTGTGGTTCTGCGGTCATTGATGCTAGGCTTGTTTTGCGTGCATTCAGTGTTTGCATGTGTGTAGTTGTCAGAGATTTTACTTCACTCATTCTGTGCCGACCCGGTCTCCGGCTTTCTTTTTTGTTTGTACCACAAGGGTGTGTGTGTCATTGCTAATCACATTCTTTTCAAGTTCATTCACTCCACCATCAGATCTTCTAGGAACTGGAACGACCATATAAGGTCTGGGTGTTCTTGTGGGTTTTATGCGTGCATCATTAGGTGGGTGCACTGAAATTGGAATGCTGTGTGCACCAATAAAGAATGCACTTCTGATCGTTAATGACAATAAAACAATGATGAATACGATGCATAGGTACATAGGTACATTATGCCCCTGTAAGTCAGGCGGCAGCTTTTTCTTCCAGAGAAGCGGGGGTGCCTCTTTTCTTGTGGGAGGACCAGGTTGCTGCTCTGGACCCCCATCTCGATCATTCACCAAATGTCAATGTTGTTATTCCCTCAACCAATATCGTCTTTCGAGTTCTGTGTTTAAGAGTGTCAGGTGCTCCACAAGTGTGCCCCCTCTTGTGAGTGACAAATTGTCTCTTATTTCAGGATACAGTTCCTTTGCTAGACTATGGGAAAAATCAAATTAAATAACACTTCAGTGAGTCCCTTTACTGTGCATGTTCAAAGTAGATAAGCTCCCAATCCACTCCTCAGATTTGCTTCAGCCCTGAGGACATGTTGGACACTGATCAGTATGAGGAAATAGGGACAAATAACAACAGGTATAACAAGTGAAGTTCTTGACACTGATTCCTTGATCTGTCCCTCGGCGGAAGGCTTTTTAGAATCTCCTCAGATAGCTCCTCTGATGGTTAGAAAGTTCCACTTGAAGCACGATTCCATGCAGGAGCATTCCCATCTGTGCAACATTAGCTGGATCTCTGATGAATGTGAGGACGTCAACATGGATTGGTCTTCCCACTAGTTCTGGAAAGTCAGTCACTAGACGAAAAAGGGTATTGTGTGCCAACCTGCTGTCTTCTGGTGACAGGGACATCTGTCCTGTCTTTGCTGAGGTTCAGGATTATATGTTTTCTCCTAAATGTGAACGATGTCTAGACTGTCCTGTCGCGTGGAGTGCGACTAAAATTATGATCTTATTTAAAAGATGGCTTAAATGTTCAGTGTTTGCTGGGTCTCGAAGAAACGTGAGTTTATCTGTTGTTCTCCCGATAAGAGTTGGACAGTCTTCGATTATACAAAAGAATAGTGTGTTGATAAGCTCATCTATTTCCGCCTGTGTTGGGAACATTTGATTCTTTCTCATTGTACTCGGGGAGTAGGAGAAATTGTTTGGCAATGACAGTGAACAGTTGTCTTATTGTCTTTTTGTTTTCAGGATCATGAAGAAAGTCTGTGACACTGGTGAGCCTCCCTACCAATGATGGGTATGATTTTAGCACTAGAACAAGATAGGTTATTATGTCCTTTGTGATGTCTCTACTGTGGGACACCATTAGTGATTCCGAATAGTGTCTCAGTATTAAACGAATTGGGATACTGTATTTGCTTCCAATATAAGTGTCCTCGATCGAAGTTTGGCAGATCCTTTTCTCTTTAAGGCTTAAGTGTGCCTTAATTAAAAGTTCAAAGTCAACAGACTGTGTTGTGGCTTATACGTGCAATTTTCTTCTTCACCCTGCAACTAGGATGCACAGAGTGTCCGTTTTTATGTCCTTATCCCCTTTTTGCTTAGAGGAAGTGTCCAATTTAAGACACAACTTGCAAAAGGTACTTTGTCCTCGTTTTGCTAGTTATTCGTCCTTCTTCCTCGTCATGGATCTCATCTGCACGTGCTGTGGTTCTTTCCCGTCGCTTGTCGATTCCTCTCATTGGGGTGCAGGCAGAGGGCCTTCTCCGATGTAGGGTTTATCACTGAGATAAATCCAAGCTCTGCTGGCGTGTAGCTTCACTGCGCATGGAGTGAAGTCCTCCACTATAAAAGGACCGTTGAATCTTGGCTCGTCCCACTTTTTTCTTGTATGTTTCTTCACAAGGACGGCATCTCCAGGGAAGATGGGTGGTAGACAAAATCCTTGAGTTGGGTCTATTGTAGCATCTCCTTCTGTGTTCTGTGCTGCCCTGCACCCCTTTCGTCGTCGCTGCAGCTGGTATGAAATTACAGTAAGGCAAGATGTCATGCAGTTCAGATAGTTTAATTTCAGACCCGACAACTTCTCCTGTTGACTGGCATCACATCTGGCTCTATCTCAGGGTGTCAGAGGATTTCTCATTCTTCTTACTGTGGCTATCTCGTGTGGCGTAAGATGATGTTCGGAACCGGGCTGGTTCCGAAGTGCATACAGTGCCAGTGGAAGGCAGTGCAACCATCCCATCTTTAGAGTAAGCTCCAACTTGGCTATCCTTTCCTTTAACAAGACGTAGAGCTTCTCACAGATCCCATTACCTTGCAGATGATAAGCCCACAAGAACTTGTTCTTTATACCAAGCAGCAAGCTAATCTGCTCAAATATTGAATTAACAAAGTGAGGGCCATTATCTGATCTCATGGCTTTGCATACCCCCCACCTGGGGAATACATCCCTCACAAAACATTTGGCCACACAGGTAGAGTCTGGGTGTGTACATGGACCTGCCTCAATCCATCTAGAGAATGGGCACACCACAACAATTAAGTATCAGTATCAGACATAATCGACATTCAAGTGCTTAAAGGGCCCATTTGGCCTGGGGATGACTCCTCTCATTACTTTTAGTGTGTGCCCAGTTGTGAATTGCTGGCAGATTATACAGTTTACCATAAAGAAGGCAACGTTCTCAGCTAAATTAGG
This sequence comes from Ambystoma mexicanum, assembly GCF_040938575.1. Lineage (NCBI taxonomy): Eukaryota > Metazoa > Chordata > Amphibia > Caudata > Ambystomatidae > Ambystoma > Ambystoma mexicanum. The sequence continues at coordinate 1,381,870,984 of NC_090933.1, forward strand.
TATGAACCAGTCTTCCGCAAGCGTTGCTGCTAGATTCTCTTTTGTCATATGCGCCGGGTATTGTAACTGCTCCAGCGCTATTTTCAACAGGGATATAGGCATTACTGGTTTACCAGTGCTGTCTTGTCACCACAAGCTGTCAGAGGGGTTTAATGAATACCCTCGACGTTTCCACAGGTTCTTCTCTTCCTGTGGTGCCTCCCCTTCGAGTTCCATTAGCTGTGTTTGTCTCAGATTATTGTAACTCTCAGGTGTGGTTCGTGTAACCATCATTCTCTCGTTGGCATGGATAACTTCCACTGCCATTATCGTTTCACTTTTGGATGCCATACGCTTGGCTTCTGTGTCTGCTGCTTGATTTCTGCGTGAGAAGAAATCTGTCCCTTTCGTGTGGGCGGCGCATTTCACGACTGCTATGCCCACTGTAAGATGTAGTTCCTTAATCAGCCTATCCAATAAGGCTGCATGCTGCACTGCTGTGCCATCTACTCGGAGGTAGCCCCTCCTTTTCCAGCGTGGTAGGCCTGCGTGCACTGTCGACATCACATAGGCGGAATCACTATACACCGTTACTTCCTGGTCTGTGTGATTCTCGATGGCGAGTATCAACGCCAATAATTCTGCAGCCTGTGCTGAATAATGAGATGGTATTCGTGCACTAAGAAGCACTCGAAATTCTCCATTTGCTGTGTGCTTCATCACAGCTACCCATGTGTATCTTTGCCCATCACTTTGATCGATCCTCGAAGACCCATCAATAAAGACGATCTCTCCTTCTGCCAAGGTATTTTCTTCACCCTGGGGATTTCATCATAGAATTCTTCATAGTTTGCACAGTCATGTATTGGCTCTCCTTCAGTGACTGGCTCTGCTATAAATAGAGCTGGGTTCACTGTCTTACATCAGACTATTTTAATCAATGGATTTGATATGATCACTTCATACGCAGAAGCTCTCTGAGATGTCAGTGTGCCCTTTGGTTTCTCTAGAATGGCAAATAGTGAGTGCTCGACGTACGTCGTCATGGAGCATCCCATTACAATGGTTGTAGAATTCTCTATGGCGAACCCTGCAGCAGCTAAACGTTGTTCGCACGGGAAATGACCTCTCATTACTGGGTCCAAATTCCCAGTATAGTATGCCAGGGGCTTGTACCCCAATGTGGTTCTTTGTGTAAGTACTGCTGTCATAACGCTGCCATTCTTGTGTGAAAACAGGTAAAACTCCTCTGCATAATTGGGAATCCTGAGAACTGGAGCTGTACAAATAGCTCTTTTGAGTTCAGCAAACCCTTTCTCCATGGTTTCAGACCATTCAATATTTTCTTTCATCAGTTGGGCTTTCTTTAGGCCCTGAAGTAAAGGCTTAGTGAAAGAGCTGTAGTCGAAGACCCATGCCCTGACATAGTTGCATAGGCCTAAAAAGCTCCGCATCTGCTTTATCGTGTGTGGCTTAGCTGTGTTGAACATGGCTTCAGCCCTTTCTGGGGTCACCTTCTTTCCCTCGTGTGAGATCAGCTGGCCTATGTACAGCACTTCTTGTTGACAATATTGTAACTTTTCTTTGTCAACTTTATATCCTTTCTCAGCCAGTATAGTCAATAGCTGAACATAATCGTGCCTGCATTGCTCTTCAGTGGTGCTGCAAATTAAGATGTCATCCACATATTGCAGGACGACACTTTCTAATGCAATATTGCTCAAGTCCATCTGCAAGACTCTGTTGAAAATAGAAGGAGACTCACAGTACCCCTGTGGCAGCCTTGTGATTTTCAGATGCATTTGTCTGAACGTGAATGACGTCAGATCTTGTGAGTCACGGTGCAACGGGATTGAGAAAAATTGATTATTCAAGTCAATCACCATGAAATATTTTGCCTCAACGGGTATATTACATAGGATTGTAGACGGGTTAGAGACTAGAGGGAACTCGGCCTCAACAATATCGTTTATTGGCCTCAGGTCTTACACTAGCCTCGAAAACCCCCTTTACTTTTTTCACAGGGTACACTGACGTATTATATGCGACTCTGATGTCACTAAGATGCCCTGGTCCATCATGGCAGAAATTTTCTTCAAAATCCCCTCTCTGGACATGGGATGTTGTCGTGCCTTTGCTAAAATGGCTCCTGGTCTTAATTTAATTCTTACTTCTCCAACCCCCTTCAAGAGGCCTACATCATAGGGTCTTGTAGTCTATACTGAGACAGACACCTGGGCCATGTCGTCATCAAAATATTCAGGACGGTTTTGTACCAACATCATTTTCTGGGGTACCCCTCTCTTAATCATTTTTACCCAAAAGGTGAGACTCACTTCCACCATTGTTTCTCCCATCTCTGCTTGTTCTTCAAAATGATCGTCATCGGTGACGTCAGTCATGCAATATCCTTCTTCAATGGCAATTATTGCGACCATTGTCTGCCCTCATCATCATAACCGTCAACCAAGTCCACTTTCCCTCGTATTGCAGCTGTGTGTATCATCAAGGGAAATACTTGTCCCTTTTCCTCGTGCATCGGTATTCTGGGTCTGAATAAGAACTCATCAGGGGTTCTCATGATTTTGTCTGCAAGGCCTGGCAATCCTGCCATAATCAGTTGCATACCATATGCGAAAATGTCTGGCTCTAATGGTATGGCCCTCATGGCTATGTGTCCTGAGTATGCCCTAATCATTTCGCATACATTTGAGTAGTGCATTCCTGGAGTATAACATACCATGCCCTCCTCCGTGAATGAGATTTTCATGTTCAACCTTGACATTAAATCTCGACCCAAAATGTTCACTGGGGTCTGACGTGAATATAGTAAAGGCACGTTCATCTTGCATTCTCCTATGGCGACTGGAAGTGCATTAGTGAAGGGAACATGACTGGTAGCTCCTGTAAAACTCTGATTATTTATGGTCTCGCCGGACAAGGAAAACTAGCCTTCACGTATGCACGATCGTGTTGCGCCCGTGTCAACTAAGAAGGAATATTATTTATCCCCTATAACGACATCCACCCTGGGTTCCCTGTGAGGGTCTGGTGTCACTGATAGGATAGAACACATCACAGTGAGCTGGCCTAGTCCATATGCAAATTTGGTTCACTATGTACATGTGGATTTCCTCCATTCCCAGGGTTATTTCCCATTCCCGGGTTTGGGGTCTGACCTGTGCTCATCGTTTGTGATAACTGCAATGGCGCCTGTTTGGATTGTCCTTGTGGAAAATTTCCCATGCTCTGAGGTTGCACGCCTTGTTGCGCTCCTGGCGCTTGTTGTTGCACTGTGCGATTCTGCGCAACACCCTTTTGTAACACTGCAGGTGGATTTGCCATGCCTGCTCCTGTCCTTTGGCCGTTCTGCATCATGCATTGGTTTCTGCATGTGTGCGCCAAATGCCCTGTCATTCCACACAACCAACATACTGGCTTTGGTCGGATCATTTGTCCGTTTGACATATCTTGGTTACCATTTTGCATATTTTGAAAACCTCCCTGATCACTCTGGAAACCTCCCTGATTACTCTGGCATCCTCTTCCCCTAAATTCTCTTCCCCTGGGGTAAAACCCCACATTGTCCTGATTATTTTGCTGTGGATTAGCCACCTGCTGCATGCTTGATTCAGCTGTGCTAGTTATCATGGCTCCCTCAAGAGCATATTTCGACAGTTTCTTTTGCACCAATTTCGCTTCCTCGCCCTTACGTGTAGCCTCCTTTTTACGATTCTTTTCTTGCAGCAATCTAAAATAGTGTGCGATGGTCAACTGTATTTCAGCCCAAGGCTTGGCCTCAATTCCCACCAATTTCTTGAGTTGTTTCTGCACCGGCTCTGGCAGCCCTTGGCACAATATATGGTAAAACACAGGTATAGATTTCGTCCAAGATTCATGAGTCTCGAGCACCCAAGCATCTTGGAAATTCAGTATATAAATTAACGGATCCTCAGAATCCTTTATTTTTCAAGTCATTATAGCTCTCATATCAGAAGTATCTGGGTATAGCACTTGTAGTGATTCCTTACTGCAGCTCTACAATTGTTAAATGGAGCTCCGTCATGCGAGGTATTAATTGTGGTTACACCAGGGTAGCCTGCTCATGCCCCACATTGTCTGCTCTCTCACCAAGTATGGCGATCAGGAGACCATTGATGTCCCCTAGAGCTAGCGTGTTTCCTCCTGTCATTTTTTCCAGCTCTTGTATCCATTTGCCGGCTCCCAACGTCAGCATTGGAAGTTTGTTTTTCAGATTTTCTCGATTAATGTGTGGCCACGGAATATATTGCGGTCTTATTCCCCCTTTCTCTAGTAATGGAAACTGGGATGCATAGCTCTCTCTTTCTTCCCTCATCGTTCTTCTATGTAAGGCAGGGGAAATATTCCCACATCGTCGCCTGCCTGGTAGGATCTAAGTCTGTCTACGTAGGACGGTGAAGACACCCCCCTCTGATCGTGAGATACTTCTCCATGCCGGTCTAACTGTGTGGCTGATTCTGATGCTCTTGGTGCAGACTCACTAGTATCTGACCATCTTATTTCCTTTTTCCTTGGGAGTCGTGTTTCACTTTGCCTCCCTTCTTCATTTCCCTTGCGCTCCTCCCTTTCGGAGTCGGACATTGTCTGTCCCCAATTCACGCAGCTTCTTGCATCTTCATTGTTTCTACTGATTTCTAATCTATCCAGGGATAGTTCCCTATTCCCGCTACTTCGGTTGACATCCTCCGTGTGATAGAGCTGGGTGCTCTCCAGGCGCTCGTCTTTCCCCTCCCCTTGGGGTGTTTGTTCCAGCCCCCTTTCATCATGTATTCTATCAATCGTTTCCTCCGATGCTTCTGGTATCGAAGTCATCTTCCATATTTGCCCTAGACATGCCTGGTACTGAATCGTACGCAGGAAAGAATTCTTCTATATCTTCCCAATCTACTACTGGATCAGGTTTTTTAACCTCTCTTCCCAGATATTCAAGATCACATGCACTGTCTCTGATTACGTTCTATGTCATCATCGAATTCGTTGCGCTTCCTTGCCTCTTCTCTTACTCTTTCCCCTTCCTTTTTCTTTTCATTTCTTTAGTCATCGGCCCTTCGAATTTCCTCATCTCTTCGTCTCTTTATTCTTTCTCTCCTATTCGTTGCTCTTCCTCTAACCTCTGCTGTTTCTGTCTGTCGTGATCGTTGGCTGCTCTCGGGTTGCGATCGAGCTGTCTTTCTTTCTCTTCACGATATAGCTGTTCCCTCCTTTGTCAGTCTTTTTCTTGTTATTCTTTCGTCTCTTAATGCCTTCTCTTTTCCCTTCCCCTGAAAATCCTCTATCCTTTCTCTCTGTTTCGCGTCATCAATGCGTCATCAATGCCTTTGTCATCAAGTTTTAATAAAATGTGTTCTCCCATCCATTCATCTTTTGCAAATGCTATCTCATCAGTTCTATCTTCGTTTCCCTTCCATCTCTTCCCTTCTCTCTCCTTGTCGAGAGATGCACTTGTATGTGCCTGATATCTTCTTTCGTCATCACATCTCCCCTTGTCCCGTGGGAGCATGGAATAACTCATATGCAGAATTGCTCTACCCCATGGCTGCTTTAAGTTTCCTCAACGGGTATAATCCCTCGTCCTTGCTTTCTTCAACTTTCGTTTCAGGTAGGGCAGGTGGCGCGGTAGGCGTCTCAACCCCCCTCTGTGCACACATTAAGTATCCAATCTGTTGGCGGCTCCACCTCCTTTCCCTGTTCATACATTTTCCAAAGCTCCAGAACAGCAAGACGTTTTTCTAGCTTTTTGCACGTGTATGTGGCATACAAATATGTCATCATATGTTGCAAAACGGCTTTAGATAAGGACCCACCTTGTGGCCATGGCATAAACATCTTGTGGGCAGTCCCTTTAAACCACTCTGTACTATATTTCTTCAGTTTGGGTGCGTGTTTCGGCAACTGTTTGCATCAGTGTGTCAATGGAGTTATGTCCTCCATGTTTTAATCTTTTCCCTCTCCTTTTATGTAACAGTGGTCAATGCTTTTGTGTGCCTTAAACAGTTCCAACAGTATGCATGAGCACCAAACACTGCAAGCTCCAATCCTAATTTTTCACAAAATTATATACCTTTTAATTTACTCAAAAAACATCATGCTGTATGCGATTTTATCTCAGCTGTTGAATCGCGAAAATTTTAAATCAGTTTTCTCAAGGAAAATGTTCAATATATATATAAATGACGTCACAACAGAAAAACATGTAAGACAGACACTTAACAGACTAGATGAACACCAGCTGGACACAGTTATCTCTGCCTCTAATCATTACCCCTTCATGGAGTCTAAACGTACCCCTTTCACAACGTCATTAACCATTGTGGTAGTCTAATTGTTCCCCCTTTAGCTGGGACTCTGGGTACACGTTTCTTCTAGCCGCTATATTAAAGCGTAGGAATAAGGCGAAACCTTTCACTTCTCGGGTGTCTTCCCCGGTAACCTTTCACTTCTCGGGTGTCCTCCCCGGTAACCTTTATTTAATTATTCTCGAGTCATTATCCCTATATATATATATATATATATATATATATATATATAAATATATATATATATATATATAGTCTTCTCTACTTCTACTATATTATGTTTTCCCTCCTCCCTCTGTTACTTTTTCCCTTTACTTGTTCTAAGGCATGCATTATTTGCCAAAACATTCAATTTTTTGTTTCACTCACCGTTCGAATGGTTCCTCTCTGGATCCTCGGGATCACCGCCTTTGTTGCCGCCTTCTTCAGTTTTTCACCCGCTCGTCTGCCCGTAGGAATGGGAAGGGAAGTGTGGGGAACTCGGGTACCTTCAGGGACTTTCTGCAGGTTTTTCTAAACTACCACTGTCTACGGGGAGCTTCATGGTCTACTCAGCAGAATGTCAAAGGACTTGTGATATTGCCGAAGACCTAGAGTTACTTTATGTCGACGGTCAATAGGTGACTTACTTTAATCAATAATCCATAACCATCAAATCTCTGCTACCAAGTGTACTCCCGAGACCCCCGGCCGGCCCATAGAGCCGAGGTTTGCACCGAAATACTTTAAGATGAGATAGCTGCACCTTTGAGATGGATGGGGGTGCAGATTTATTACTCCATCACCAATCAATAAGGACAACTCAATGGTTTGGCAAAAGGAGTCTGTTTAATGACAAGTACAAAAAACAGGGAGTCATGGAAATCAGCAGTTATGCGATAGTCCGTCTCGCTTCAACTCCAATGAACTTCATAGAAAACAAAACTTTTATACTCAAAACACGTCATAATCAACGTGTAACACTCAAGAGTTTAACATGCAATTCTATTGGTTAAGAAAAGGTAACTTTAATATAGGTACTATATCTGGATATGGTAACGTACTGAGGGGATTGGGTAAACACTGTCAGGTGGGCTTCTAAGCCCTCCCTTCAAACAGGACTACTGTAGACGTCACTAAAAGTACGACGTCCCATTGGTTCTACGAACTATAGGACCCTAGATTATTTGGTCCATTGTGATTGGGTTGGCGTCAACCCCATGCATACATTTCCACTTTGCTTAGCAGCACGCATAACGGTCAGCCAGGTGCAGGGTGCCCCTCAGTTACCCGGCCTTCCTCCAATTTAGGCTACAATCAATCATCGCTTCAGCAACTATGTATCAATTATTTTACTGTGATTGGCCTCTAAACTGCATCTTCTGTCTGGAAAAGTTCTGATATCTCTGTCCGGGCAGATGCCAAGCGTAGGTGTGAACCCGTGCTCCTTCTCGCTCGCCTGGTCACGTGCTACCAACACCATGAATCTACAGAGTTTCTCTCAATTTGTGTATTTAATTCTTATGTAGATTGCCACCTGCCTACGCCTCCTTATCTCGACCTTTCAAAGACAGGTTATTCTGTTCTTACTTTCAATTATATGTAGCTACTGTTCGTTCCTTCTATTGGTATGACCTTGGCTCTCCTGGCACGAGTTGCATCTGCTGAGTTTCGATTCAGCTGTCTCTTCTCATTAAGCTAGAATATGAATCTTGTCTTGTTTGGTCTCTCGTAACCTGAGTTGATTCTGCTTTTAGTGCAAAGTTGAATCGCACTTATAATACTGCGCTTTGTTTTGAGGTAGATTATGTATGATGGGGCATGCCACGCTATTCTTCTACTTAGCATAGCATGCCGTACTGTTTTCTTAGCTTTCTTGCGGTTCCAAGCATATGTACAGGCGTTAGCTTGTTGAATATCTTCATCCTGCTTACAGTTTAAGCTTCCTTGTATTTCAACATTGTTCGCTTCTTCTAGGTTCACAATATCCTTATTCATGGCTTTTCATCTCTTTGTGTCATATTGCGCAGTCATATCTTCTATCTGCGAGTCCATCCGAGTCCTTGTGATGTCACCATTCGTCTTCCATTAAGGCCTTTTTGGTTTCTTCCGGGACGGTACTTAGGCAATCTTCATTTCGTCTCATTTGCTGGTAGGGATTTTTCAATGGATACCTTACTGCCCATGGTTTTCTGGGTATTGGTACTTCAATAGGTGTTGCTCTTCTGATAGGTACTGGGCAGAGCCCTACTGCGGCTCTCTAGCATTTATTTTGCTCATCATACGTCACATATTTCGGTTTAACGTTCCTGGTACTTCAAAATGGGTGCCTGGAGTGCAGGCTTTATTTGGGACCTCCTCTACAATGGTTTACGTTTGGAACGGAAAACATTACTTTGGACAACGACCACTTTATGGATTTTCACAATTTTGGATTTTCTTTTTGGATTTGGATTTAATTTCTCTTTGCATTCATTTAATTTTCATTCTCATGTTTGAGTTTCATTTGGTGTATTTTGCTTTTGTTAATACATTTGCATGCAGTTCAAATTATGTGTTGTCTGCTCTCATTTGTTTGGAGCATGTGGCAATCGTCATTTGCTCAGTCATGTGTCACTGCTGTGGGGCCATGTTGAGCATGTCTTTGGGTGCATGCATGTGTGCTTTTGTGAATAACATGCCAGGGGGCCTGTACTGGTAAGTGGGGTCAATGGATGGGTATGGAGTTGCACTTTGGAGGGGCAGGTGGTGTGGCATTTGGGTGGACATTTGCTGCTTGATTGTATGTTGTGACAATGTGTTTGTTGGGGGAACATGAGTCGGAGCCTGCTTGCAGGTTCCTGTCACTGGTGGGGGGGACATGAGTCAGGGCCTGCTTGCAGGTTCCTGTCACTGGTGGGGGAGACATGAGTCAGGGCCTGCCTGCAGGGTCCAGTCACTGTTGGGGGGAACATGAGTCAGGGCCTGCTTGCAGGTTCCAGTCACTGGTGGGGGGACATGAGTCGGGGCCTGCTTGCAAGTTCCTGTCACAGGTGGGGAGACATGAGTCAGGGCCTGCCTGCAGGGTCCCGTCACTGGTGGGAGGACATGAGTCAGGGCCTGCTTGCAGGTTCCCGTCACTGGTGGGGTGGGGGACATGAGTCAGGGCCTGCATGCAGTGTATGGTGCCATGTGGGCTGCCTGCAGGCATGGTCATGGGTGATGGCGGTCCCTTGTGGTGTGTGCTGCCTGCGGGCATGTTCACGGGTGATGGCGGCCCCTTGTGGTGTGTGCTGCCTGCGGGCATGTTCACGGGTGATGGGGGGGTCCCTTGTGGTGTGGGATGCCTGCGGGCATGTTCACGGGTGATGGGGGGTCCCTTGTGGTGTGGGCTGCCTGCGGGCATGGTCACGGGTGATGGAGGGATCCCTTGTGGTGTGGGCTGCCTGCGGGCATGGTCACAGGTGATGGGTGTCCCTTGTGGTATGGGCTGCCTGTGGGCATGGTCACAGGTAATGGGGGTCCCTTGTGGTATGGGCTGCCTGTGGGCATGGTCACAGGTGATGGGGGGGTCCCTTGTGTGGGCTGCCTGCAGGCATGTTCACGGGTGATGGGGGGGCCTTGTGGTAAGGGCTGCCTGCAGGGTGTGTTCACGGGTGCTTTTTCACGCAATTCGGCAAGCACGAGCGGGTACGCTAGGCGCTTTTCACACAATTTTGTTTGCACGAGTGGGGCACGCGTATTCAGGGGGGTGTGCGGGTATATTTTCACGTGTTTTGGCTGGCGCGAGAGGGGTACATGTATTCAAGGGGTTGCGGATGGAGTTTTCACACGATTTGGCTGCCGTGAGTGGGGTATGCATATTCGCGGGGTTACGGTAGGCCCTTTTCACAGGATTTGGCTTGCGCGAGTGGGAGACACGTACTCAAGGGGGATGCGCAAGGCATTTTCACGTGTTTTGGATGGCGCGAGTGAGGTACACGTATTGAAGGAGTACCAGTAGGCCTTTTTCACGCGATTTGGATGGCACGAGCGGGTACACGTATTCAAGGGGGTGCGCGGGTAGATTTTCATGCATTTTAGCTGGCGTGAGCAGGGTACGCGTATTCAAGGAGGTGTGTGAGCATATTTTCACGCGATTTTGCTTGCGTGAGCCTGGAATTAAATTTCAAAGGGTTTCGCAAGGCCCTTTTCACGCGATTTTGGCTGCTGCGAGTGGGGTACGTGCTGTTTTTTATGCAAATACAGTGTAGGGGGGGCTGTATGCTGGTCCAGGGTTAGCGCGGCCCTTTGCGCCGTATTGGTGATATCTATGGCTTTTTCTGGTGCAAGGGGCGTTACTGGCACTGCTGGATTTTAGCTGCTCCACGGCTGCAAATGGCTCGAAAAATCCATGACTACACGGTGCACCAAAATGCTGTTTTGCGCTGCGCCTTGCACACGCGTGGAGCACTCTCCCTCACTACGCTAGGCACGTGCGCTACTTCTGCATTGAATTCTATGAATTGGCCCGTTAGTGTTTCGAGGTCGGCGTCAACCCGCCGTTAGCACCGGCAGGTTACCACCAACCTCGTAATGAGGCTCATTGACTTGGTCTTCTTGATCTTTCTGCAGCCTAGTTGTCACTGATAGTTTGTGAGTCAGTAACTCAGGGAGTTCCTCTATGGAATGGGAGTCCTTGTCCGCAATGGGGGGAGTCTCCCTCGGTTAGGTCCCACTTGCCTCTATGTCTAGAGAGGGTATCGCGTAGCAGGCTCACCTCCCTAGCATCACTGGAAAAGGCATGCTCCCACTGGGAGAAGTGACTGAATCCTGCAATTCATTACAGAAGCCATTGTCTGGGCTGGCAGCTTTCAACAGTAGCACAGAGCTGTGTTTAATAAGCCACATTTTCAGAGAAGTGTGAAAAAGTAGAATTTTGGGGGCATTGCAAGCTGATACATAATTCCAGAGGGCGAGTGTATGACGAAGGAAGTATTGCTTGCGGGGCCTCTCTTTGGAGTGAAGTTGTGATTGAAGCCAGTTAGTGATTTGCTGCACGAGGAGTGCGTGCCACCAGATTTGTGGTGCTTTGGCGCTAGATATGCAGGTGGCCTACTCGTGAATGCTTTGTACAAGATACCTGCAGTCTTGAACAGTATCCAGATCTATAGAGGAAACCAATTTAGTTGGCATAGTTGATTGGGTCAAATTTCTGCACGCCCATAGGAAGACGTGCTGCAGCGTCGAGGAGTGCTTTTAGGGGAGCATGTGAGCAGCTGGGAGTCCCATTAGGAGGGCATTTTCCCCACAATGGCCTGCACGACTGTCCAGTGGTGTTTGATTCTGCGAAGGGTGGAGAGATTTGGGTCTTATTGGCTATTTTGTTTCTGGGTGAACAGGCTATCAAAGCCTAATGAAATTTCTGATCCGAGAGCTGCTTCTCGGCGCAAATCATTGAGCCATTGTTGGAAAGGGTGTTGTTTAGTGTTCGAACTGCTGAGGATAAAGTCAGTCTTTGATGAGTTCATTTTGAGGTAGGCAGTCAACAACCAAGACTAGCTGATGGCTTGGTAATCGCAGAGACAATGGTTTCCTTTGAGCTTTTTAGTCACATGTACAGCAGAGTATGGTCTGCATATTAGTGGATGGCTATATCTGGACCTTTGGGGACTGTGCCCAGAGGCTCCATGTAAAGGTAAAAAGGATTGGTGAGTGGATGGAGCCTTGATATTCTGCAAGAGACTGGACATTGAATAGACCACATGTTCATCTGGATGGCCTGGTGTCTGCGTAGGAAGTAAACCAATTCAGGAAAGTGCCAGGAAGTCCCATCCTGTCAACATGGAGGAAGTGGAGGAGGACGTGGTCAACTCTCAAATGCAGCCAAGAGATCAAGGAGTAAGAGGAAGCACGAGCCCCCATTATCCATGGTTTGGAGGACATCTTTAAGCACCTGGATGGTGTCTGTCTCGATGCCACACTTGGGCCGTAATCACTGACTAATAACCATTCAGCAGGTGAAGTGGTCTGATTCTGGCGAGTAGTTGTGTAGCGAGTACATTTTCCAAGATTTTACCAATAAACAGGAGGCTCATAATCAGTAGTTGGCTTCTGTTTGGTCGCCCTTTTCATCCAGATGGGTAAGTGGACAGAGCCGACACGAGTAGAGCTGTATCAAGTTTGGCTGGTTTAGGTTTGATTTCATATATAGATTAGTAGCTTGTTGAATCCTCTCTGCCAATTAGATTGCAGGGAACTGTGGGTAATTCTGCCAGAAGTAGCCACTGAATCCTGCCCTGGTGTGTTCCATAGGGTGTCATTTTCTCACACCAGTCACTTCAACTGTACATATCACACTCTGTCATTCCTATAAGGAGTGTTGTGCTTGTAGAGGGGGACAGCGGGTCTGCAGACACCTGGGAGTTGTGACAGAATTATCTTCCTTTCCAGTCACACTGGAGCCAGAGGCGGGCTTCAGGGCTAAAACCCAAGAAAGACCTCACAAACAGAAAATGGCGAAAAAAGAAGACCGCGCCATTTTGACAAAAATGGTCACCCATGGGTGCTATACTGCAGTTGAGGATTCAACCTGCGGTAGAAAAGCACAATGGAAGGAAAATTAAACCACTGTCACCAGCCATTTGAAGTAGTGAGGGTAACATAACAAATGTTAAATGAGAGAGTAGGATAAGGGGCTACTAGGTAACCCCCCAGCACTAAGATGGGGTGTGCTGGACCTACAAAGAGAAAAAGTCAAGTCAATTTCATTTTACTATTCTTGTGAACGGGAGTTAACACAAGAAAAGATATTTAAACCTTAAGAGAAATCTAAAGGATTTCTCTGTGACACTGCACTGAAGGTGCTGTGTGTCACCATACAAAAAGGAGATGCCTATGGAGTTTGTCAGACTCTAAAAACAGAGGAAGCACATAATCCAAATCAGGTCAAAACCCATGAGGGAGTTACCAAAAAGGTCTCACTCACTCCAGGGTTAAAATTAAAAAGTCCTAAAGTCCAGAAAAAGAGCTGGGAGGAATTAAGCACTAAAATGAAAATTCTCCATAACAAGATGCTTTCCCCAATACTTAAAAAGTAATCACATTTGTTCAAGCAAGCAGTCTACTTCAGGGTACTGCCAGAAAAAAAGAAATAGACGTAAGGTACTACAAACCATTTATTATTAATGTTTACCGAGTGACAGGTTGGCTGAAGCTCAATATTCTTGTAATCAGTATTTCATTCAGTTTATAAACACAGTGGGTAAGGCTTAAATTCAGCAGGTCAGCTTATCAGGATCAATTTTATTTGGTAAACATTGTTGTCCTATGTTTCTTCTTGGAATTTAGAGAACAGCAAAGATAGTATTACACCCACAACACTTTCATTCTAGCCAGAAAGGCACATTTCCAAATTTGCACAAGTGGTATTGCCACACAGCTCAGTAAATACTACTATTCCACTAGCCATTTCTACTCTATTCACAAAATGTCATTTTGTAAATACATTTACACATCATTTAATGGAACACTTGACATTTATATATTGGACATTTGTGTGTTTCCAGGCACCACAAGGCAAAGAAAGGGCGTAGAGGATACACTGGAAAATAAAACAACAGTAACGGTCGTACTATGTCATATGGCATTTATAACGCACCTAAACACGTGTTTCAAGCCTAAATCTAGACCTTGTGACATTCTTACCGTGCAAGTACAGAGACATGGAAGTGGTGGGGGGAGCGAGGGGGTGGAAGTAGGGTCGAAGGGCTGGGATGGGAAGAGAGTGGGTGAAAGTACAGCGGCAGGGACTGCACAAGTGCTGCAGGGAGCCATAGAGGGCAAGTGGCAGAGCATAAGTGGAGGAGGGAAAACAAAGTGCAGTGGACATGGTGGACCAGATTTAGGCTAGTCTGGGAAAGGGTGCCTGTGGGCAAGTGCTGGTTAAGGATTGCTGGTGGCGACTGGTCAAGGGAGGGCCCGGCCCCAAAGACTCATAAGGGTCCAGGCAACAGTCTCAGCACCAGAGGGACATTAGCAAGGTAGGGAGAGAGGGAAGGAGGAGAAAAGGAAAGTCTTGAGAAGTTTCCGGAACTTAAGAAGATCCAGCTCAAGTCTGAAGTATTTAGGGAGAAAAAGCTGGATGTAAAGCGGTACCAGGCCCCAGACAGGCCTCTGGATGATAGAAAGGGTCTTGAATTTGATCCTTGCGATCACCGGGAGCCAGTGGGGAGATTTTAGGGCTAGAGAGATGTGGTTCATGGGCTTGAGGCCAAGGATTCTGGATTGGTTGGAGAAGGCCAAGGAAGGAGAGAGGGAGATTGAGAAAGAGGCTGTTGCAGTAATCCAGCCTATAGAGAACCAGAGCTCTGGAGGAATTGCGCTTTGGTAGAAGTTGAGGAAAAGGAGAATGCCTCTGAGGAGGTGAAGCTGAAAGTTGGACATTTTAGTGAGGTCTTTGGTGTGAGGGGAGAAGGAGAGAGCGGAGACAACGATGACCCCAAGGTTTTTAGCCTCACTAGAGGGTGAGAGTGGGACCCACGGAGGGTGCCCAGAGAGTGGGGGTAAGAGGGATGAGAAGAATCTCTGTTTTACTGACATTAAGACAGAGATTACCACACCTGAATTGCAGTCAGGTATGAGAGAGGAATGAGAGGAGGTAGAGGATGGAAGCTTAAAGGAGAGCTGTGTGTCGTCAGCATAGCATTGGCAGTGAGGAGAGAAGGTGGAGATCAAGTGGGCCAGAGGGTAGATGTTGAAGAGCCATGGTGATAGGATAGACGCCGAAGGGACGCCACTGGTAGAGAGTGAGGTGGAATATAGGAAAGGGTCCAGTTGCACTTAGGAGGGTCGGTTTGAAAGGAAGGAGGTCAGCCATGCCAGTACCCAGTCCATGATGCCAAAGGTGTCATGGTGGCAATTTATGAGGATGGCCTGATTGACTGTCTCAAAGGCAGAAGATCAAGGAGGATCAGAACAGGGGGGCAGGCGGGAGTTTGAGTCCAGGTTTGAAAGCAGGTCTTCATGGGTGCTCAGGTGAGACGTTTACATGCATCTGGTTGCTCTGAAGCCAGACTGGTGGTCGTAGAGGCAGGCAGTCAGCCATTTCAGTGTGGTGGGCCAGTTGGAAGAGAAGGAGAGCAGCTGTTTCGAGGAGACTTTCATAGAGCCAACTACTCTAGAGACCACATCCTCAACATATTCTTCATGCCCGTCACATAAACCAATTTCTTATAAATTAGTGCTCGAATAGTGGAAATCCATTATCACTTATGTAATTGTACCTCCTTATGCTGATCTGAGGCCAAGGGACTTCCTAATAATCTTATGTGCTCCAATAGAGATAAACAACACTCCGAGTGATACAGTCACATTTCTGAACTCCTGAAAGAAGCAGGTTGCTACGTTCTGTGTCATCTGAAGTTAGTCACATTTGTCAAGGAACAAAGAAACAAATGGCATCATCAAGTCTGGAAACCAATAGGGGTTATAGCAACTGACATGAGAGCATTGAGGTTAGGAAAAGGGAGGCTATTTTGAAACTATTTAATATGGAAATAAATTACTGCCAACCACAGCATGTGAGAGACGAGTAAAACCTCGAGGTCAATTCTGAAACCCAGGTACATGGCGTGAGCATCACCTCAGAAGAAGGACAGGGAGGCATGCCATTCACTCGTTGACAGTTTTCAGACAGCTCTGAAAGTATAGTCATGCCTTTGCTGAGCTCCCAACTAAGCACAAGAGGATCCGAGTGTTGCACTTGTAGAATCAGAATCCATAGGACTAGATTAGTCAGGCCAGGAGTAGAACATACAATGTTAAGGAGAGGGGATAAGGAAGAACATTGGGACTCAGCAGATACTGTTAAGCAGGGACACTGGTATGAAGTAAGGCATCATTACTCCTTGGGATCTATTAGCCTGGAAGATTATCTAAGAGTTGCCTGCATCAGGGACTCTGCCAACCTCCTAATGGTCAATGGCGTCAAAGGCAATCAAGAGGTCCAAGAGAATACTACAGGTTTCCCACATTCACTTCACCAATGTGGTTACTCATCTGGACATGTTCTCTGGCACCATCTAAACAAATTATTACGCATTTACTGCTAGAGGGCTTCCAAGCAGACAATATATAGAACAGTTTCCCTCATACATTCAATGTTATTGATTTAACCATAGAGTCGTTTAGCTTTTACAAAAGGTTGGTGCCCATTAATTTGCCTAAGGTCCTTAGGCAAAGTGTTCCATAGGATGGGTTCCTTAACCGAGAATTAACAGTCTCCATTTAGAATATTCCAAAAGGGGTGCATTTCAAACAGCAGTGATTTAACTAATCGCAATCAGCTACTAATTGTGTGCCAAAGGAATTTGTGATCCGCTAGGGAAAGGTGGTCTTCAGAGTTTTAGTCCCACTGAAGCAGCACCTCCTCCTCTCTGAAGATTCAATTGCAGAGGAGATTTCTCCACCTACATGCCCCCACTCATGGTGGATAAGAAAATCTCCACCTGTATGCCCCCACTCATGGTGGATAAGAACATCTCCACCTACATGCCCCCACTCATGGTGGATAAGAACATCTCCACCTGCATGTCCTCTCTCATGGTGGATAAGAACATCTCCTCCTGCATGCCCCCACTCATGGTGGATAAGAACATCTCCTCCTGCATGTCCTCACTCATGGTGGATAAGAACATCTCCACCTGCATGCCCTCCCTCATGGTGGTTAAGAACATCGCCACCTGCATGTCCTCACTCATGGTGGATAAGAACATCTCCACCTGCATGCCCTCACTCATGGTGGTATCAGCTGCATGTTTTCTCTGGTGTACAATAAGATCCCTCTTCAAAAGGAAGCCCTAGGTTTGGTGCACTTATGAGGTTTCAAACCTTCATGTGTGGCCTGATGTTAAATAAGACGTCCCTTAAGACTAAACCCTTTCCTCATTCGGCACTTGTGTGGTTTCTCACCTGCATGTGTTATCTGGTGATCAATGAGCTGTACCTCCCCCACAAAAAATGTGTTTCCACTTCAAAACACAGGTTTGTTAACTGCATGTGTTCTCTGGTGCATAATAAGATTTCCCTTATGAGCAAACCCTTTCCCACATTCAGTGCACTTGTGAGGTTTCTCACCTGTATGTCTTCTATGGTGGCTAATAAGATGTCCCTTGTGAGCAAACTCTTTCCCACATTCAATGCACTCAAAAGGTTTCTCGCCTGTATGTGTTCGCTGGTGACGAATAAGCACTCCCTTCTCAGCAAAGCCTTTTCTACATTTAATGCACTCATAAGGTTTCTCACCTGTATGTGTTCTCTGGTGGACAGTAAGTTGTCCCATCTGAGAAAACCCTTTCCCACATTCAGTGCACTTGTGAGGTTTCTCACCTGTATGTGTTCTCTGGTGGATAAGAAGATGTCCCTTCCGAGCAAACCCTTTCCCACATTCAATGCACTCATAAGGTTTCTCGCCTGTATGTGTTCGCTGGTGGATAGTAAGCACTGCCTTCTGAGCAAACCCTTTCCCACATTCAGTGCACACATGGGGTTTCTCACCTGTATGTGTTCTCTGGTGGCTAATAAGAGCTCCCATCCGAGCAAACCCTTTCCCACATTCAATGCACTCATACGGTTTCTCACCTGTATGTGTTCTCTGGTGCATAGTAAAACCTCGCTTATGAGCAAACCGTTTCCCACATTCAGGACACTCATGAGGTTTCTCACCTGTATGTGTTCTCTGGTGGATAGTAAGATCTCCCTTATGCGCAAACACTTTCCCACATTCAGTGCACTCGTATGGTTTCTCACCAGTATGTGTTCTCTGGTGGCTAATCAGATGACCCGTATGAGAAAACCTTTTCCCACATTCAATGCACTCATAAGGTTTCTCACCTGTATGTGTTCTCTGGTGGAGAGTCAGAGATCCATTCCGAACAAACCCTTTCCCACATTCAGTGCACACATGAGGTGTCTCACCTGCATGTGTTCTCTGGTGGATAAGAAGATGTACCTTCTGAGCAAACCCTTTCCCACATTCAGTGCACTCATGAGGTTTCTCTCCTGTATGTGTTCTCTGGTGGATAGTAAGTACTCGTTTATAAGCAAACAATTTCCCACATTCAGTGCACTCATGAGGTTTTTCACCTGTATGTGTTCTCTGGTGGCGAATAAGATGTCCCTTATTTGTAAACCCTTTCCCGCATTCAGTGCACTCATAAGGTTTCTCTCCTGTATGTGTTTTCTTGTGGCGAGTAAGCGCCCCCTTATGAGCAAACAATTTCCCACATTCAGTGCACTTATGAGGTTTCACACCTGTATGTGTTCTCTGGTGGCTAATAAGATGTTTCTTCTGAGCAAATCCTTTCCCACATTCAGTGCACACATGGGGTTTCTCACCTGTATGTGTTCTCTGGTGCACAGCAAGTTCTCCCTCTGTAGCAAACCCTTTCCGACATTCAGTGCACTCATGAGGTTTCTCACCCGTATGTGTTCTCTGGTGGTGAATAAGATGTCTCTTATGGGTAAACCCTTTTCTACATTCAGTGCACTTGTGAGGTTTCTCACCTGTATGTGTTCTCTGGTGCATAGTAAGAGCTCCCTTCTGAGCAAACCCTTTGCCACATTCAGTGCACTCGTGAGGTTTCTCTCCTGTATGTGTTCTCTGGTGGATAGTAAGATGTCCCTTCCGAGAAAACCCTTTCCCACATTCACTGCACTCATGAGGTCTCTCACCTGTATATGTTCTCTGATGATGAATAAGGCATCCGTTCTGAGCAAACCCTTTCCCACTGTCAGTGCAGACATGAGGTTTCTCAGATGTATGCATTTGCTGTTGGCAGAGGAGTGTGTCATGCAAATGGGGACTATTCTCAAATTCAGTGCACGGATAATTATTTTCACCCATGTCCTCATGTGGGCAATAAGTCTGTTCTTGAGATGACATTTCCTACATTCTTAGCTTTCTCAGGTGTAGGTCATTTCTGGAGATAAACTATATTTTTCCTTCGGACTAAAGTTTTTAAAATATTTCGTCCATGGACATAGTTGTCCATTTACAGGTGTTTAAAAAATTTTTTTTAAAAAATAGCAAACACAAAATAGCCTTACATTTAGAATGTATAAATATAGTACTCATAGGTGTTCACAGGAATAATAGGCACAACAAAAAGGTGTGTCTTACTGCACAGCACAGGCTGCTGCTATCATTAGTGTGTAATGCCAGGTATTTAGTGTAGCTCTTGGTTACTGGATGTTACCATGAAGGGGCTGCAAGGACAGAAGCCACCATGTATCCAATAGGCTTCTCAATCGCAGTTACTGAATATTCAAAATAAAAGGACAACTGGACCCCAAACTTGCACACTTCTAAGGTGTGAGCAAATTGCATAATCGAACAATGAAGCTTTGCACTGCTTTATTCCAGAGAATCAATGTTGCATTTCTGGGGCATCCATCACCTATTGAAATACAAGGAGATGCACATTAGTTTGAACACGTTCACAGTCGCAGGCATCACATAGAACAGGCAGAATGGTTCTCATGGTAGTGTTCTGCATTCGTTAATTACTCACATAGTAACTAATAAAACTTTCAATACTATGGTACCATTTATTGGGGACAAGCACCCCAATAGGTGGCAAAGCAGTAGGGTTCCAATGATAAACAAATATAGTGTGACTGAGATGACATGCAGCAGGACTAGTGTGATACAGAATAAGGGGAAAAACACAGGCTGGGTGCACAACCATTTTAAGTGGATGTTTCATTCATCAGGAAAGTGCATATATATTCTAACATTTTATTCCTTCAAAATATCGAAATAGTACAAAGATCCCCATGTCCATATGCACACAATAAAGGCTGGTGTTTTATAGATCAGCAAATTGTCAATAATCAGACACATGTTTGTCCACTCTATTATGTAATCACTGCTTACACACAAATGTATAACCAACAGCACGTATATACCAGACAGCATATATATAACAGACAGCACTATTGAGGAAACAAGGAATGAATTGAGAATTTAAGAGAAAGCAGAAGTTTCATACCACAGTGAGAATGGCACAGGCAATACTAAACTATATTCAAACATTGACTTTAAACCCAGACAAACTCCCAACACATCCCTTTCCCCAGGATTGACAGAAAGATCGAGCATGTGTCAGTGACCGATACAATAACATGTTTGCAATGAGGCAAAGTGTATGGGAGACTCCTCCCCCAAACTCCTCAATATTGTCCCTGTTAGGTAAGATTTGGAGCAGTACCCAAGTATCCAAATAAACACTTATACTCAAGGTTACTTGATTAAACAAATATTCATTTATTTAACAGTCAGTTTCTTTAGAAGGGGCAATATAACAGTCAGTGTCTTCAGAAGGGGCAATATAACAGTAACACACAAATACTCTGCAAAATACACACTCTTAGTTTCTCTAAATCAGCAAGTACCGATTTGGGATGGCACACAAACACTTCCTACACCCTCGGGTGACTTAAATAGCTAGGACACTGTGGACATTGATATATCACTGGTACAATTTGAGAAATACTGAGATGAGTGTCAAAGAAAATGGATATTTAGAATGAAGCCAAGATCAGACAAATATTCTTGAACAGGTAAGTACTTTTTGAACCTCCAATGCAAAGTAAATTAACCCTTTCCCAGCCCCACAAGTTATCTGTGTGACTTTTGTTGAGGGATAGTTAAGAAACAGTCAGAGGATAGAAGAGCCATTCAGGGAGCCAGGCCAGCCAATGTCTATTGAGCAAAAGTCTAGGTGAACTGAATCTCTGGTTTTACAGGTAAGTAAAAGTCTTGCACAGTGTGTTTAAGAAGTCTGAAGAAAAGTAGAATCAATGTAGGGCCACAAGCTGTTTAAGCTTGTGAGGAGTAAAGCTGTAAGCAACTCTACAGAGCAACCAAGACAAGTCTCAACTGAGAACAAGTTACAAGACAAGAGGTAAAGTTCCCTTAGACTGTACAATACCTTTGGTTAGAAGAAATGGTTCCAGCAGGCTTCCATTTCTGTGCAGCTCTGCAGATGCTGTGTTCCTGGGCCTCCGTCGTGGGAACAAGAGGGAGGACTTCTGGGTACTCCTGCACTGCAACTTCAAGGTCGGCGGCAGCAATGGGCAAACTTCAATTCAGCAACACTTTGCGGTTTCAGCTCCTCACGTCTCAGCAAATAGCACCACCGCGGGTTCTCAGCTACCACTTCAGACTTTCCTTACATCTGGGGTCCAGCACTCTGTTGAGGTGGCTCAGGCTTGGTCAGTCCTGCTTCCTGGGAGTCCAGAGGATTTTCCTGGAGCTCGGGTCTGACTTAAAAGTTAAGCACTCAATTTGGTGTTCCTCTCCCTGGCACTTCGGTTCCAAGCAGCAGCAGAAGCACAGCCAGCTCCAAGAGGATGTCCAAACGAGTTCAATTTGGAGTTGATTGGTGCCACCAACTCAAGGGGAGAAGTCATCCTTGCAGGGCTTCTAACTAGAGGCGAATTCAGAGCTTCAGCACAGCAGCAGGGCTTCATCGGGCAAATTAACGGTCGAGGAGTTGCAGCAGGCGTCCTCTTCCAAGTTCTTCTTCAGATTCCTTCATCCAGTGATCTACTGCCTTCCGAGCTAAAAAGCCCTGTCTTTTATGCAGGTTTCTCCCACTCATTTCAGCCTAGCTGTCAATCATCCAGCAGGGTGGCTGTCCTTGCCGGACAGCCAGCCAGCCAATCACCTTCGGGTGCATTCCTGTAACCGAGGAGATTAAGCACATGGAGTTTTGGGCACCTCCCTCACTTCCTGCCCTGCCAGACACACTGGAGGCAGAGGGGGGCTTCACTCGTGAATCCCGCCAAAGACAAAACAAACAAAGGGACCAAACATGGTTTGGTCGCGCAGAGTAACTCTCAAGAAGGACCTTTCCAACAAGAAATGGTGAAAAAAGAAGATCGGGCCATTTTGACAAAATGGGCACCCAAGGGTGCTTCATTGCAGCTGCGAAAGCAGCTCACGGTAGAAACACACAATGTTAGTAAAAAGTAAACCACTGCCACTAGCCATTAAATGTAGAAGGGGTAACATACAAATGTTACATGAGAAACTAGACAAAGGGGATACCAAGTAACCCCTCCAGCACCCTATTGTGAGATAGTGTGTGCTAGGTCTAGAAGGTTACAAATGTAAGTAAAGTCAATTTCACTTTACTGCTCTTGGAAACAGTAGTTTATCCAAGAGAAGGTATTCAAACCTTGGGAAAATCTGAAAGACTTGTCTTTGCCACTGCACCGACGGTGCTGTGTGACCCAATGTAAAAGATGATGCCTGTGGAGTTGGTCAGACTCCAAAAACCAAATGAAACAGAGTATAAATCACATGAAAAATGCATGAGAGAGTGGGGAAAAGTTCTCACTTCCACCAGGTTGAAAAATAAGAAGTCCTAGAGTCCAGCAAAAGTGCTGTGGGTCTCTAAGGTAGAGAGGAATTAGCACATTTCTGAGAATTCTCCCCAACAGTCCCATGTGCCTTTCAAATTGTTTATACAAATGCCCCATTGCCATGTACTTTAATTGGCCCAAGCAATACCACTTTGGTTTCCCTGTTCAAAATACCACTGAGTAGTTTTCAGGAGGGGGAAATGCACTGTTTTATTCTTAAGGGGTGTGCAACGCTGGCTCAAATTCCACTCTCTGGCTAATCAAACTCCCTATTTCTCATACCACTCTCTTTATGACTCTTGTCTCAGCTCGGCTAAACGTTCCTAATACTCTAACCTTATCCATTCCCAAGCCTCTCACCCTCATCGTATCTTTCAAACCCTTTCTCGTCTTCTCTCCCCGCCTACTCCCGACCCCTCAGCTGCTACTTCTCTCTCTCCTTCCGACTTTGCTTACTTCTTCTCTTCCAAAATACTCTCTTTAAGCCAAAACATTCTCCTCTCCCCTTCCTATTCTCCACCTCCCACTTCTCTCTCCTCCCCTTCTGCTTGCATGTCTGACTTCTCTCCTGTTACTCCTTCCAATGTTTCCCTCCTCCTGTCCAGAACTCATCTTACTGCTGCCCCCTCTGATCCCCTTCCCACCCTCCTTATTCCAAAGATCTACCCCCTTCGCATTCCCTACATAACCTCCTTCAATATATGTCTCTCCTCTGCTACCTTCCCCTCTGCCTTCAAGCACGCTACTATCATCCCTATCCTGATGAAACCGTCTGCTAACCCCCTTCACGCATCCAACTTCCGTCCACTCTCGCTTCTTCCATTCCGCTCTAAGCTTCTTGAACGCTTAGTCTACTCTCAACTCTCAGCTTTTGTAAGCAATCATTCTCTCCTTCCCCCGTCTCAATCTGGATTCCGCCCTAAACACTCCACTGAGACTGCTCTCACATATGTTCTCAACTCCCTCCTCACTGCTCGCTACTCTAAGCAATCGATCGGTCCTCATCGTCCTTGAACTCTCTGCTAGCTTTGATACCGTTGATCACCCCTTACTTCTTTAATACTCTATCTTCCTTTGGTTTCAAAGGATCTGTCCTCAATTGTCTCTCCAACCGTTCTTTTGCTGTTTCCTGGGGTGGTCGTACCTCTTCCACTCTCCCCTTGGACTACAGCGTTCCCCAAGGCTCTGTACTTGGCCCTTTCCTTTTCTCACTTTACACCTCCCTTCTTGCCCCCATTATCTCTTCTTTCAGTATTTCTCACCATTTCTACGGTGACGACACCCAGCTTTTCTTCTCTTTCTCTTCTTTCACCCCGACCTCCACCTTATTCTATCTTCCGGTCTTACTACTATCAAAAACTGGATGTCTTCCAACTTTCTCTCCCTTAACACTGATAAGACTGAAGTCTTATTCTTTCCTTCTAAGACGCTTTCCCCTCCCCTCACCCTCCTCTTATTCTCTTTCCCCCTTCTAATCTCCCCATCTTTGCCCATGCTCGCAATCTAGGCCTCCACTTTGACTCCTCCCTCTCCTTTACCCACCATATTTCTCTTACCTCTCGCGCCTGTTGCTACCATCTTTTCAATATTCATAAAATCCGTTCCTCCCTCACCTTCCATGCCACTATATCTCTTCCCTCATCTTTTCTATTGCTCTACTCTCCTCTTTGGACTCTTAGCCACTCATCTTGCCCCCTTCAAATCCCTCTACCACTCTGCCATCCGTAGCCTTTGTCTCCTCGCTCCTCACGACTCTATTTCCTCTTCGCTTTCTTACCTTGGCTGGCTTCCCTTTCACTTCCTCTGTCTCGTTTCTAAATCTCTTCATGATCTCGCTGCCCCCTATCTTTCCTCTCTCCTTTCATTCTATACTCCCTCCCCTCCAATCTGCTGAGCTCTTCCTACTCACTGTTCCCCCGTCCCCATGTGCCTCTTCGCGTTTCCATTCCTTTCAGCTCCTGGCCCCCCTACACTGGAACTCTCTACCTCTCTCTATCCGCTTCATCCCCACCTACTCCTCTTTCCGCGCCGCCTTGAAATCTCTTCTTCTCCATTCCCCGTCCTGACTTCCCTCATTACCTCCTTTCACTCACTCTCACTTCCCTCATGTTTTCCTCCTACATACCTCCCCCTACCCTGTCCATTGCCTCATATGCCTCCTCTGCTCCCCCTTGAAACTTCATCTTCATTCCCAGTCCTGACTCCCCTCATCTCTTCCCCTTAATCCCCCACCCCCACCCATCAGTTTACCCGTTTAATGGCCTAGGTAAATTGTTCTACAAACTGTTTCATTGGTTTGTCTCAGGTTAGTAATTATGCTTCTATTTTATTAATCTATGTATTCTTGTTGTTACAATGTAAAGCGCTTTGGCGTAAAGCGCTATATAAACTTAATACAAATACAAATAAAAGGTCCTATTATTTGCCAGTTTTCCATAACACAATCCAGACCCTCTTCATTTTGTGGATTGTAATTACTCCATAAATCCAATCCCAGCGAGCCCTCATACCATCTGTGCTGTGACACCCTAAATTGTACCCCAAGAACTGCTTTCACCACATCTCTAGTGACCAGCAGGGATGTAGCCCCATCATTGTTAATAGGCAAGAACTGATTGTCACCATTTGCTGATTACACACATTATTGCAGCTGATGAACTGTTGAGATGCCACGCCCCCTAGTCCAGAGGAATCTGTTCAACATAATCCCATGGATCCATGATCTGAAAGGGAGATCACTGCTCTGCCAGCATCTGTTGCTGAGTCAATAACGCCAAGTGTGACCCATACGGCATCGATCCTGTAGATCCCACGACCCTACTCTAGGGGAATCCTCGCGACATAATCCCATGGATCCATGATCTGAAAGGAGATCACTGCTCTGCCAGCATCTGTTGCAAAGTGAGTAACATTGATTGCGACCCTTATGGCATCGATCCTGCAATAACATTGATGCACATGTGAATAGTATGCATAGTTGGTCACTGCAGCATGAGCGAGCCACCAACCGTCCACCCGTGTGGCAGACAGTCAGTCATAGGTTATTACATTTTGATGTGTGTCAAGTGGAGGCAGCCTTCAAAAGAGTATATGTGAGAAGCGTTGGACAGTGTGGGGTCAGAGCACTAGTTTGGGGTGACCTGATACAATCACTTCACTTTTTGGCTCCTCTTTTATCAGCTTAAAAAAATACATAAACAATACACAAAAAACGGATCCAATCCTTCCTTACGTGTATAAATAAGTTGTAATCTGCCACTGCACCCTCCACCCAGGACATACCTGCACATAAGGTCAGAGTCTTGTCTGCCACTGCACCCTCCATCCAGGACATACCTGCACATAAGGTCAGAGTCTTGTCTGCCACTGCACCCTCCATCCAGGACATACCTGCACTTAAGGTCAGAGTCTTGTCTGCCACTGCACCCTCCACCCAGGACATACCTGCACTTAAGGTCAGAGTCTTGTCTGCCACTGCACCCTCCACCCAGGACATACCTGCACTTAAGGTCAGAGTCTTGTCTGCCACTGCACCCTCCACCCAGGACATACCTGCACTTAAGGTCAGAGTCTTGTCTGCCACTGCACCCTCCATCCAGGGCATACCTGCACTTAAGGTCAGAGTCTTGTCTGCCACTGCACCCTCCATCCAGGGCATACCTGCACTTAAGGTCAGAGTCTTGTCTGCCACTGCACCCTCCACCCAGGACATACCTGCACTTAAGGTCAGCTAAAAGCTCCATCAAGAGGACAGATGGCATTTCTGTACAACAAAATGGCCAAACCAGCCCTTTTTGTGAGAGCTGCCATCTTCTTAGTGGATACTGCCTAGAAAATAACCTTCCCTCGTCTTAATTGCGTCATCTGTACAGCCACCACATTAGGCTGCATAAGCAAAACCACCCTCCAGAAGCCACACCTCTATTTCAGGGTGTCAGGCCGACAAGATTTAAGTCTCGTTCTAACCGTATCTTTGTGTGGTGCGTGTACATCTGGCGTCACTCTTTAATCTTCCTCCTCTCCCAATGGAGATCTATTTATCTGCCCACAATGTGCCATAAAAAGAAGACTGCCCTGCTGTACCCCAACACCCTCCATCCTAGTCTCTCCGGGCTTGCTTCAGAACTCGCCCAGTGAAAAAAACTTAAAAAGCTCCATCATTGCGGTTCTTTGTTTTGAAGCAGCAACAGCTACATTTGTGCCCTTGACCAAGTCACCACCCCTATCCCCGCCCCCCATCGAACATAGCTAAGTCCACTTGTTCATCCAGGTCAGTGGTTATTCCACGATTAAAGAGAAGAGACATTTATAGCTATGCCATCATCTTCCTCTTCCAAAAATGTTTTGTGCATGTTCTCCCTTCAGAGAGGGTTCTCCAGATCCTTGCATGTTTCCACAAGATGCTGACTGCTTTCAGCTATTATGAACCAATGTAATTCTAGCAGGGGCATGGCACAGGCCCTTTGCCTCCCAGCATCATTAATATCGCATCAGCCTGCCGCGATACTGTGAATGACTGCATGCCTGCCAGTGCAAGGTCTAATCATCCACCCTTGCCCATCTCTCTGCACTCTAGGGCCTGCCCGTCATCTTCAATGCTTCCCTTTCCCAGGTGGGCTGTCCACCAGACATTCCCACCATGGTAGGCCTCAACCTGCAGGAAGACGGAGCACCTGATTGGCGGGAGGACTCTAGGAGCCTGGTTATTGATTACTCCTTAGCCTCACTGGCGTTGTATTGTGCAGTTGTCTGCTACAACCCTCCTTGCCTGCATCCGTTATGGGTGAGGAAAGAGGCATACTCCCCTCCAGTCAGATGGGTTTGTCCACTGGGGGCCAGGTGGGTGGCTAAAAGCCTAGTAAAGGGGGCATTTCCCCCCAATCGATGTGTGAGATAACCGGAGCATGGAGCACCATGCAGAATTCATTCAAGGGGAACAAAGGGCATAATTTTGCGGAGTGTGTATCTGTAGCCATGCGGTTTGTGCCTTCTTGGCTATGTTCTTTTGGATGGAAAGGCTACTGTCAACAATAACATACAGGGATTTGGTGGCTTTTGAAAGCTGGGGTATAGGGGGTGAATCCTTTCAGGTGCAGGTCATCCAGTCATTATTGCACGAGTTGTTGTTTAGTAGGTGGGACCGATTAAGACAAATTTGGTTTTGCCAGGTTCAGTTGAAGTCAGCACTTGCCATCCATGTTTGAATAGTAGCAAGGCATTTCACGAGGCAAGTGATGTCCTGGTGCCACTGGCCTTCATGTACACCAGAGGGTCATCCGCGTCCTGATGGATGGCTATGTGGGGGGTCGTTGAGGAGAGTTTGCAAGGGTGCCATGTATAGATGGAAGATGATTGGGGGGAGACAGGAACTTGGGGGACCCCACACATGACTGGTTGGATCTGAATGAGCCCAGCTCATCTCAGGTCAACTGAATAAATAGGATACAAAACATTTTAGGATAGTTCCAGAGAAGCCCATCATGTAGTGAGAAGCAAGTGGAGCATTCAACTGTGTCAAAGGCAGCCGAGGTCTCAGAGGACTAGAAGACACGAGTCCTCAGTGAGAGTGAATCTGAATGTATCATCTACTACTTCGATGGCTGCTGTCTCGGTGCTGCATTTGGGCAGAAGCCAGACTGGTAATTGTGGAGCATCTCAAGATGGTCCATTTTGGCAAGTAGTTAGGTTGCAACAATTTTCTCAATAAGCATCTCAAGGAAAGGGAGGGTTGTGATGACTGTAGTTGACTAGTTTCAAGCAAGGTTTTTTTTTAGATGAGGTTGTATGAAGCCTGTCTTCACCATGTCTGGGAATGCACCTTCACTGAGGGAGACATTCACAATGCTGCTGCGTGTGTTAAGTGCTTGGCCTGTGAGTTGTTGAATGAGTGAGGCAGGGAGGAAGTTGTCCATATAAGTAGTGGGTTTGAGTGGAGTGAGTATGTGAGATTGCTAGTCGCGAGGAGGGTTATTGGTGGGAAGACTCTGGGAAGCCCCGTTATTAATTGCTCCTTAGCCTTTTTGGTGTTCTATTGGGCAGTTGCCTGCCACAGCCCTCTTTGCCTAGATGTGGCATGAGTGAGGAAAGCACATACTCCTCGTGTCCACTGGGGGCCAGGTGGGCAGCTAAAAGCCCAAGAAAGTGAGCATTTCCCCCATCGATATGCGAGAGAACAAGAGCATGGACCACCATGTAGAATTTTCAGGAGCACAAAGGGTTTGATTTTACGGCGTGTGTATTTGTAGCCATGAGGTTTGTGCCTTCTTAGCTATGTTCTTTTTGGATGGAAAGGCTACTGTAAACAATGATACCCAGGGATTTGCCAGAGTTTGACAGCTGAAGGGTGAAGTTTTTTTTATTTTTTAGATGAGGTTGTATGAAGCCTGTCTTCACCATGTCTGGGAATTAACCTTCACTGAGGGAGGCATTCACAATATTGCAGAGTGTGAAGTGCTCGGTCTGTGAGTTGTTTAATGAGGGAGGAAGTTCTCTGTGTAAGAAGTGGGTTTGAGTGAAGGGAGTGTGTGAGATAGTTAGGCGAGAGGAGAGTTAAGTCAATGCAGCAGGGCATAGCCAGAGGGCTGGGTGAAGGGGACAGATAGCAAGGCTCTCGATGTGACCTCTGATTGTATCAGTTTGGCAATAAAGAACATGTTTATTCTTTCAGATTTCTCTTCTGAAGCTGGAACCTCTGGGACCGGTGTGGGATTGGAGCAGTGCTTGACTATTTAAAAAAAGGTAGCGGGCGCTCCTCTCCAGAAAGAACATGGCATGATAACCTGTTCTGAGAGTAGAGTTTGCAGCACACACTTTTTGCTCACTGTATCTTTCACAGATGGGAAATATCAATTTGCATATCAGTCTTTGTCCCGTCCACATGGGCAGTCCAGCACCGAAATGCTATGGCAATTCCTCTCTGAACAAGAGTACCAACAGCAACCCCCTACACGTGTTTCAGCATTGTTGGGCCTCATCAGTGAGGTGAATCTGTGCCTCTCTGAGCACAGGGAGTCCACGTCTGGTTGCCTGTGAAAGGTACAGTGAGCAAAAGGCATGTGCTGCAAACTATATTTCTTAGGACAGGGTCGACAGTCAGGAGTGACCCTTGAATCTGTTTGATCGTTCATGCCTTAACGGGGACAGAGCCAACGTGTCTTTTGCATGCAAGATCGCGTAAACCTAGTAATGAGGCATTGTGTAGAAGAATGAACAATATAACGTGCATGTGTAACTAGACGTTCTTATGTTAAGGCTTAATTATGAACATGTGATGTGTATTAACATATAGTACAAAGAATGCTTAAAGGTAGAGATTGCAATTTTATAATACTTAATCAGTATAATACTGTACACACCAGCACTAAACTACCTCATTTTTCATAAGTTGAAATGTAAATATATGTACAATATCGTGTAAACATAACACAGCAGCTAATCACTCTCAACAAGCCACAATCTCTGCTAAAGCTGCGCACACAAACCCCCGAGCCATGAATTGCTTTTTAATGCAAGATAAATATTGATTCAAGCCCGTGTTTTAAATTTCTTGATAAGTTCTTTGTTATGATGAGAGCGTTTAGCCAGACGGTAAAGATAGTACATTCTAAACCAGTATGACTCGAATGCAATATAGTAATCCACATGTAAAAGCCTGCATGTAACACAGTGTTTTGAAGGCCCTGTTTCATTGTGTAACGAGGAACCACACCGCAAGGAGGTTTCCATTCTCCTCTGCTCTGCTCTGCTCTTCATGGTGTCAAGGTAGATTAGCAGAGATTTAACGATGTTTGGACATCTGATCACTAAACCCTCCCCCACACAACGAAAGGTATGGCCACGATGGTATGTTCCTCATGTGACCTAGCCGTCCCAACTATATATTAGAATCCTGTTTGTTGTTAGCAGATGGACACTCCAGGCCATACAGTGACAGTCCAAAAAGGTCAAGTGCAGTATTTAATGGATGATGTCTAATATATGGCCAGTAATAAATAACCCGCTTTTGAACCATGTTTCCATAAGTGTTTTAAGCTATAAGTCTTTGAGCTCTCCATTGGGAGAACTAACTGTATTTTTCGGGGCCACTCACTTACAGCAAATTGACCTCTAACCCAGGCAAATCTGAGGCTAGTAAAGTAGGGAAATGGGAGCCCCAACCAAGCTCCATCATTGCCCCTCCCATTGTAAAGTCTTTCACTCCCCCTGCTTCTGAGGAATAGGTGGATAGACAAATTGGACCCCTCTCTAGGCCTGTGAGAACTGGTAATTCTCAAAGCTGGTGGAAAACCAGGAAAAATAGGTCTAAGGCTAAACACCTTAAGACTGTTGGATCTTCTACTGAAGACCCCAATGAAAATCCTAATGTTAGGAGGGAAACTTCTAAAATAGGTAAGGTCAGATCTCAGAGGAAGTGGCAGCATGTACCTTGCTTGACCACAACCCGTAATGTGAACCTTTTCTCTTTTTCCGATGAACATTACAAAAAACTTCTAGAGAAACCCGCATTGCTAACTAAAGATCAGATAGCAGAAACAACAACAGGGGGTGAACAAGCCAAAAGTGAAACAATTTTACAAAAAAAGAAAAATATCACCCGCACAGAATTGCATGACAAATTTATGTTGGAGTACTTAAAAGCCGGTAT
The DNA here is from genome assembly GCF_040938575.1 of Ambystoma mexicanum. Lineage (NCBI taxonomy): Eukaryota > Metazoa > Chordata > Amphibia > Caudata > Ambystomatidae > Ambystoma > Ambystoma mexicanum. Next base: position 1,381,902,313 of record NC_090933.1, read on the forward strand.
TATCCCGGAAGGACTCCAGGTCAAGAATATACCCTGTATTTTTATTGACAACCCTAAATTCCAGAAAAATGTTTGTGGTGTTGGTAATCGCTGTTCCCGCGACTGGATTATACTAATAATCGAGACTGCAGAGGAGGAACCAAAGAAACAGGGGGACGAGCTAGCCACTTTCGAGAAGGAATTTCTAGACAATAAAAATATACAAGATGCCAAAAAAATACTTGACAATCTAGAAACAGAGATTAAGAAATTTAGACAGTTAAATCTAGACCGGAAAATAATTAAATTGAAAACAGATATTGCTGGCTACAAAGAAGACAAAACCTACCCCTACTTGAAAGAAGGTTTCTTTAACAACCCACCACAGAATCCCAATCAAAACTTTAGACGCAACCGGACAGTTACATTTTCCAACTCATCTGGGTCCTCAAGCGGATCAGATCCATCCCTAGCTGGCCCATCAGGGACACCGCAGAGAGGGAGGGGTACGTTCCCTCAACAAGGGGGTTTTTACAGGGGAGGCCCAGAGGACGGCCACGACAATGAGCATCCCAACAACAGGGGGTCAGAACCAGGCAATGGTATTCGAACCAATGAACCTGGATACCCTCCTCATTTTTAACCTATCCTCCCACAATCTAAGTCCCACAGAAAAAAATCTCCTTGCAAAAGGACTCGCTTACGTATCTGTCATGAAGGCAGACCCATTCAATGTAGAATTGGAATTAGAGATTCTTCCGAAATATTAGGTTGAAACACTTCTTTGAAGTATACATACCTAACCAAAACAACACGGGAGACCAAGTCTCTGATCCCAGAGATATTAACATCACAGTTCTAAAAAAGAAATCAAACTTTATTCCACCTCCACACACCTGCCCCCGGAAATCATCACATTTGAGAACCGGGTGACAAAACATGTCCTTACTAGTCTAAAAATGAAAAACTACCATGTGGACAACCTGACTAGAGATGAAAGGGCTAGTCTTCAGAATCTAAGCAACCAGGAGAATTTGACTATAAAATCGGCTGACAAGGGTGGCGGGATTGTCCTGATGGACACCCTGAATTATGATAAAGAATGCATCAGACTACTGAATGACACTAGATCATATAGAAAACTAGATCAAGATCCCACTGAAAGATTACAAGACGAAATCAAAAGCCTCACAGCCTATGCCCTACTAGAAGAATGGATCTACCTGGACGAGGCTAAATTTATCAACCAAAAATACCCTAAGAAAGCAGCCTTTTATATATTACCAAAGGTACACAAGAGCCTTGGCAATTCACCAGGCAGACCAATTGTGTCAGCAATAGACTCTCTACTCAAACCCTTATCCATCTACAGCAAGTTTTTCCTCAAACCATTTGTTCTGGCTATGCCTTCTTACATTAAAGACACCACGGATATGATCAAAATCCTCCCAAGATGTCACCATAGAAATAGGAGACCTCCTAGTGACCATGGACGTTGAGGCGCTGTATATGTCAATTCCTCAAATGGAATGCTTGGAAGCATTAGCAGAAGTACTAGACACACGCAACAGACCACACAAACCACCAACAGGATTTTTACTAGAATGTTCTAGGCTTGCCATGACCGAAAACTTCTTACTTTTCAAAAATCAAATCTATAAACAACAGAAAGGGGTGAGCATGGGGGCAACCTTTGCTCCCCATGTAGCCAACCTATACATGGCCAAGTTCGAGTCAAGACACATTGCGGAAGTCTTACAAGACCAGACACATGGACAACTCAAAATGTGGCGTCGCTACATCGTCGACGTGTTCATCATTTGGTGAGGTGACAACACATCCTTACTTACCTTCCACAAGTGGCTCAACATATGTGACCGTAACATCAAATTCACTATTGAATGGAGCAGAGACCAGGTAAGTTTCCTGGACCTGATGATTAAAAAACAAGGCAACAACCTGGCCACTTCACTATACTGTAAAGCTACAGATAAAAATACCCTGCTCCACGACTCTAGCTTTCACCCAGAGAGTCTCAAATATAATTTACTGTATGGACAATTTTTAAGGATCCGACGGAACTGCACAGACAGAGAGGATTACAACACACACGCCACACAACTAAAGACTGGGCACACAGGGTTACCCGAAACATCTGATCAAAAACAATCTAAAGAGAGCTGCTAACACAAACAGAGCTCAGGCAGTAAAGATAGTACAAGGTAAGGATAAAAATATATATATTTTTTTTAATCAAATGATAGACTAGTCTGCGTTACCACATATAACCCCATCAGTAACACGATCAAAAGAATCATCAACCAAAATTGGGACCTAGTCAAAAACCCAGGAACCCTATCCAAAAAACCTATGTGTGCTTTCAAACGTAACTGCAATTTATGGCAAAAGTTGGTCCACACATACCGTGAGAAACCAAAGGAAACCACCATTATGAACCAATGGGGACTTCCCCCCAATTATTGGACATTACAAATGCGGCAACTGTAGTGTATGCCCCTTGACTGAGACCAAACACAGTTTCCAGTATGGGGCAAAGACCTGGATGATGAAAAGTCATACCAATTGTCGAACAAAAAATGCCATCTATGTCATATCATGCCCATGTAAGCTACTATATGTAGGGAAAACAACCAGAGAAGTCAGGGTGCGAATTGGGGAGCACCATGCATCAGGAACCACACACCAGACAAACACTTGGTTGATCACTTCAATAGAAACAACCATACAGACACTGAAATGAAATGGTTTGTATTGCAAACCATAAGTACAAAAACCAGAGGCAGAGATATGGCAAGTGCCCTACACCGTCTCAAACAAAAATGGATCTATTCCTTAGATACGGTACAACACGGTTTAAACATTTCAGTAGAATGGAATGTACTAAACAGTAAGTAAACTACCGATTTGTACATGACATGCCTAGGAAGATGGTCTCCAATCCACCTTCTAAGGCATTATGTCATCCATGACATCACACGAAATACGAACCCATGAGGCTTGCATCTAGTCACCCCCATCAGGACTACGTTGCCCATAATCCTATGTGCAACGTATCTTTAAATAAGAGGTGAGTAACTACTACTTCAATATCTCAAGGAGCTATGTTATTTACGATAACTCATACCAAATGAAGCTTGCAATCGGAACCCCGTTTTCCAATGGGACTACATTGTCCCATGCGACACTTTTTATTTATAAAAGATTTTTATTTTGAAAACAAATAAACAATACAAACCAAACTTGCAGCATTATTTACAACAGACTCGTGAACATCAATTAACGCTCATTACTGCTCCCCAAATCCCCCCCACCCCCAAGAGCTTATTTGCGTTTCTCGTTCTGTATCCACTGCGTGTGGCTGGGTATCGCTTCCTTACGAAGCTGCAGAATCCACTACTGTGCCAAACAGTCCTGTTATTAACATTCTCCAAGCCATCAGGTTACCCACATCTTCTTCCCCACACTTGCTACATGCCTCCTGCCACACCACCATTTCAGCCTCTGCCCATTTTTGCAAGACCCGCCACCATACCTCTACCCGTGGCTTGTGGCATTGCTTCCAGCCCATGGCAATCCTTTTAGCAAGCACATATGCCAGGTCCCTCAGTTTCCCCGAGGTGTTTAGTATTCCGTGGTCTGGGAAACCCTCCCAACAGGCAGGCCCAGGCCGTATCTATGTTGAGCGTGACCCCTTTATCCGCTAGTTTCCGTGCCACTTCCCACCAAAAAGCTTCAATCACTGGGCAAGACCAGAACATGTGTGTCATATCAGCATCTTCTTCATCGCATTTTGGGCATGCTTGTCTTCCTGCGTTTGCAAACTTAGATATTCTCTTCGGGGTCATATAGGCTCTATGCGTTATGTATAACTGTATCTGCTGCAATCTAGCATTTCTGGACACCTTCTTGTGGTATCCTATAGCACGTTCCCACATTCCATCGGTCATCTGTGCCCCCACCTCTGCTTTCCAGTCCAGCCTCAAATGAGTCAAATCCTTCCCCACCCGGGTCATCACCATCTCATACAGTCTAGAGATCTCGTGCCCTCCTTCTGATATGTCATATATTGTTCCCATTAGGGCGTCTGGCTCTTCCGCCAGTACAGTCTCTGGCCAGGTTTTGCGAATAGTCTGCACTAGCCTAAGATACGTGACATATTGGCCTCCATGCAAACCTGTCTCTTCTCCCAGTTCTTCGAAATGTTTAATAATCCCTTCTTGCCATATGTCTCCCAATGTGACCAGCCCAACCGATTCCCAATAGGTCCTGATTATCATCCTGAGTTGGTTGTCTCCCCTAGCTAAGGCGACTAGTGGCACCTGTGGGGAACACGGGCACGGGTTCTCCATCAGTTGGCATACTCTGTGCCACATCTTCCACCCAAGCAACAGCATACCCGGGCGTTCTTTCATTTCGAGTCTAGGCACCCAGATAATCTCCTTTAGGTAAAACTGGGTGCAGTCCTGCCCAAACAGCCTAGATTCAGGAGTTTCTTCATCAGAGAGCCATTTGGTTACATATTGCAACTGACTAGCTACATAATAGGCCTCAAAATTCAGCAGCTTAATGCCCCCTCTATCATGGAAGTTCTGTAGCTTCCATAGCGCCACTCTATTGCGAGTGCCGTGCCATAGGAAGTCCCTGCACATGCTGTTCAGTTTGACAAAAAACTTTTTGGGTATCAAGTATGGTATATTACTGAAGAAATGTAACAGCCTAGGCAGGATCACCATTTTGAGCATCGCCCCCCGTCCCATCATCGCCAGCTTCTCCCAAAACTTCATATTTGTTCGGATTTTTTTCACAGCCACCTCGGTGTTATGCAAGTGTTCCCTCTCCACCGTATGATATACATCTATTCCGAGGTAGCGGAAGGAATCAGCCGCCCAAGGTACGGACAACACTGGCAACCGTTCCAGAGGGGCTCCTATGTAGCTCCCCAATGGGAACATGCTCGATTTTTGGGGGTTTACCGCTATGCCGGACAGTTCTGCATACTTTTCCATGACCTCTAGAATATACTGAAGATTTTCTTCTGGATATTTCAAATACAGTAGTAAATCGTCAGCATACAAGGATATTAGGTGTTTCTCTCCCCCTGCCTCAATACCGACCATGTCATATTGTTGTCTGAGGTACACTGCCAGGGGCTCTAGGGCTAGAATGTATAACATCGGGGACAAGGGGCAACCTTGTCTGGTGCCTCTACTGAGTTACCACCTCTCAGATATCACCGATCCTGTGCGTACTCTGGCCAGTGGTTCACTGTACAATAATTTTGCCCACCTAACATAACCCGGCCCCATCCCGTATTCTTCCAGGGCCGCCAGCAACCATGGCCAACTCACTGAATCAAAAGCTTTGACTGCATCTAGGGACACCACCGCCATTTCCCCATCGCTCCTGTTTCCCTCTTCAATCACCCGGTGGAGTCGCTTGTGGTTGTGGGTTATATTTCTGTTGGGAACATAACCTGTCTGATCCGGGTGTATCAGTTTGCTGATAACCCTTCGCAGCCTATTGGCCAGGACTGCCGTCAAGATCTTGCTATCCTGGTTCAACATCGACAACGGCCTATAGGAGCCACAGCTATGCCCTGGCTTGTTGGGCTTAGGGATCGGCACAAGTAGTGCTTCTCTGAGCGATTCCGGTAGCCGACCCTTCTCAAAAGACTCATTGAGCATCTCTAGCATATGGGGGAGAACTTCCACTTTATATATTTTGTAAAACTCACCAGGGAATCCGTCCGTGCCCGGGGTCTTGCAGGTGGGCAGCTGCTTCACCACCTCCTCTAATTCCTCTAAGGTAATCGGTGCGTCCAGCTCCTCCCTTTCTTCATCACTAATCTTAGGTAATTCCATGTCTTTTAGTGTTTCTCTAATCTCCTCCCGATTGTCCCCTCCTCTGTCCTCATATAATGTTCTATAATAGTCCAAGAATGCCTCGTTGACTCCTTCCTGGGTGTCCACCACCTCCCCGTCTTCTCTAGTTATTGTCCTAATCGGGGGCCGGGGGGTTTCGCTCTTATATAACCACGCCAACAAGCGGACAGTTTTATCCCCACCTGCATGTTGCCTCTCGACATACTTCTTGTAGTTAAGGTTGCATAGCCTTTCCCAAAGCTCTGCGCACCTCTGCTGCAACTCGAGTACAAGTTCCGCGTCCCCTCCCGCCCTGTTACTTTCGCGCTCCAGTTTCTCTTCCGCTTCCTCTAGTTCCGTTAGGATCCCACCCTGTAGGCCTTTTGACTTAGCAATAGCAGCACCCCGCAATACCACCTTAAAGGCTTCCCAGAGTGTGCACGCTGAATCTACGCTGCCTGTGTTTACCTCAAAGTACTGTGAGATCGCATCCCTGATATCTTCCCTGAAGACTGGGTCTCGCAGCGCCTCCGCCCGGAGGCGCCACGTCGGTATCCGCGCCCTGGGGCGGCAGTGCTGCCAGGTCAGCACCAGAGGCGAGTGGTCCAACAGGACCCTCGTTCTATATTCTATTTGGGTGGTCTCTATCATCACATCTGGCGTGGCAAAAAAGTAATCCAGCCTCGTGTGCAGGTGCTGCGGTGCTGAGTAGTGCGAGTACTGCGTTTCATTAGGGTGTTTCAGTCTCCAAACATCCGCCAGCCCAAAGTCATCTAGTAATGTCTGCAGTACCCTGGCCGCTGGGGTGGGCCTATCAATCTTCCCATCAGATCTGTCTGCCTTTGGGTTGAGCACACAGTTGAAATCCCCTCCCCAGATAACCGCTCCTCCCATACACGCGCCCAGATGAGTACATAGGGTTCTAAAATACGTCGCAGTGTTTTGGTTGGGTGTATACGTATTTATAATGCACACCTCTCTATTCTCTACCAAAGCCTTTAATATGACCAACCTCCCCTCCGTGTCCACCACCTCTTGTGTAAGTTGGAGCGGAACGTGTGGTGCCACCCAGACCAGCACTCCCCTAGCGTAGGCAGAGTGCGGAGAGCCCACTACAGTACCTCTCCACTTCTTCCCCACCAGTTCCAATTTTTGCTGGGTCAAATGTGTTTCCTGCAACAACGCAATATCAATCTTCTGTCTTTTTAAGTACATCATGACTTTGTTTCTTTTTAAGTAGCTGTTAAGTCCCCTGACATTCCATGTTACGATCTTAAGGTCTCCCATGGCTCATGAGTGTCTTCTTGCCTTTCATGTCGCGACTCCCCTTGCCCACGTGATACAGATACAGCCCTCCATCTTTGCTTGTAGCTTCTCGTACCAGCTCAAACTCCCCATAACTATGTACACGGCAAATCCCCAACTTCTCTCCCCTCCCCCCACCCGTCCCTTCCCCAACATCACACACCCCAACTGCTGCCCAGCTCCATTCTCAGAACTCAGGCACCCCCACATCTAGCCCTGCAAGCACCAAACAATGCACAGAGCTCAGTAGGGTGAAGTCGCCCTAATGGCCACTTAACTAAGACTATTGTGGGGTAGAGAGAACCACTCTGTAAGGCTCCCGTTAATTCAACATTAACTACAGTGCTTATAACATATAGTGCAATAGTCTGACCTTCTCTACTGAAGGCTGCGCAAGCCATCTTGTGGCACATTCTTCATGCATCACTTATCTCTTCCGTTCCGTGCTCTTTCTCCGTCCGAACTTCTGACTCCTGGGGACATCCTTGCGCATCGAGCCATCCCATGGCATCCTCCGGGGTCTCAAAAACAAAGTTTTGTGTTTATGCATGACTTTCAATTTTGCCGGATACAGTAACATATATTTGTGGCCCACCTCTCTCAATCTCCGCTTTACTGTTCCAAAGTTCATGCGACTACGCTGCACAGACAGGGTGTAGTCCGGGTAGGCCGTGATGTTTGCCGCTCCTCGTGTGATCGTTCCTCCCTTACGAAAGTGTTCCAATATCCTCTACCGATCTCGTTAGTTAAGAATTTTGGCTATCACCGGCCTGGGCGGGTTCCCCGGCGGCGGCCTCCTTGTTAGAGCTCTATGTGCCCTTTCCACTGAAAATCCTTGGGATAGGGCTCCTCCGCGTATCTCTTGCAGTAGCATGGATTCAATGAATTCCGTGGGATCGTGGCCCTCCAATCCCTCCGGCAGGCCCACGATACGGATGTTGTTTCGTCGGGCTCGTCCTTCCGCCTCCTCCACTCTGCTCTCCAAGTTGCCCACTCTTTGTATCAGGGCATGCAATTCGGCCTTATGGGAGGCGCAATCCGCGGTATTCGGGCTAACTTCCTTCTCAAGGGACTCTGTGCGCTCCGCCAAGGCCCCGACATCCTGTCGGAGTAGATTAACGTCCTCCTGCACCTCTCCGACCTTGAGGTCCAGTGCCGTTTTCAGTTCAGTGACGGCTAGTTCGAGTTTAGATTCCCAGGTCGCCCTTAGGTCCGCAATCGCAGCTAGGACTTCTTGGTTAGCGCCCGAAGTCGCCATGCCGCTTGCAGGCGGCTTGTCTCTGCTCTTGGTATTGTCTTGACCCGGGGACGTCTTAGCAAAGTCGTCTAAGGTGGGCTGTTTCGCCTTCGGCCTCACCGTTCTATTCGACATGACCCAGAGGACCTGTATTTTGCACAAGTGACAAATGTGCACTCAGTACGCCCCTTTCGCTAGGTCACCGTGCGGCCTGCTTCTTCCTTTGTTCCAGACATTGGTCGGCCATTTTGTGTCGTCTTTCGTCTCCGGCGCTCCTTATCTTTTCCGCACCGATCTCTGCCGCCGTTCCTCCTGCACCATCCAGAAGTTCGCCACGCGTGGCCCAATCATTCACACACTGACATGTGTATTTTCAGCGGTCGTCGGCCCATCAACACGCACTTTTTTGCCCGGATCATTACAGGATCTCGGGAGCTACTCCAGATCACGTCCTCCTACATGGCCCTCGTAGCCACGCCCCCCCCATGCGACACACTTGCACGTAATTGCAGGACTGCAGGATTTGTGCCCGCTCCAGACACTCGAGTCTCTTCTCAAGAGGACTCCTGTACCCATAATTCCAAGCTGCCACGTGACACGGACCTACAAGCCTACCCGGCACATGATCCAACGTTACCTTAGCAACGGCAGCAACAGCGATCAAGAGACACAGGTGACTTTCCGAACCGTGCAGCCGGCCATAAATCACTCTCCGATTACAAGTTAAGCAAACAAACGCATGTTCAGCCATCGCAGGGATCTGCACACGACCTCAAGTGGCTCGAGCAGTATCACTAATGATGCCAATTACACATTTATATTTTGGCAGCCCGACAACTAAAATGAGAGGTTTCCAATGACGTACGCATACCAGCCCAGCCTACGGCCTCCTGACAAAAGCAACTATATCTGTCGGCACTCAGTAACCTGCAGCCTCCAATCCACACGCAGCAGGCGGCCATCCCAAGTAAGCAATTCCCTTTCGTGAGACACTCAGCTATTCACACGTACCAATAGTGTAAAACCATATAAAAGGTGATGCTTTGTTCCGGTATGTTTGACTGCTCTCCTGCAGGCGTACCAACCACGCACCTAGACGAATTGGCAGTCTTTCTGATTTTGGTTCCATGAAATTGGTTATACAAGAAATCTTAAACAATAGTGAGTATCAGTCCACTTCTGCAATATATGCAGCCACCATTAACCCTACCTAAGACAGCACTTTGAGTCTCATGTCCTTTTACACTATAGGACACCCAACACGACGTGAAGCGCCACAAATGGGAGCACTCACGGCAGGATCAACTCCATTACACCGGTTTCCCGGCCCCTAAAAATCCATATGAGTCGGTACCATATAGCTGAACAATACAGCTGTATCCTTTACCCAGTAAAGGGTTGTTAAATAAACAGAGATGACATATTGAGACTAATTTAGTCTTTCATATATTTTTTATTTCTCAGTATCAAGGCTCTCTTGCCACACACCCCCAACTCTTTTACGTTTACGAAGAGGCAAAGCAGAATTGGTGATTGCACTCCGTCTTGAAGAAGGTTGACCAAAAAATTATCGCACAAGGGGACCCTTACCCTTACTGAGAGAACTCAACCTAAACATGTTGACAACAGTTTTCCGACCCCCTGCATATAGACAGAGGGTCACACTGTAAAATAATAGAGTGCTAAATTGACATTTGTTTGATTTGCAATTGTGATATTAATGATATATCACAATTTTGTCCCTATTTATGTGAACATGATGAAGGCATGTGGAGGTTATGAATGAGTAGTGTATGGAGGGATGTGTTGTTTGGTATACTGAGCCAAATTGTGTGAATGCAACTGCTGAAAATATTTTGTTTAATTTTGTTTGGATCTGTGCAATAAATATGATGCTACTCTGATTTAAACAATAGTCAGCTGTCATCTCTGGTCTAGTTGGCCCACTTTCCTCTTAATTCACTGTTGACCACAGCCCCTCCAACCAAGATAGCCGAGACCCAAACTGCTCTTGTGAGAGAGGTGGTGAGGAACCATGGATGCCCCTCTAGATCTAAGGGATTCCTTTCTAAGGGCCCCTTGAAAAAGCCTATCGTAGGTTCAGAGGTTGTTGATAAGATCCCATATACATTAAAAAAAGAGAGATGTACCACAACAGGTTTGTAGGTCATATAGTCTACAAATGAAAACCATTGGTAAAAGAAATTCCTAGCAAGGGTTACAAAGGTTTGCTGGTGTACTCAGCAGGCCATTTAACCGACTTGCAACATGAGATCCATGTCCCTTAGTCTGCGGGGGGTTGTGGGGGCAAGTGTTAGGTAGAATTCTCCAGAATGGCTAATTCCCCTTACCTACTGAGTCCCTCAGCAGCTTTGCTGGATTTCTAGGATTTATTTTTTTCAGCTGGTAAGAGCGAGCCTTTTTCCCACTCTTACATGTGTTTTGCTGTGTGTGTTTTCACTTTTTTTGTGATCTTGAGCACTGGAGCCTCACCTACTCCATGGCCTCTTATTTTTATGTGTGGTACACAGCACCTTCAGTGCAGTGGCACAGGGTTGTCTTTGAGACTTCCCACCGACTCCGTTTTCTCGGGCCGACTACTGTCCCCCAGAAAAGGGTAAAAGTTGCCATTGACTTTACCTTAATCACTTTAAACCACAAACCCAGTACACCCCATCTTACATGGAGTATTGGAAAGGGTTAACTCTTATCCCTTTTCGGCTGTACCTCTTGGAGCATTGTTTTGCTCCCTTTACATTAAGACTTGGTTGGTGGCAGTGGTATCTACCCTAACGTTTCTACCGCGATTATCTCATAAAAACGTGGTATTGTTTTAGGCTATTATATTAGCCTCGAACATAAACCTGCTTGACCAAATACATTTTATTTTAGCTCGGGCTGGGTTTATTCGCCATTTCTTTTTGTTAAAGTCTTTCTCGTGTTTTTTCGGCGCGCCAAACCGGGGATGACTCCTTTGTTCGCTGTCTTTTTGTGGGCTTCTGCACAGAAGCCCTCCTTAAGGCGCCTGAAAGTCTAGGTCGGCAGGATGTGAGGGAGGGATCTTCGGACCCCTGCCATGGGTTCCCTTGGTAACCCAAGTCGCACTCCTGTTTGATTGGCTGAGGGGACTGTCCTTGCCAGGACAGCCACCCCGCTGTGTGATTGACAGCCAGGGTGTACGAATGGGGGTAACCTGCATAAAAAGCAAGTATCTGGGACTGGAAAGGCAGAGTCGCCACTGGAACGAAAGAACCAATGAGGAACTGGCAGAAGAGGACCCCTACAACGACTGAACCGCCCGGTGAAGCTGTGCTGCAGGTCCGAATCTCCAGAATCCGACGACCGAGAAGATCCTCCAGGAAACTTCTTCCCTTGAGCTGGTGGGACCAACCAGTTCACCCAAACTACAAGCCAGGACCCCTCCTCTGGTCGAATTCGCTGTACAGAGTTACAGTGGGCCGGAAAGCCAGGAAGGTCGGACCCTGCTTGGGTTTTAAGGAGCACACCTTTTATTCGTTGCTTTGCTCTGCTGCTGGTTTCTTCCCAGGGTAGTGCAGGACCCTCCAGTCTTCCTATTTCATGTCAGTCCGAAAGTCGCTTCAGGAACTACCAGGAACGTCTGCCTCAGCTACAGCTCCCTCTCTGTTTTAAGGTACCGTGCAAATCCGGTTGTCCGTTTCGTTCAACCGCGGTGAAAGTGTTTGAAATCTTTCTCCAATCCGAGGGCGTGTCCTCCTCTTTGAACTAACTTTTGTATCATGCCTCGTCTGCAGGCTCTCCCTATCCCCTAACCATTCCCTTACTGTGGCTACTATCTATCGGCCACCTGGTCAGATTTCCTCCTTCCTCTCTGAGTGGGCGGACCTCTCCTCCTCTCTCCTGGCCTCAACTACTCAACTTCTCCTTCTTGGAGAACTCAACATCCATCTGGATGCCTCCTGTCCCTCCATTGCACTCTTTCGCAAGCTTTGCGACTCTCTCTCACTCACCATTCTCCCCTCTGGCCTGACCCATTCTGCAGGGCACACTCTCGATGTTCTGATCTCCTCAGAGCTTCCCCTCTCTGTTCCTCTCTCCACTCCTCTCTCCTGGAGTGATCACTTTCTCCTATCCTCCCACCTCACCCTCCCTACCCCTCAGGTCAAGCCACCTCCATCACTGCCACCCACCTTCTCGGTCATCCGACCCATGAAGCGCGTGTCAGTTGAGGCTTTCGCCGCCACCTTCTCACCCCCCTCCTCCTTTGGTTGACTCTCACCCTGACACAGCCCTCTCCACGCTCCATTCTTCTATATCTGATACTCTTGATATCCTTGCCCCTGTCATGAGAATCCGCCTGAAGCCCAAAGCCAAGTGTAACTCCTGGTATGACTCAGACCTCGTCACTCTAAAACACAAGTGCAGGGTGGTTGAGAGGAAATGGCGTGCTTCTTGCTCATCCTCTGACAAACTGGCCTGCCGCCTGCTGCAAAGGCAATACCGGCTCTCCGTCCTCACCAAGAAGAGAGCCCATATCCAAGTCTGCATCTCTGCGGCATCTAACAACACGGCTGAACTCTTTAAAATCTGCAAGGAACTGGCCAATCCTGCTGCAGTCTTTACCTCTCCTGTCCCTTCACAGGCCCTCTGCACGGCACTGGCCTCTCACTTCACTTCGAAAACTCAGGACATCCTGTCCTCACTCTCCTCCTATTGCCTCCCTCCCTCTACTCCTTCTACTCCTTGCTCATCCTCTGACCCATCTACAGCCACCCCCCCACCCTCCTTCTCTGCCTTTCCCCTTTTCTCTGCAGACAAGTTTTCTAGACAAGTCCGATCTATGAAAGTCTCATCGAAACAGGTTCACCCCTGTTTCTCCAAAACTATCAAGGACCACATCGACTCCTTGACTCCTGCCCTGGCTGATTTCTGCAATCACTTCTTCACCACTGGAGTCTTCCCTTCCCCCCTGAAGCACTCCCTTGTGCACCATCTTCTAAAGAAACCCTCTGCCGACCCCTCCTGCCCGGCTAATTATTGCCCAATCTCCATCACTCCCTTCCTGGGCAAGCTCCTGGAGAAACTGGCCATCGCCCAGCTAAATCTTCCCACCAAATCTGTTGGTTGTCTTCATGACCATTGTAAAGACCAGAGGGGGAAGGGGGTTCTGTACTTCCACTCTCTATATGGTAGAGGAGAGGCTCAGAGGAACCCTGTCAAGATTATTATTGGTAGTTGTGGTCGAGCAATCAAGGCCTAGCTTCTCGGGAGGTGATGCGCGCTGGTTCTGAAGTACAGTGTAGTCCCCAAGCACCCACAAAGGAACGTCCACACACTGGATCGGTTAAAACACAGTCTTTATATAATTAATATTCAAGGTCACGTACACTATCACGATAACACACTTTGTACTCAGAAATCAACAATGATATGATATGATATGGCATTTGTAACGCGCCTATACACAAGTGTTTCAAGGCGCGACAAGGCAGGGGGGGAACAAGGGGAGAACAGACAACGATCCTACTAGGCCAGGTGTCATTCAGATTGCGCAAGTGCAAGGGTAGGGGGACTGGGAAAAGTGCAAGGGGAAGGGGAGAGGGGAAATGCAGTGCATGGTTAGTAGAATACAAGATAAGTAATAGGGCCAGCTGGTGGCAAGTGCAAGGAGAGTGCAGGACATGGTTAGTCGAATACAAGATAAATAATAGGGCCAGCTGGTGGCAAGTGCAAGGTAAGTGCTGGGAGAAGGGGCTGTAGGATACAGAGACAGTCCCGTAGTGCAGGGAACAGTGGCAGGGCCAAGGACCGAGATCGGTGAGTGGCCAGTTGCAGATTCAGTGCAGGTTCAGTGATTTTAGCAGGGGAGAGAGGGAGAGAAAGCAGAGGCAAAGAGGAAGGTTTTGAGGTGCTTCCGGAACCGGAGATGGTTCTCCTCAAGTTTCAGGGAGGCAGGAAAGCTGTTCCAGAGGGAGGCCCAATGATAAATATATACAATTCTAAAGTGGTACCACTAACGTTATCAGATCTCATTCAAGTGCATACGGTCAGAATGACACACAGATCAAAATAGAGAGGAAACCAGCAGTTGAGAGAGGAAGGAAAGCAAGATGGTTGAGCAATTGGCAAAATACTGGTCAATACCGTTAAACACAGTTCTGTGTGGAGATCCCCCCACCTGGGCAACCTGTAGAAGAAAGATACAAGCCCAGTCCATATATTGTTCCCACTAGACTTTCCAATAGTTCTGCAACCCCAAAGTACCTTGGCGTTGTAGCGTTCCTTATCAGCGAATCGATGGCCCTTCTGGAGTGTCCTCCCTTTCAGGCAGGAGTCACGGGTCGTCGAACGTCCGACGGAGAACAGGTCGACGGTGAAGTGGCCGTGTCGTTCCTTGCGGTGCTCGTTGACGGGGAAGCGTAAACGTCCTGCAAGGAAGAACTATCGGTGTCGATAGTTCTGGCCTGCAAAGAGTTGGAAGAACTGTGGCACAGCAAGGGCGTCGAGTCGTCGACGTCTCTGTGTTCTTTGGGTGGCGGGAAACCCACCGGTGGAAGCTCCATGGCGCGTCGACGGTCAGGCCTTCTCCAGCAGTATACAGCGGCGGCGATGCAGACGAGAGCGTCCTTGGATCAATGAAGTTCTTAGGCAAACAGGAACATGGCGGCTCCGGTCGTCGATGGCGGTTGTCGACAGTGGCGGACAACAGTCCGGGCGCTTCTCCTTGGAGTTCTGCAGCAGTCCCCTTATCGGGTTGGCAGCCTGTCGAGGGTCTGTCTACCAGGGAGCATAGGCAACGATCAGCTTTGCACGATGGTCCCTCGTAGCTTGGGAAGAGGGCGCCTTAGCAGGTCCTCTCTGGGTCAGTTCTTGGAGGCACAACAGCTTTCAGATTGCGAAGGAGAGCAACAGCAATTCTTCTCGTCCAGCAGGGCTTCAAGATCAAGCTTCAGTTACTCGTCGTAGTGAACTTCAGCTTCTGAACACGATTCCTAGCAGTGAGAGGTCCCCAGATATACTGTTGATCTCCCATTCATTCCGCTGGGTCATACTCAAGCATCCAATCACCACTACGGGCATTCAGGCAGGCAGGCAGCCAATCAGGCACACGGTGCATTCAGGCTATTCACTTCTCTCCAGACACTCACAACAAGTTATGTGTATTGGGACAAGTACCGAGCCATTCAACACTCCAAACTACATTCATACCTGTTTCGGGCAGGGCTGTCTCAAACATTGTGTCAAACACCAGATACTAGACACCCACAACATAGAATGCGTATTCGTCACACACTCCATTCACCCAGGTCCCACCCACAGGTGTACCCACAACATACAGTCGTTGAGAAGGCTCCAACCAGTCTGGTCGGCACTTCCCCACACTACCATATATGGAACTTCCACCCAACAGCCAGTCAGGGGGAAGGGACAGAGGCAGGGCTTCCCGGGACTTCGGGAAGATCAAGGTAAAAGGTGATGGAAGGCAAGAGGCCATGAGGGCCATTTTGTCTCCATCAGGAATCTACCGATTCCAATGACAGGGCCTGGGCATCCAAAATGGAGGACGCTCAGGGCACAAGTCATTTGAACACGGAGCTACCACCAGCCCGGACCCTGCTCTGTGGGTCACACAGAGGTGCCCAAAAACATACACTAGGGGCACAGGGTTACACCCCTACCCATGGGTGCCATAGGGGTATCCCACGGGTCTGTTCACCAAACCAAAAGAGAGGGAGCTGCACCGCCAGGAGTCCCACATGTACTCCTGCGTGGAAAATACGACAGAACACACAATAAAAAGCAGTAAAGGACAAGGATACTGAGGCCCTGTCTCTCCGTTGCATTTCCAGCATCACAACCATCAGTCTGGCTTCAGAACTGCCAGAAGAACGGAAACTTCTCTCCTGAACATCCGTGAAGACCTGCTCTCCAACCTTGACGCCAATACCCCTTGCATCCTCATCTCGTTTGATCTCTCTTCTGCCTTTGACACTGTCAACCATGCCATCCTGCTCAACCGTCTCCGTGATAACCTGGGCATCACCGGTCAGGCTCTGGCCTGGCTGACTTCTTTCCTCTCCGACCGACCCCCTCAGGTCCAACTTGGGTCCTTCCTCTCCGATATCGTTTTCTCTACCTGTGTTGTCCCCCAGGGATCTAACCTATCTCCCTCGCTGTTTAACCAGTACCTGGCACTCCTTGCCCACCGCATTGCTGCTCTCTGCCCCAACTTCAGTGCTATGCGGATGAGACACAGCTCATTTTCAGGCTACCCTCGGCCTCCTCCTCCCTTTCCCTCATCTCTGACTGTCTGTCTGCCATCCAGGAATGGTGTGCCGCCAATGACCTCTACCTTAATGCCAGTAAGACTGAGCTCCTACTCATCGGCACACCCACTCCCTCCTTCCCTGCAGCCCTCTGGCCGGCCTCTCTTGGCTTACTTCCTGCTCCCACCTGCAAGGCAAGAAATCTTGGGGTCATCTTCGACTCCACACTCTCCTTCTCTCCTCACATCTCCGATGTTTCTAAGAAGTCACACTACCAGCTGCACCTCCTCAGAGGTATCCTTCCTTTCCTCTCCTTCCCCCAGAAGCTCACCCTCTCCAGAGCCCTGGTTCTCTCTAGGCTGGACTACTGTAACAGCATCTACCTTAATATGCCTGCCTCTACTCTCTGCCCTTTGCAACGTATCCAGAACAGGACTGCAAGACTTGTCCTTGGCCTCAAGCCCAGGGATCGTATCTCTCCAGGACTGAAATCTCTGCACTGGCTCCCAGTGGCTGCGAGGATTAAGTTCAAAACCCTCTGCATTGTCCACAAGGCCTACAGGGGCCTGGGGCTGAATTACCTTCTTCTCCAGCATGGGGTCTGGCATGGATTCACATGCTCATGAATATTCCCCGTCAGGCCGGGAATCCTCGGTACAGAAAAAAATCAGTATCAGTTTCGTTTCTGATCTGTCTTTCCTAGTAGTAACCAATCACTGATCTCTGGGTCATACTGCCCCCCAGCAATGACTGCTCTCTCTCTAAGCCCCTCCCCTGGCAGCCATCCTCAGATTTTTACCGCACATTCAAGTGTTGGGAGTCCTCGTGCTATAGCTCTCAAGCTTTTGCTGCGTTTTTGTACTTTTTCAAAGAGAATTTCACATTTTTCGGTTAAATAGAGCCTCAAGCTCCATCGTTTCTATATCCGATCAACGGAGACCCGTTTCGGATTTTTCTACGCCCCTCAAGTGTGAAGATTTCGTCAAGTTCCACCTT
Organism: Ambystoma mexicanum; assembly: GCF_040938575.1. NCBI lineage: Eukaryota > Metazoa > Chordata > Amphibia > Caudata > Ambystomatidae > Ambystoma > Ambystoma mexicanum. The sequence continues at coordinate 1,381,919,958 of NC_090933.1, forward strand.
TGCAGGAGTCCAGAGGTTTCTGAGGCCTACCCCGGACATGGCCCAGGAGAAAGGAAGCTTGACGCCCGGGAAGCTGTTCAGGGCTTGCTCTGGATGCCAGCTACAGAATGTGTTCAAGGAAGACGAGCATTCTTTATGCCTCTACTGTCTTCATGAGGACAAAACGCACGTGGAGAAGGACTGTGCGTTTTATGGAAACATGTCGGAGCGGACCATGACGGATCGCCATCTTCGCCTCGCCAACTGGCTGGAGGGAAAGAGCCCGTCAGGTGAGAAGAAAAAGAAGAAGTCTGAGTGGTCTTCTAAGTCCTGTGAGGGCGCCGCGGCGACGGGGGCCCAACAGAAGGCTAAGCACTGCGAGTCCGCGGGCACCAGGAGCGCCGAACGGTCGGGCTCGTCGGCTGCCAGGCAGGGCGCATCCTTCCTGGCACCATCAACCATGAGCCAACGCTCTGGCTCGGGTAAGAGGAAATCCGAGAACCCGGCTAAGCTTCTGGAGAGGCCCTGGTCGAGCTCGAAGGTTCCAGCAGAGGGGGAGCGAGGCGGTGACCCTCCCCCCAAGGTGAAGGCCTCAGGCGCACAGACGGTGGTGAAGGTCTTGATTCACCCAGCTAAGGCCTCGATCGAGGAAGTCGCGGCGGCCCTGGCGCAGCCTGTGGAGGTTACACCCGTTTAAGCGACCAGAGTTTCCCTGCCACCGCGGAGGGAATCCTCTTTCAAGCCCATCGAGAAAACCCCCGTGAAGTCCCCCGCGGAAAAAGAAGGGGGGGGGTGACGTGGCCATCGTGGATATGGACACAGACTCCCGAGGAGCAGCTGATCGAAGTCTTGGAGAGCCACGACGTGGGCATGGATGAGGCCCAGCCCGTCGGGAGGGATCCCGACGAGAGCAACGGCGGTGTCGACGAGGATCCAGATCAACCGTCGCGCCCATCGCAGCCAGTGCCGCAGGACAACTCGGCAGCCATTTTGATGGCAATACAATACTTATGTACAGAAATAAGGACGAGATTGCCCCTACCCCCGACGGAGGAGCCGGAGCTGGAGCCGCATCCAACGTAGGATCCAGAGCCAGGCCCGTCGGGAAGTCCTCCACATAAGAAGAGAAGGACACACCCTCCACAGCCTTTTCAACCCTCACGGCCTGCTCAACCCTCGCCCCTGTCCTCGGTCCATGGGGATGACACGGATACGGACACGGCCGCGACGGTATGGATGACGACGGCGGTGACGACGGGACAGACCTCATGTCGTCCCCCCCTCCTCAGGCTTCCCCGCCCGATGAGATTGGATCTTTCCATGCTATGATCGCCAGGGCATCCGAGCTTTTCCAGCTCTGCCCCGAAGAAAAGAAGAAGGAGCGGTTCCTTCACCAACGGCGCGAGGCCAAGAGGAAGACGGTCCTCGCCGTGCCTCTGCTGGATGACATCTGGGACGAGGGACTTTCCCTTCTTAAGAACCCGTCCACGACGCCGGCAAAAAGGGACCGGTACGAGAAGAAGTATCGGGTCCCCGACGCGGCCCCCTTGTGCCTTAGGGCCCAGCCGACCCCAGATTCGGTCGTCTCTGCGGCAGCCAGGAAGAAGGCGGGGGGGGGGCATCGGCCTCAACATCGACATCCCCGCCGGACAGCGAGGGAAAGAAACTGGACATGATGGGATGACGGGTCCTCTCGTCGGCAGCGATGACGATTAAGGCGGCCAACGCCTTGGCGATTGTAGCCCGCTACGACAGGAGTTGTGGTATAAGATTGCCCCTCTGTTGGACTTCCTACCGGACGACAAGAGGGCAGAGGCCCTAGAAATCTTGCAGGAAGGCGAAATGGCATCAGACCACGCCATAACGGTGGCGACGGACATCGCTGACACCGGTTTCCACCAGTTGGGCAACAGCGTTTGCCTCAGACGGCGAGGATGGCTCAAGGCGACGGATTTCCACCAGGAATACAGGCCAAGGTGTTGGACATGCCCTTCGACGGGAACAACCTGTTTGGGAAAACAGTAGATGAGCCCCTTCAAGCCATCAAAGCAGACACTGAGAGGCCCGGGCCCTAGGAGTTCTCCAGCAACGACGGCCGTCCTTTCGGAGTCCATCTCCACTGACCATTGGGTGCTGGATGCCCTGGCCCAGGGGCACGCTCTCGAGTTTCTAAAGAAGTGCCGTCGCGTTCCCCCCGTGGCCAGGAAGGAAAATCACGTCCCTCAACTACTGTTGGAAGTAAGGGCGATGCTCAAGAAAGGTGCCATCAAGATCGTCCCAAAGAGGCTTCGGGGCTCCGGAGTGTACTCAAGGTACTTCCTCGTAAAAAAGAAGACAGGAGGATGGCGTCCCATCCTGGACCTGCGACGACTGAACAAGTACATCAAGGCACAGAAGTTCCGGATGGTCACCCTCCAGCACGTGTTGGGACAGCTGGAGGAGGGCGATTTCCTGTCATCGTTGGATTTGGAGGATGCATACTTCCACATCCCTATTCTAAAAGGACACCGAAAGTTCCTCAGGTTCGTGGTCCAGGAGCGGCACTACCAGTTCAGGGCCCTCCCGTTTGGATTTAAGTCAGCACCCAGGGTTTTCACCAAGTGCCTGGCACCGGTGGCGGCGCGGCTGCGCCTGCAGGGGATCCACGTCTACCCCTACCTAGATGATTGGCTCATCCGAGCAAGGACAAGGGAGCTTGCCGTAGAACACATAGTGAAGACTGTCCAGCTGCTCATGGATCTGGGGTTCTCCATCAATTACCCAAAATCCCACCTGGTGCCCTCGCAAGTCGCACTGTTTCTGGGAGCCAAGCTCGACACAGTGGCGCGTCTGGTTTCGCCGTCAGAGGAAAGGACGGCGGCCATCCTGGGCAAGGTGCAGCATCTGCTGGCCACGGATGTGGCCAGGGTGAGGTCCATCAAATCCCTCCTCGGAATTATGTCCTCGTGCATATATCTCGTGCGATTGTGCAGGCTTCGGATGCGCCCTCTGCAGGAATTCCTCGACACCCGCTGGATGCAAGTGACAGGCAGCTTCGAGGACAGGATCCCCCTCGACGAGACTTTCCGACGAGCGATCCGGTGGTGGGGCACCCGCGCACACCTGACGGCAGGTGCAGACTTTCAGACCACAGTCCACCAGGAAATGGTGACTACGGATGCCTCCCTGGAGGGGTGGGGAGCGCACACCGGAGATCGTCACGCGAGAGGCCTTTGGCTCCCGGAGGAGAAGTTGCTCCATATCAACATCCTGGAGCTCAGTGCAGTGTTCTGGGCCCTCAGGTCTTTTCTTCCGTCCCTCAAGGGCAAGGTGGTGAGGATTTTCACCTACAACACCACCACGATGTTCTACATCCGGAAGCAGGGCGGAACCAGGTCCCCAGCCCTGTCCAAGGAAGCCCAGGATCTGTGGCATTGGGCCGTTGCCCAAGGGATGTTTCTGGTGCCATTTCATCTGGCAGGGATAAAAAACACCATCACCGACTCGCTCAACAGAGAGCTGCGCTCATGCCACGAGTGTGAACTATGACAGGACCTAGTGGATCGACTCTTCCTGCGATGGGGCAAACCCCAGATCGACCTGTTCGTGACGGCGACAAACTCCAAGTGCCAGAGGTTTGCCAGCAGGTTCCCCCAGCCGAGAAGCATGGGAGATGCGTTCTTGTTCCCCTGGGACGGCCTGTTCCTATATGCGTTCCCTCTGTTGCCGTTGTTGCTCCGACTCATCAACCAGCTCAAGAGTTCGCTGTGCAGGATGATCCTCGTCGCACCGGCGTGGCCGAGGCAGATCTGGTTCCCGGACCTTCTGGACTTGGCAGCGTCCCCTCCATTCAAGCTGCCGGCGGACGCGGATCTTCTCGCCAGGGAAGGAGGCGCCATCCTTCATCACGATCCGGAGTCGCTGAACTTGCAGGCCTGGCTCCTGCAGCGCTAGAGTTTGGAGGGTACGATATCCCGGCTGACTGCAGAGAGGTTCTTGCAAAAGCCAGGGCGTCGTCAACTCTCAAGTGCTATGGACATAAGTGGAAGAGGTTCTCTGTCCGGTGCCGTGCGCAGAAGATTAACCCTCTAAGGATTACACCCCTCCCATCCCCCACCCCCCCAAGTACTGCCGTACCTACTGTCGCTGGCCAAAGCTGGACTAGCTCACGCCTCCATCAAAATACATCTGGCTGCGATCTCCCGATACACCAGAACCACGGGACGGGCATCCTTGTGGTCTCATCGACCGGTGAAGGAATTTATGAAGGACTGTTCCGATCATTCCCACCGGTGAAGGCTCCAGCCCCGGCGTGGGAACTCAATGTGGTGCTGACCAGGCTCATGGGGCCACCATTCGAGCCTCTACATTCGGCACCGTTGAAGTTCCTGTCATGGAAAACAGCATTTCTTGTGGCCATCACCTCTGCACGACGCGTGGGAGAGATCCAGGCCCTATACTGCAAGCCCCCGTACATGACTTTTCACGACACGAGGGTCGTGCTGAGGATGCACCCCTCCTTCATGCCCAAGGTGCCGTCGAACTTCCATCTTAACGAGCCCTTGGTGTTACCTGTTTTCTTCCCGTCACCTTCGTCGCCGGCCGAGAGGACTTTGCAATCGCTGGATGTGGCTAGAGCGCTGAAGTTCTATGTGGACCGCACGAAGTGTTTTCGGAAGACGTCACAGCTTTTTGTGAACTTTGGACCTGTGAACCATGGGAAGGCTCTCTGGAAGGCTTCCATTTCCAGATGGCTCTCCGGCTGTATCATGCACTGTCACCGGTTGGCAAACCGACCGTTGCCCAACCGTCCGAGAGCCCATTCGACCAGAGCGATCGCTGTTACTACAGTGTTCCTGTCTGGTGTGCCCCTGCTGGACATCTGCAGGGCTGCTACGTGGAGGTCGACACACACCTTCACGAGATTCTACTGCGTCGATCGGGACTCCAGGGAGGAGTCCAGGGTCGGCCAAGCATTGCTGCGCAACCTCTTCACCTAAGGTGAGCCTGGTGAGGAGGTAAGAGTTGCTTAATGTTGAGTTGTTGTATTGCTTATTATTGAGCCTGTTGCCACCTCCCATGGTTGTGCATGTGTATACTGCTATGTATTCTTATATTCATGAGCATGTGAATCCATGCCAGACCCCATGCTGGAGAAGGAACAAGTTACTTACCTGTAACTGTTGTTCTCCAGCATGGGTCTGGCATGGATTCACATGCGAACCCTCCCGCCTTCCCCTCTGCGGCTCTTCACTTGGTCATACTGCAACTTTACGTGCTACCAAATCTGAGGATGGCTGCCAGGGGAGGGGCTTAGGGAGAGGGTAGTCATTGGCTGGGGGCAGTATGACCCAGAGATCAGTGATTGGTTACTACTAGGAAAGACAGATCAGAAACGAAACTGATACTGATTTTTTCTTTACCGAGGATTCCCAGCCTGACGACTGGGAATATTCATGAGCATGTGAATCCATGCCAGACCCCATGCTGGAGAACAACAGTTACAGGTAAGTAACTTGTTCCAACTCTCTCTTCCCAAATATCTTCCCTCTCAAGCTCTTCGCTCATCTGCCTCAGTGTCAGTCGCTTCCCAAAGAAACGAGCTGGTGGTAGATCTCTCTCTCCAGCAAAGGCCTCCCTGCTTTCCTGAAACTTGAGGAGAACCATCTCTGGTTCCATAAGCACCTCAAAACCTTCCTCTTTGCTTCCGCTTTCTCTCCCTCTCTCCCCTGCTGAATTCCTGGCTGAATCTGCACTGGTCAAAACTATCTGCACTGGTCAAAACTACCTGCCCACCCTGTCTGATTCGGGCGCAAGCACCGCCAGTTGCACTCCTGCACTGCCTTCCCTGGCAACCCTGCCCCTAGGGACTGTTTCTGCCTCCCTAAAGTCCTCCTACCAGCACTTCTGTCTGAATTTACCTTGCACATGCCACCATCTGGCTGTGTTAGTATCTTATTTATTCTACTACCCCTTGTACTGCACTTTCCCCTCTCCTTCCCCCCGCACTTTCCCCTCTCCCCCCTCCCCTCCTCCCCTCCTCCCCTCCTCCCCCTCTCTCCCATGCACTTGCGCGATCTGTATGATACCGGGCCTAGCAGGATCGTTGTCTGTTGTCCCTTGATCCCCCCCGCCTCGTCGCGCCTTGAAACACTTGTGTATAGGCGCGTTATAAATGCCATATCATATCATATCATCAACCAACCTCGTCCGGAAACCGTGCCACTAACTTTACCGCGAACTAGCCTGAACTGTGTGATCTTGAGCAAAAGACTTTTGACCCATTGACTTTGACCGTAAGCATTTTCTAACTGTTGGTTTGACCTAATTTCTAATAACTTTTGTTTTTCCCTCCCTTTTAAATTGCTGGAGTGCCATTTTGCTCCCACTTCATTTTATGAGCTTAACTTGTCTGGAATTTAAGGGAAGTGGTGTGATGTATTAAAGAGTGTGATTATTTAGACTGCTTATAATAGTGCACTGTAATACAAATGAAGAGTGAAATAAATGTATATTCTTTTACTTGAAACCTTGAGTCAGTGTTTTCCTGAATCATAGTAATTGCTGTCCTTTGTGTAACTATTGATACTGCTCACTTGCTCTTGAGATAAGTCTGGCTGCTCAGCCATCGCTACCAATATAACTGTGTAGTACAGGCTTGTACCAAAGGTGAAATTGTACTATCACTTGTAGTCTTAATTGTGTGTGGTGTTCCCAAAGGGCACTGCATATAATTCTGCCTAACACAGAAGCACCTGGAAGAGAACAACCTTCTGGGCCTCAGACAGTCTGGCTTCAGAGCAAGGCAAGGAACAGAGACAGCACTCCTGGACTTAAAAATCCATATGGATGAGGCAAAGGATAAGGGCAACCTAGCCATTCTCCTGCTGTTTGACCTCTCGGCAGCATTTGACTTTGTCAACAATCACGTAACATCTGACAGCCACAGCTGCTTTCTCCACTCAGGCGACTGCCTGGGTCCGATCCTTCCTAGCAGACCGAACCACCTGGGTCTTCTCACCGTGGGCTTCAGCCCCCCCCCATCCCCATCCTCTGTGGCATCCCACAAAGTTTGTGCGTTTTACTGACCTTATACAATATCTTTACTAAGCTATTGTTCGACAGTCTTTATAGTTAGTGTATGTGACATGCAGGTCATGCTGACAACACCCAGGTTCTCATTGCCCTATCAGGCTGCTATGAAGGGGATTCCATACGGATCAACAACCTTTACCTGGAGATCCAAGCCTGCATGGCAGAACACGGCCTATGCCTAAACGACGAGAAAATGGAGCTCCTTCTCGTCGGTTCCCAACCACGGCTAAACAAATTGGACCCCTGTTACGCCTCCATCAACATAGACGGTAACCTAATCACTGTGGCCAAAGAAATCAAAACTCTTGGGGTTTATCTTGACTCCACACTCTCGCTCAAAAAGCAGGTGAACGCCACAGCCTCCTCCAAAGCTTATACAAATAAGCTCATCAATGCCCGCAAAGCCTTCCTCTCGCCCTCCAGCTCCATCACACTAGCCAGAGCGCTAGTGCTCTCATAAATTGACTACTGCAACACTCTCTTTCTTGGCACCTCAGAACGCAATTTGAACAAACTGCAGGTGTTGCAAAATAATGCCCTCAGAGCGGCTCGGAGCATCCCGCGGCATTCGCACATCTCCAGCTTCAGACAAGATGTGCACTGGATGCCCGTACGAGACAGAAACACCCTTAGATCTCTCGTGACGCCCACAAATACCTGGCAGACAAGTTCGATAAACATACCTCCACCAGGCCAACCAGAATGCTGTACTCTCACTGCCTTTCCATCCTCAAATTCTCCCCAAAAAAAGCAGGTGGCGCCAGCTTCCCGGTTCTAGCCGCCAAACAATGGAACACTATACCATTGAACCTTAGAACAGAACCTTGCTTTTGGACTTTCAGAGCAAAAACGAAGTCCTGGCTAGCCAATAAGAACTCCTCCATAGTCTGACGCTCTAATCACTGTACTATTATCCTTTGTCTGCCTCTCGACCACTATGTAACCCAGTCAACTGCACTTACTGTTGTATCTTGTATGTCTATATTTTGTTGTAACATGCTCTAAGTCTCTGGCGCCCAATTACCTTAGGGTTCGGTGCGTGGTACAAATAAAGAAACTATACTAAACTATGGGTGTAGGTCTCTGCTGTATGCCATCCCAAATGGGCATTTACTGATTTTGAGAGATTGTGTAATTCTGAAGTATATTTGTGTGGTGTTTTACAGTGCTCACTTTTAAAGAAGGCTTACATTAACTGACTGGTAAATAAATTAACAATTGCTTATCAAGAAACCCTGTTTAAGTGTTTGCTTGAATACTTGTCACTGTGAACCTCTGTGTAACTCCCCTACAGCTCACATTGACCCCTCTTGAGATAAGCCTGGCTACCCGTCCAAACTACCAACCTGTGCAGTACAGACTTATATAAAAGGTTGGGTTACTACTTCCAGGAGGTCAGGGTTGTTGTAGTGCACCCTATAGTTACTGCATACAATCTTGCCTAACAAACACTATTCCAAGGAATGTGGTGTCCTTTACTTCCCTAACACAGAACAGGGTTCCTTTACCAGTCCAACCCTTGCTCATCAGTAGCATTCCCAGAAATGCTGTGTCCTTTACTTCCCCAACACAGAGCAGGGTTCCTTTACCAGTGCAACCCTTGCTCCTCCGCAGCATTCCCAGAAATGCAGTGTCCTTTACTTCCCTAACACAGAACAGGGTTCCTTTACCAGTCCAACCCTTGCTCATCAGCAGCACTACCAGAAATCCCATGTCCTTTACTTCTCTAACACAGATGAGGGGTCCTGTACCAGTCCAACCCTTGCTCCTCAGCAGCATTCCCAGAAATGCTGTTTCCTTTACTTCCCTAACACAGAACAGGGTTCCTTTACCAGCCCAACCCTTGCTTATCAGCAGCATTCCCAGAAATGCTGTGTCCTTTACTTCCCTAACACAGAACAGGGCTCCTTTACCAGTCCAACCCTTGCTTATGGGCAGCATTCCCAGAAATGCTGTGTCCTTTACTTCCCTATCACAGAACAGGGTTCCTTTACCAGTCCAACCCTTGCTCATCAGCAGCTTTCCCAGAAATGCTGTGTCCTTTACTTCCCTAACACAGAACAGGGTTCCTTTACCAGCCCAACCCTTGCTCCTCAGCAGCACTCCCAGAAATGCTGTGCCCTTTACTTCTCTAACACAGATGAGGGGTCCTGTACCAGTCCAACCCTTGCTCCTCAGCAGCATTCCCAGAAATGCTGTGTCCTTTACTTCCCTAACACAGAACAGGGTTCCTTTACCAGCCCAACCCTTGCTTATCAGCAGCATTCCCAGAAATGCTGTGTCCTTTACTTCCCTAACACAGAACAGGGCTCCTTTACCAGTCCAACCCTTGCTCATCAGCAGCATTCCCAGAAATGCTGTGTCCTTTACTTCCCTAACACAGAACAGGGTTCCTTTACCAGTCCAACCCTTGCTTATGGGCAGCATTCCCAGAAATGCTGTGTCCTTTACTTCCCTATCACAGAACAGGGTTCCTTTACCAGTCCAACCCTTGCTCATCAGCAGCTTTCCCAGAAATGCTGTGTCCTTTACTTCCCTAACACAGAACAGGGTTCCTTTACCAGTCCAACCCTTGCACATCAGCAGCATTCCCAGAAATGCTGTGTCCTTTACTTCCCTAACACAGAACAGGGTTCCTTTACCAGCCCCGACCCTTGCTCCTAAGCAGCATTCCCAGAAATGCTGTGTCCTTTACTTCCCTAACACAGAACAGGGTTCCTTTACCAGTCCAACCCTTGCTCATCAGCAGCATTCCCAGAAATGCTGTGTCCTTTACTTCCCTAACAGAACAGGGTTCCTTTACCAGTCCAACCCTAGCTCATCAGCAGCATTCCCAGAAATGCTGTGTCCTTTACTTCCCTAACACAGAACAGGGTTCCTTTACCAGTCCAGCCCTTGCTCCTAAGCAGCATTCCCAGAAATGCTGGTTCCTTTACTTCCCTAACACAGAGCAGGGCTCCTTTACCAGTCCAACCCTTGCTCAGCAGCAGCATTCCCAGAATTGCTGTGTCCTTTACTTCCCTAACACAGAACAGGGTTCCTTTACCAGTCCAACCCTTCCTCATCAGCAGCATTCCCAGAAATGCTGCGTCCTTTACTTCCCTAACACAGAACAGGGTTCCTTTCCCAGTCCAGCCCTTGCTCAGTAGCATTCCCAGAAATGCTGTGTCCTTTACTTCTCTAACACAGAACAGGGTTCCTTTACCAGTCCAACCCATGCTCCTCAGCAGCATTCCCAGAAATGCTGTGTCCTTTACTTCCCTAACACATAACAGGGTTCCTTTAGCAGCCCAGCCCTTGCTCCTAAGCAGCATTCCCAGAAATGCTGTGTCCTTTACTTCCCTAACACAGAACAGGGTTCCTTTCCCAGTCCAGCCCTTGCTCAGTAGCATTCCCAGAAATGCTGTGTCCTTTACTTCTCTAACACAGAACAGGGTTCCTTTACCAGTCCAACCCATGCTCCTCAGCAGCATTCCCAGAAATGCTGTGTCCTTTACTTCCCTAACACATAACAGGGTTCCTTTAGCAGCCCAGCCCTTGCTCATCAGCAGCATTCCCAGAAATGCTGTGTCCTTTACTTCCCTAACACAGAACAGGGTTCCTTTCCCAGTCCAGCCCTTGCTCAGTAGCAGCATTCCCAGAAATGCTGTGTCCTTTACTTCCCTAACACAGAACAGGGTTCCTTTCCCAGTCCAGCCCTTGCTCAGTAGCAGCATTCCCAGAAATGCTGTGTCCTTTACTTCTCTAACACAGAACAGGGTTCCTTTACCAGTCCAACCCATGCTCCTCAGCAGCATTCCCAGAAATGCTGTGTCCTTTACTTCCCTAACACAGACCAGGGTTCCTTTCCCAGTCCAGCCCTTGCTCATCAGGAGTAAAACTTTGGATTGCTTTACAAGCGTGACAGAATTCCGTTAATGACACGTAGTGACACGGGTGCTTAAGCATAAAATAGATGGGTAGAAAATGAGGCGGAACTGCATCAGCTGCTCAATAATAATAGAATCTCCCCTCTGCATCTCTACAGAACGCAGTCTCACACGCCAAATGCAACAGATGTTCAGAAGTATGAAACATTTACAGCTCAGTTTCACAATTTACATACATGCTGAAAAGTGACTCCACATCTCCACATTAGTGAAACACATCACCAGGTTGTTAACAGTACAGGCTGAATAGAGCCTCTGTTGTAGGTAAATGCCGAAAGAAAACATCCTCCTTCCTCTCCCCTTCAGGACTCTCTACATAGTGCAGGTTTCAGTGAGGAGTACAGGTACATACCTTCCTTTCCCGTTGCTTCCAGTTCTTCAGCGCTCAGAAGTGGCTGTAAAGTGACATGTTGGCGCTGTATGGCTCACCTACACAAAACACCACAGCATCAGAAGTTAGTGGTCCTGATAATTACTATGTCCCACAGATCCTTTTTAATTTTGGTTGTACTTCCCCAATAAGAAAAAGAAACATTCATATATAAAAGAAGCATACAAAATAGAAACAAAAGCAACAGCAATTTAAAACCTAAACAGAACATAATATATAAAATATGCCATTAGTCCTAAAACACATAATTCATAGCCTTACTACAGCAACTTAATCAGCCCAGCTGCTTTCAACACCTTAACAGCAACAGTAACAAGGGATTCGTCCCCACTCGATATTCTTTGAAAACATTACGCGGGATCTAGCAATACATCGTTACGCGGGATCCAGCTATACATCGTTACGCGGGATCCAGCAATACATCTTTATGAACAAATCTGCCCAGCCACGTAGATCTTACTTTTGTTAAGGCAGGGCAGTGCGTAAAGCACGTCGGCGTGAAACTGAAAGTAAAATCACTGCAGCAGCCATTTCCAGCTGCTCCGGTGAAGAAAGAAGGTGAGTGCTCTTCTTTCTCTGCCTCGATCGACGGCTGTATTTCAAGCCAGAGATCGAGGCGGGTATCGTTGGATAAGGGAGATTCTCCCCTTTCCAACGATACCCATTGTGTGGCATTGCTGCTCACGGAACGGGCGCAGGGCGCGCGAACCGTGGGCAGCAATGTGACTGGATCAATGGAGATCAGTTTGTGACGCGGGGGGAGGGGCGGCTGCTTTTTTTTTTACCCCAGGGTTGTACACATATGTGCCCCCATTCTTTGGGGGCTGGGGGGGCGAGGGCTGCTTACTGTAAGCGGCCCCCTCCCCCCTGGCCCCCAAAGCATGGGGGCCCATATATAAAGACCCCTGGAGGCAGACAGGGGGCCATCTGCCCCCAGCGATGGGGGCATAAAAAAAAAACTATCGGGAGAAAAAAAAAGTGATGGGAAGGGGGGAGGGAGTTTTGGGGGCCCTAGCCACCAGGGATTTTTCGGAAATGGTGTCCTTGGAAAGGGGAGATTCTCCCCTTTCCAAGGACACCCTGTGTGACAGCATTGCTGCCCGCGGATCGGTTGCCGGGCGCTCGATGCGCGGGCAGCAATGCACACTAGACACCAGGGATGTCTTTGAATGCAGGGGGGGGGGGTTTGGTTACAGTAAGCAGCCCTCGCCCCACTCGGCCCCCAAAGCATGGGGGCACATATGTGTACAACCCTGGGGCAGATGGCTGATCATCTGCCCCCAGGGAAGGGGTCAAAATAAAAGAATAAACAATGAAAAGCACAAAAATAAAGGGAATTTTGGGTGGGAGTGGGGGGGGCACTAGCCACCAGGGATATATTTTACAGAAAAGGGGGTGGCCCTCTCCCCCTCACCCCAAGGGGAAATGGGGGCACCCCTTGTAACCCTCCCTGGGGGCAGATATCTGCTCCTAGGAAGGGGCATCTGCCCCCAGGGAGGGCTGAATGAGATGCCCACCCCTGGATTTGGTGTGGGTGGGTAGAGGGTCACCCCCATTACATTAGAAAATTACCTGGCAGTTTAGGGTGCCCCTCAGCCCGCCCCTAAAGTGTAGTGTACCTTTTCCATTTTTTTCTTTGTTTACGAAACTTGCCTTGGCTCAGAGGGGCCCATTGGTGTGCCAATCTGGCGCCGGGGTGCCCAACCCTTACTGCCCCACCCACTGGGGGGCCTGTCCCACCATTATTGGGGGCCCTCTCCCCCCCACACCAAATGGAGGGGGGGTGTACCTCACGCAGCCGTTTGTAGGAGGCCCAGGGAGGCCTGCATGAGGGGCCCCCGCCACCCATATGGGTTCCCGGTTTTCCTTGCTGGCTTCGACACCCTAGGCCCAAATCTGTAGGTTGCCCACATGAACAAAATGGTCAGTGGCGAAAGGATTGGGGTTACCAGTGGGTAACACTTTTCCTTTTGCGCCCCCGGTAGGTGCACCCACACATGTGAGGTACCCTTTTCATCGGGACACGTGTGGGGACGCGGGAAGGTAGGCCATGTGTTAGCGGTGTGTTTCGGTGGGTGGCCAGAGCGAAGAGAATTGTCTTCATTTCCAGCCAATTTCAGAGACATTTCCCTGTGTCCACTCACCGCCACAGCACAATTTGTTCATGTGGGCAACCTACAGATTTGGGCCTAGGATGTCGAAGCCAGCAAGGGAAGCAGGGAACCCCATGCATTTCCCAAAAGAGGACACCCGTGGGAATCCACAGAGGTCTGACTTGCGCAAATCGACCCAGAATCTACTACCAAGAATCCCCGGCAAATTCCAAATTTGGGGGAAAAAAATACACAATTTCCAGACATTTCACTCTACTCAACCACCGAAACACGCTGCCAACAACAGATGTCATACCCTCCCGCGTTCCCACAGGTGTCCCAACAAAAACGGTACCTCACATGTGTGGGTTCACCAATCTAGCCGCAAAGGGAAAAGGCTAACCCACTGATAACCACAAAAGGGTTTGGGGAGATAACCTATAGATTTGGGCATAGGGTGTCCAAGCCACCAAGGAAAACTGGGAACACCATGCATTTCTGAAAAGAGGGCACCAGTAGGAATCCACAGAGGTCCAACTTGCACAAAGCGGACCAGAATGTTTTACCCAGAACCCCCGACAAAGTGAAAAATGTGGGTTTTTTCAGAACATTTTGGACTTTGCTGGGGCTTCTGGGTAATACATTCTGGGCCGATTTGCGCAATGCATACCTCTGCGGATTCCCACAGGTGTCCTCTTTTCGGAAATGCATGGGGTTCCCTGTTTTCCTTGGTGGCTTGGACACCCGAGGCCCATATCTGTATGGGGTGCCGGTCGGCAGAGAGTCCGAAATTCAAGTGTCAAAACAGACCTGGGGTTACTTGTGTTTTAGGCTTTCCCCTTAGCGCCCAGGTGGGTGCACCCACACATGTGAGGTACCGTTTTCATCGGGACATCTGTGGGAACGCGGGGAAGGTATAACATTTGTTGTGTTTGTGTGGTTTTCATAACGTTTTGACCCATTTGCTGGTGCCCTTTCATTTCCCAAATGCGACCTACATGTAGTCGCTGCTTTAGGCACCATACACCTGCACAAGTCACCTACCATTGAAAAGGTCTGCATGTGCTCTTTCAAAAAATGTATGCTTGCCGTTCCTCACCACATTGGTTTTCCCGATTTACACATGCTAAGTGCGTCTGTTCAGGCCGTGAGCGTAAAACTCCTGTGTACCATGGCTCAGTGTTTGGCTTGTGGTATTGCTTGTTTTGTAAAACACTACAAAAAATGTGTGCTTTCCTAACTGCAAGAGTCGGGGGAATGTAGCGGAGCATTGCTTTTCTCAAAATTCATAGAAGCCATTGCCGTACCAAGCCAACCATGTCCAACACATACCTTTTTTTCGGTCATTTTCCCGCTTTTCCCCCAATCTATGGCATTTTCCCCTAACTAGTTGTTACCTGACCTACGCAAATCACCCCTTCCTAAACTTGGAAATTTGTCTACTTTTCAGAAATATATGCCTTTCTGTCCTCGAATTCAGCTTTCCTACCCTCCTCTTCCATTCTGTCCATGCATGTCTAATTGCCAAAAATGGCCAAAATCGCCTACCTCTCACAAAATGGTTGCTAACCACATCAAAATAATTTTTCGTTTCCACTCAACCTGTTCTTGAAAGCCAGGAGATTGGGGAATTCAGCACAGCAAACCATTCATTCCTAGCTCTTACAAGGAAAAAAACCACAGGCTTCTTTGTACATCATTTTATTCGCTTTCTTTGAAAAGACTCAAAAATGTCCCCCTTTTTGCTTATTTTCTCTCACCCCCCTACAGCAACCTAGGATTCCTGGGTGGCGGTACGACCGCCTAAATGTGGGGAAAAAAGGAGCCAAAATTGGCCGAGATACCTCATGTAACAATAAGGTTACAAGCCATTGAATGGCCACATACCGAAATCACCAAAAAAGGCCCTGGCACTGGGGGGAAATACAGCCAGCTGAGAAGCATGCAGTCTTGCATAGTCATGCAGGACTGCCACTCACAAAGGGAGCCAGCTGAGAAGCATGAAGTCATGCATAGACATGCAGGACTGCCACTCACATAGAGAGCCAGCGGAGAAGCATGAAGTCTTGCATAGTCACGCAGGACTGCCACTCACATAGGGAGCCAGCTGGGAAGCATGACGTCTTACATAATCACGCAGGACTGCCATTCACATAGGGAGCCAGCTGAGAAGCATGAAGTCATGCATAGCCATGCAGGACTGCCACTCACATAGAGAGCCAGCGGAGAAGCATGAAGTCTTGCATAGTCATGCAGGACAGCCACTCACATAGAGAGCCAGCGGAGAAGCATGAAGTCTTGCATAGTCATGCAGGACTGCCACTCACATAGGGAGCCAGCGGAGAAGCATGACGTCTTGCATAGTCACGCAGGACTGCCACTCACATAGGGAGCCAGCTGGGAAGCATGACGACTTGCATAGTCACACAGGACTGCCACTCACATAGGGAGCCAGCGGAGAAGCATGAAGTCTTGCATAGTCACGCAGGACTGCCACTCACATAGGGAGCCAGCTGGGAAGCATGAAGTCTTGCATAGTCATGCAGGACTGCCACTCACATAGGGAGCCAGCTGAGAAGCATGAAATCTTGCATAGTCACGCAGGACTGCCACTCACATAGAGAGCCAGCGGAGAAGCACGAAGTCTTGCATAGTCACGCAGGACTGCCACTCACATAGAGAGCCAGCGGAGAAGCATGAAGTCTTGCATAGTCACGCAGGACTGCCACTCACATAGGGAGCCAGCTGGGAAGCATGACGTCTTGCATAGTCACGCAGGACTGCCACTCACATAGGGAGCCAGCTGGGAAGCATGAAGTCTTGCATAGTCACGCAGGACTGCCACTCACATAGGGAGCCAGCTGGGAAGCATGACGTCTTGCATAGTCACGCAGGACTGCCATTCACATAGGGAGCCAGCTGGGAAGCATGACGTCTTGCATAGTCACGCAGGACTGCCATTCACATAGGGAGCCAGCGGAGAAGCATGAAGTCTTGCATAGTCACGCAGGACTGCCACTCACATAGAGAGCCAGCGGAGAAGCATGAAGTCTTGCATAGTCATGCAGGACTGCCACTCACATAGGGAGCCAGCTGGGAAGCATGACGTCTTGCATAGTCACGCAGGACTGCCACTCACATAGGGAGCCACTTGAGAAGCATGAAGTCATGCATAGTCATGCAGGACTGCCACTCACATAGAGAGCCAGCGGAGAAGCATGAAGTCTTGCATAGTCATGCAGGACTGCCACTGACATAGGGAGCCAGCTGGGAAGCATGACGTCTTGCATAGTCATGCAGGACTGCCATTCACATAGGGAGCCAGCTGAGAAGCATGAAATCATGCATAGTCACCGAGGACTGCCACTCACATAGGGAGCCAGCGGAGAAGCATGAAGTCTTGCATAGTCACGCAGGACTGCCACTCACATAGGGAGCCAGCTGGGAAGCATGACGTCTTGCATAGTCACGCAGGACTGCCATTCACATAGGGAGCCAGCTGAGAAGCATGACGTCTTGCATAGTCACGCAGGACTGCCATTCACATAGGGAGCCAGCTGGGAAGCATGACGTCTTGCATAGTCACGCAGGACTGCCATTCACATAGGGAGCCAGCTGGGAAGCATGACGTCTTGCATAGTCACGCAGGACTGCCATTCACATAGGGAGCCAGCGGAGAAGCATGAAGTCTTGCATAGTCACGCAGGACTGCCACTCACATAGGGAGCCAGCTGGGAAGCATGAAGTCTTGCATAGTCATGCAGGACTGCCACTCACATAGAGAGCCAGCTGAGAAGCATGACGTCTTGCATAGACATGCAGTACTGCCACTCACATAGGGAGCCAGCTGAGAAGCATGAAGTCATGCATAGTCACAGAGGACTGCCACTCACAGAGAGCCAGCTGAGAAGCATGATGTCATGCATAGTCATGCAGGACTGCAACTCACATAGAGAGCCAGCGGAGAAGCATGAAGTCTTGCATAGTCACGCAGGACTGCCACTCACATAGGGAGCCAGCGGAGAAGCATGAAGTCTTGCATAGTCACGCAGGACTGCCACTCACATAGGGAGCCAGCTGGGAAGCATGACGTCTTGCATAGTCACGCAGGACTGCCACTCACATAGGGAGCCAGCGGAGAAGCATGAAGTCTTGCATAGTCACGCAGGACTGCCACTCACATAGGGAGCCAGCTGGGAAGCATGACGTCTTGCATAGTCACGCAGGACTGCCATTCACATAGGGAGCCAGCTGAGAAGCATGAAGTCATGCATAGTCATGCAGGACTGCCACTCACATAGAGAGCCAGCGGAGAAGCATGAAGTCTTGCATAGTCATGCAGGACTGCCACTCACATAAGGAGCCAGCTGGGAAGCATGACGTCTTGCATAGTCATGCAGGACTGCCATTCACATAGAGAGCCAGCTGAGAAGCATGAAATCATGCATAGTCACCAAGGACTGCCACTCACATAGAGAGCTAGCTGAGAAGCATGAAGTCTTGCATAGTCACGCAGGACTGTCACTCACAGAGAGCCAGCTGAAAATAGCATGGAGTCATGCATAGCCACGCAGGACTGCCCCTCACACAGAGAACCACTTGGAGAAAGGACGTTGTGCATAGTCACGGAGGACTTCCACTCACATATGGAGCCAGCTGAGAAGCATGAAGTCTTGCAGTCGTCATGCAGGACTGCCATCCACATAGGGAGCCAGCTGAGAAGCATGGAGTCATGCATAGTCACACAGGACTGCCAATTGTGGGATTCGGTTTCTTCTTACTCTTCTCTGAGGCTACGGGCATTCATTTCACTCACCACTCTGGCATTTGGCCTTCTTTTTTCCCCCACTACAGAATTTGGGTTCTCCTCGCTCCCCATTCTGGGGATTGGCTCTATTTGCGAGGAACAGCATACCTGCTCACTGACGGTGGCGCTCGGAGGGCTGGTGCGCTTCTTTTTTTCTTTGGCTGGTGCGCAACTGGTTAGTCATTTCCTCGACTGGGCACAGTGCATTTGTTCTGTGGCATCTTTTGCGTCATGGTGGCTGCCCTTAGCTGCTTCCACTGGGCGGCTGCCGGTTTCTGGTGAGCCCCCGTGGGACAAATGTCAGGCAGCAGTGCTCTTCCAGAGGACTCCGTTCTCTCCTCTATTCCGGCTGTTGCAGAGCCACTTAAGCGACTAATTAACTGGGCGCCATGTCAGTCTCACTTCTGTTCTCCACTGTACTTTCCCGCAGCGTCTCCCCTCTCAGCATGCTGGTTCTGGTGTGCCCACTTTGTCTCCCGCCACACCTCATTGATGCTGTACACATTGGTTAAACGTGGTGGGGCCCGCTGAGTCTCTTCAGGTATTGGTTGTATGCTGGACACTCGTCCAGTGGGGCAGGTTGACTCCTCCGTCATTCTTTATGGGAGATTTGGCTTCTGGTCCTGAATGTGCCCAATCAGCCATGTCTAAAGGGTGTATATGGTTACTGCACCAGTCAACCCCTAAATGCCCCATGGAGGTATTAACAAGGGGTAGGGTGTGATTGGTGTCCCTGGTGGGCTCTCTGGCCCATAAGAAGGGTGGAGGAGGGAAATCACCTCTAGAGGTTACCCCTTAGACTGTACCTTAGGAGTTAAGTGTAGTGGGCTCACATCCCTAGTCGCAATGGGGTGGTTCCTCCTTTGAGAGAGGTGCAATGTCCCTGGATTCGTCGCTGTTAGGACAGATTTTCTAAGGTCCAACTAAAGGCTTCATAAAACAATATCTGAGGCAGTACAACACTCCACTCTTCATATAAGCCTGTACCACCTGAGAACATTTGGTAGCATAGACAGAGCAGCCAGGCTTATATTGGAGAGAGAGGGCGGTAGCTTGGTACAAAGAAATGGTAGCATATATATGGTCCAAGAAAGAAAGCCTATGCATTGTAAAATAAATTAAAGGGTGTATTTAAATACAAGTAGACCAAGATACATCTTGGGATAAGTAAGTACTATCACAAATCATATAAACACAATTATAAAAAACAACTCAATACAAACCAAAGTAGAACCTTATTAAGAATAGCAATGAGCAGTTCAAGGTGGGTCAAACCCATAACACATTCAGAACGGCACTCAGCTATTATTAGGGAGTAAAACCACAGTAGTTAGATTTTTAGAATACCATAACTAATTCAAGGGCAGCAGACCCTATTGGCCAGAAGAAATTCAGTAAGAGAATCACCCAATTAGCCCAACACTTGTTACAGGTCTACCTTGCAACATATGTAACTTTCTTCTTTCAAGAATGGATACAGTTACACAGCAAGGTTACCTTTAGGAACACAGTTCAGAGGGACTAGCTTGACTAGTAGTGGCTCGCGCCCACACTGACCGCAGTAAAATTATGCTAATGACAGCTCCACTACTTTAGTACTGGCTTGCACCGGTAATACACACAGTCAAATGATTAGTACTGGCTTGCACCGGTAATACGCACAGTCAAATGATTAGTACTGCCTTGCACCGGTAATACGCACAGTCAAATGATTAGTACTGGCTTGCACCGGTAATACGCACAGTCAAATGATTAGTACTGGCTTGCACCGGTAATACGCACAGTCAAATGACAGTTCAGTTGTAAGGAGGAAAAGGGGTGATGCAATGCTAGTATCCACCATCGGCGTTTAAACTATTACACTACGTCTAAGCATAGGAATAGACAGAATAACCAATGATAACCCAACAAGCAACAAGAAATGGTAAAAAAAAAGAAGGAACCCACCATTCTAGCAGAATGGTGGCCCTCCTGTGCATTACTGCAGCCGATTGTGATGAAAGTGAGTGCGGATGAGGACAAAGCTTTAAATCACATCTCAATCCATCCACTTCTCTTTTATTGAAGATAAATACCTCGCCCCTTAATGAGTAGACATACCAGTATTTGAAAGAGCACCCTAGAAATCTCAATTTACATTTCTGCATGTAAATAGCGTACAAAAGGAAAGATGTATATTCAACATGCAGGTTTGCCAAGTACCCTTCAATTGTATTAATGTGTAAAAATGCACATTTTTCATTTTCAATAGGCAGCGTAATATGGGAAAAATTAGTAGCAGTTAAAATCCCTTTCCCTTGTGTGCCTTAGCGCTAGGAGCAAGACTCTGCTCGGTGATAGGACCAGACTCTGCTCAGCGCTAGGAGCAAGACTCTGCTCAGCGCTAGGAGCAAGACTCTGCTCGCCGCTAGGAGCAAGACTCTGCTCGGCGCTAGGACCAGGGGATGACTTCAATTGCATTATTTGGCTCCCCTTCTATGCTAACACAGAAAAGGACTCGGGGATCTCTCAATATACACACCATGGGGGGTCTAGAATTATACAAATGCTTCTGAAATATTTACTAGTTGCCCCAAGATGCACAGTAAATGGATATACACCACCCTTCAGATACGCCCCCAGCATTCAAAAAGTGATGGTATTGAATCAGTTCCCCTCCTGTGACTGTTAGGTAAGATTGATTTTGATTTAGTGATAAATATTCCTGAACCGTATCAACCCCAGGACGTTTTCCTGGACTTTGGGTATTTTTCCCTTCTTCCTAAGGGAGTGAGAGCAGTCTTTTACTCTTTTTATGGGTGACCTTTTTATGTCTCTCTACAGTGTGCGATTGGAGTTTGTTTATTATAGCTTTGGACTGACTAATGTACTACGGAAGCACACAGCATTGAAATGCAGTGGCTTCCTTTATTATTTCTTGGGTGAACTACAGCTCCCAAGAAGTAAAGTTGGATTCCCATCCCCTTTACAATGATTTTAGTGAGTCAACACACACAGCATTATGTGGAGTGCTGGGGGAAGACAACGTAACCCCTTTCTTAGTTGCCTGGTAACATTTTTGGTACCAATGCAAATTTAACTAGCCGGTGGCAGGGTAACTACTTTTAGCCATTGTGAATGTGCACTCAGGGTAAACCAAATATTCCGATGTGGATGCGTCTGCTTTAAAACGTCAGCATTCAAGTTAATGCAGCTTTGACGATTCATTGACCAGTACAAGGCCATCGACATCGGGATTTCCATACACTTCGGGATTTTATCGAAACTGATAGAAATGTATAATTTATTTCTATTTTAAAATTGGTTTGATCATTTCTATTTCATTGATAAAAAGTCCTTCTGCGCAAACCTGTACGTCAGTTGTCCCAAAAGTGGAGGGAGGTTGTAGGGAATCAGCGCTGTCAAATTGGCAGTTCCCCAGGTTAATAAAAAAAATGTTTTTTAAAATCACTTTGTTAAATAAATAAAAGTGTGTTCATATGATCTGGGGCGAGTTGAACATTATGCAGACTAAAATGTTGCACGACTAATCTAACGTCCAAATGCATGCAGCATGGACATGGGCCAGGACATGCAGGTGTAACCTGACCAACGGGCAAAAAGCACCCACGGATTAGGTGGTTGAAGGACAGTTCAAGCAGTGATGCGAGTAGGAGATAAGTAAGGTGGGGGGGCCAGGTACAATGGATGTGGATGGCATTTGCTGGTATAGTGAGGTGCCAGAAGGGCCACAAGACTAACAGTCCACAAGGGTCAGGAGGAACACTGGGTAGGAAAGGAGATCACAAGAAAGATAAAAAGAAAGTACCAAACTGAAGTGGGAGGGGCAGCAGCTGGAAGTCAGGCAGGCGGATGCCCGGCATACATTTACTGTACGCCATCACTGCAGTGAAGCTCTGTTGTCCCCCATCTGGGGAAGCTGCCAACAACTCAACTCAGGGTACTGGTGCTACCCAGGTGCCATCATAAGAACACCGGCCACCCGTTCCGACAGGCGCTTGCGAAGCATGGACGCTGTGACTCTCCATCTTTGGTCTTGGAGGATCTAGATGGTGGATTCCATCAAAGATGGTTTGGGAACTCTCCAACCCCAAGAGAAAAACCATGGGTTCTGCGAACCTGTAAGCAAGGCCAGAACGAGGTTGGCTAAAATTTGTTGAACAATTTTATTGGTTAGACTTCTGTTTTCACAAGCTTGAAAAGCAGACTCTGCTTTTCAGTGACGGCCCTTGTGAGTTTTTCATCACAAATGGATACCCGGCGCGGGAGTGAAGTGGAGAACACTTGGGAGAACTAGAACCACACGGACCCACAGGTACTTTTAGTTGTCTCTTACACCTAGCCCCACGAGAGGGGGGAGGGGCAGGTGAAACAAAGACCCAAGCCTTCATGCCCATGACGAAATTACATTTAAAGACTAGAGGGCTGGCTTTGAGGTGGACCCACGCACACCCCAATGTGCCTGGTGCCTGGAGCCTCCCCTTGAGTTCATCTCCAGAGCAGGAGTTAGGCGTTGAGGGCGTTAGGCAGAGTACACCAGATAACAGACCAAAGCAATAGCAGAATAGTGAATGCAGAAACCACCCAGAAGTTCATCCGACGGGTCTACAGCGTTGTGGGGCAAAGAGGAGAGGGAGGATAAAAGCTGAATCAGTGCCACAATAGTCCTGATGGACTGCAAAATGGCAGCAGGACTATTTAAGCCCTCGGACGTGTCCTTCTGAATTTTCAGCACCCGAAATTGAAAGAGAAATGTCTTAAGCAATCGAGGGCATTATTGATGCATTCAAAACAGGATGACAAGTTAAAAGAAGGAATGTGGAACCAGGAAGGGAGGTGGTGCAAGAAAGCAAGGAGACACAACAAACAGATAATAGCACAGTACCTAACCCAAGTCAGACAACTCCTATAGCCTGCTAGGGGCTACAGCGCAGATCATGGCCAGAAGGAGAGAAGTGTTGCTAGTCATTTGGGGGTTATTACCAAGGAAGGTCAGAACTTGTAATACAACTGGCCCATGCGTGCTCTGCCATGCAGCTGGTGACTGAAGTAACTGAGCAAACAGGGTCACCCGCAAACCCCTGAAAAGAACACAGAATTACTGTTAGGTGGGCTGGATTAGTGATGTTCTTGCATACTGGCAATGCACTTTTACTGCTTCAATAAAGTTTCTTTTTAAAAGAAAGAAAATTACCCACATTTGGCGAATCCCGTTTTACCACTGGCTCATATTATGAGGGGGGTTTTTCCCAGCATAAAGTGAAAGTATTGGTCTGTGGGCTACTAGGGTCAAGTCCTTGTGTCAACAGTGTCAAGGAACCATGGTAAAGAGGAATGGAGAGACGAGTCATCCCAGCCTGGTACTGGGCCCCTTTGGAAACCTTGCATAAGACAGACAAGCAGAGAAGACCCTTCCTTTAGGTCAGGAGTAGAGCAGGCACATGGAATCTATGAGGTAACCACCATATACCTTTCTACCCACCGCAGTGAGTACCCTCAGGGCACAGAATCAAATTACTTCGCTGCATCAAGGAATGCAGCAACCAGGGGTGAGGATGGGGATCTACTAGGTGTTACCCCATTATGGGTCTTGGTGGGCAAGAATGGGGGTACGTTAGCATCATGTGTGGCCCTTTTCCAGCGTGGTCCTTGTGGAGAAGGTAGAGCTTCAATCAACACTGCACATTCCCATCCAAGATGGCAGCCAGAGCAAGACACCTTGCCCCGTCCTAGAATGTGGCACAATGCAGGCATCGGCAATGGCAACGTAAGAGCCCCAGCACTTTTTGCTGGACTTGTGGAATCCTATCCCATGTTCCCAAGTGGGAACCTTTTTCCCCAGTCGTCCTTTCTATTGCTTGTTTGATGGGTGTCCTTTTTATTCTATCCTATCCTATAACTTCTGGGCATGGGCATTTAGTATTCTAACACAGAGCACATTCTGTGCAGTGTCGCTGGGGATGATTTTCTCTGCTTTACCTTGTGTGAACTACTGTTGCCAAGGTTAGAAAGGCTTTTTGAATCCTCTCTACCTGTTATATAAGGGGTTCTGCACACCCCACCTTATGTGGTGTGCTGAGGAGATGCATAGCATCCCCTTTCTCACTGCTCCTGTAACATATCTGTTGCAGTGACAAGTTTACTATTATGGCTCGTGGCAGAATTTTACTTACTCGCAGGCTGTGAAACCAGCCGGGAAATGCACAGAAGGGTCACCATTCAACTTGTTTCAGGAACAATATTACCTTCATCTGTAACAAAACCAAGAAAATCCTGTTTTAATATGTAGAACATTAGCATACATTTCAGGATATCTACAATGCTAGATTAGGATTGCTTTGCCCATAGTAAGGACATCATCATTCACCTGGAGCATTACCTAAGACAATGTCCAGAAATGTAGAGATATCCTTGAAAACACCACCAATAGACAGCAATTCAGACTGCAGTACGCACACTCCAGAGAACAAAAAGAAATAGCAAGGAAGTAAAATTAGGGGTGTGAAGTACTCATTCATATAAGTCAAGTCCATAAAGGAATATGTACCTAACCGTATCTCCTATTGTATCAACCCTCTAAACTGAAGGTCTTCACCAATCACACATTCCGATGCAACTGTAAAACCGTACATGTATTACGGTAAATATATAGAACCTTGATTGACAGCAATTGCGATATGTGGGAAAAAATGAAATAATACCCAGACTCGCCGCCTAAAAGGATAGGTATACACACACACGTGGGATGTTCTGACACTATCGTGGATAGACTAGTTCTCCATCAAGACCTCCAACCATAGATCTGAAGAGTTCAAAAATATAATTCAGATCCCAATAATGTGCCCAAATGGTAGAAAGGCTAAAATAATCCTTCATTAGGAGTAAGGTGATTCCACTAGTAGCGTGAATGCTTACCTTAACGATTCGAAATTCAAAGTCAGACTCTCAGCGTCTTGGAGCATGAAAGCCGGCATGTCCAAGACGGCCGCCCTTTATGGTGCACACCTAATGGCGCCATTATGCTGACACACGATGGTGTCAAATGTCAATAAACAATTTGAATTTATGCCCCAAAGTAAATAGGTTATAGACAGGCATGTAAATCTTCCAGGAGGCAGACAAAGAACCCAGTATATGTCACTAACATGTGCCGTCCCACGTGATCCAGTCAGTATGGTATGCATCCTATCTATCGTATGGCAACCCCTTTTAAAGATGTCGCCGGATGCATATTTATGTGCATATATGTAACGAGGGCTCAACGATTTGGGACAAGATGAATGCATCCATCTGCAAACTCTTCTTCACTGCTGAGGTATTGTGTGGCTGAGTGCAATACTTAAAAGACTTGTGTAGCTCCTGTGTGACCGAGTGGGCGATTGGTGCGTTTGTCCATACCGTTCACCCAGGCCTAATGCTGGAACGCACAAGCAAAGGAAAAAGCATAATGCCTGCAAACACAAGTGTAATGCAGTCAAGCATTATTCAAACAAATGTATTAAAGCAAAAGTGTGGATATAAATGATAGCAGCAATGGGCAAATCAGACAAAAGTGCAAAGTCAATGCAAGAATGTTAGCTAGATGTTATTTTAATCAATGCAAATATGTCATTCCCAAACAAATTCTACCATAGTCTAGCCCTGCGTGGGTGACCATGTATCAGTCTTAGACAACCCTAGACAATCTCCTAGGGGGGTGTGGATCACTATGCCCCCCCGGCTTTTGCATCTCAGGGCCTATGTGCACTGTGTTACTCCTAAATTACTCCTAACAACATACTCCGATCTTACTCCAAAGGACACATTAACATAAGACACAAAGAAAACACATGAATCAATTCAAACAATAGAAACACTTTTATTCATACATAACAATGCATGATGCAAGGCACTACTATAATGCACCTTTTATGCTTTTGGTGCAAATCTACCATGCAATAACTATAACCCTTACAAGCTACTAATGAAATCTAATTGCCACACCATTCCTCTCCATTCCACACCATACTTCACTCTCTCTCCCTCTTTTCAGCAATACTCCCCTTTCCAGCTCTGTGTCTCTCCTCTCCCACTAATTTCTGCAACCAGTCAGTCAGTGTCAGGGCCAGGCCTCTCTCTCAAGATCTGGTCACTCGAACTGCCTCAAGCCTCTGCCAAGCTCATCGCTCTCTCCCACGCTGGTCTGCCAAGGCTGCATCAATTCCACACCAAACGCCTCTTGATCTCATGCCAACCAGACGTCTCTCTCTCATCGAACTCCATCTACATCTAAAACTCCAATCTCCTCACCTCTGGTTATACTATTCAATGACGTAAACATAACCACCCGCATGCAACACATTTTGAGGCACTATGGTGAATAAAGTATCAGTCACGGAAATCCCAATGTCTTTAATCTTTACATGCTAGTCAAAATTGTTTGTTTCACCACTACGAGATCTAATCTCCCTCTCGTATCAACCCACCACCTTGCTGGTTGTCCTCCTATCCCCCCTTTCACAGGCTATTGGTGTCAGCACTGCACGTGGTACACAGATAACCACATGCAGAGAGCCCTATTGAGTTTCAACCCCTCTCCCTCCCAGACAAGGTATCACACGATCACCTGTCCACATCCAGGCAACCCAAGATACAACCCCCCCCATTCTGTGTGGGAGCTTCTCACACCATCACTTCTCAGTACAAAACTTGGACCAAGTGCCTCTAGTGGTGGGTTCGCCCCTTGCCCTTTGGTTATATTCGCATAGATGGGACCACCGAGCAGGACACAGGGCATCCATTTTCTGTACCCCCTTTCGACTCCATCTTGGTAACTAGGCCTCACTGCGATAGTACAAAATGCATCTCTCCCCTTTGTCCGCCGCCGTAGCTCGGATCACATGGCCCCCACCCTCGTCCCCATACCAACTGGAAAACTCTGCGGCTCCATTCTCACGCTGAGGCCGGAGCTGCTTGCAACAAATAATGAATGTAACACATCCCTTTTCCTGCGAGATCACTGTCCTGCATGTGAACCGACATGAGCCAAGCACATAGCTCGTCCATCCCCACAAAAGTGTCCTTGCCCTCCTACCCTCGCCAGTCAAAACTTATTGCCATTCTAATCATGTGTCCTTGCAAGGCATCCCTTTCATGTGCCAGACTGCCAACCTCGCTATGAAGCCCACCCAACAGACCCCCCCAGCTAACATTAGAGCCCTGTGCAGTATATCGTGCCCAATACTAACAAGTGCCACATGCCTGAGATTCTTGTGAGACTAACCCTATAGTTCAATGACAGTATTATAGTGGTCAAGGCCCTTAAACCTGTGACCTGTGTAACCCAAATGTGTAGATGGTGTAAACCCTTGAGCGATTTGTATAACCACATGATACACTACTGAGAGTCTTGTGAACAACTGTTATTTAGTGCATGCATTATTCAGAATGTATTTTCTTAGCCTAGATAGTGACCACCGTGTTTCACAGCGACCTGATCTTCACCCATCCGGAGCACAAAAGTCTGACGTCAATCCTCCCGTCAACCAAGCAACCAACCCAGAGGAAGAGATGATGCCCACACCTAAGCCACCACCATGGCTGACCAATCCTGGTCCAACGTAGCATATGTTAAAAATGTAGATGTACTATATAAATGTGTTGTAACTTTGATGTGGGCAGAGCGCTCTCAGAGATCTAGATAAACCTTCCTTGAACCTCTCGCAGCCTGCGCTTTTGTGCCTTATTCCCTGCCCAAGCAGTGTCTGTTTTATTCATTTTTACACATGCTAGTCAGGGTGGGCACACACACTTCCACCAAAGCTAGGGCATTGGGTGACTGACTAGAGGGACAGAGCAGTTCATCATCTAGTGCCTAACCTTTAGGACTACCCTTTAATTACCACAACCATTGCTTTGTCTTAGCCTTTATCTGCAAACATATTTTTGTTTCCCCCGTCCAACTGTCCATTGTGTACCAGTATACCCTTACGGTTTGGGATGACAGTTGCTACTCTGGCTTATGTAAACCTCAACTAACCCTGTTGTTACTTTCACATATCCATGGTTACATTAAGCATTCCTTTGTTTCTCTTTGTGTCAGCATTCTATATTTGAGCCGTGCCTAAATGTCTGTGTTGCATGTACTTTACTTTGCAATCACTCCGTGTTCTGGTCAATCACTGCGTGTTCTTTGTCAATGTGACATTTCGGCCTATCTATATCATGGCCTTCTGTCTGCGGTTGATCCTACCATCTATTAATATTTCTCCATTCACTATCCATGAAATCCCTCTCCTCAGAGAACAGGCCATCTCTCCTCTCCATGCAAAAGCACTCCCTGCAAAGTTCCTCTCCATCTCCCATGGCGCTGCCCCACCTTTTCTCTGTCCACGAAGCACAGCCAGCCATCCTGATACGCCTCCTTCGCCTTCCCCACTCGGACAAGGTTCATGTTATCTCTCTCTGCCAAGCAACTGTTTACGAATACTTGTACACTAACTCATAACAACTTCCCACTCTGCCGCGCGCTTCTGTGTCTCCATCCAGAATGGCTTTATAATGCCATAGGCCTCATTCTTTCTCTATTCTCGAATGTAGTGCCTAATCCACACTCATTCATACCAAGCACTATACTTAAAGCTCAATGCATATTCCAAGTGCACACTCAATGCATAACATCTCTCTACATGTGTCTCTACAAATACAACATGTGCTAGGAATGGCACTACATGGCACTTCAAATATAACAGGCCTCATTCTATAAGCAAATTGCAAATGGCTACATATATGTGGCAGTATAATGTGGATAGTCTAATGATGTCACTACTTCAATACTAATCAGAACTAAACAGGATGCAATGATGGAATGATTCCATAACAGAGTAATGATTCCATAACGATAACAACCCAGGCTTCTCCATACTATCAGGTTTCACAAATATAATGAGCAAACAACAGTGGTTAAGAAATACTTGTTGCTCATCAAATGCTATAGTAGAACACATGAAGGAGAAACAAATAGGGAAGAAAACACCATAATGTGTATAACCACCAAGGCATGTTTTAAGGTGTTGTATGGCACCAGGAGTAAAAACAATTCAAATGAGAAACATTTGAACAAAAACAAAAAGGTGAAGAAAAAAGGAGGACTTTAGAAATACGAACAGAGCCTGATGACAATATTGCAGGACGGCAGCTGGTGATCCGCCTTGGACGGACTCGACAAACATTTAATTCCCATGGATCTGAGGTTCTTTTTGAAGCAGAATTATTTTGATCCTTTCTTCCTAGTTTCCCCACTTTTACATCTGGTTTCCTCTTCTACTTCCTTACTCCCATTTTGTCTTCGGTTGTTGCACAGTATTCTGCCGTCTCTCTGCCTTCCTGTGAAACCGTCAAGAGTCCAGCTTCTTCAACAGTCTAGCCACATCTAGTCACGGAATACATCCAGTGGTTCAGCTATGAAAAGAGTCAAGCCCTTCTCCATCCAAGAACCAGAAGGGTGTTTGCTGCAACAAGGGGTTCCCTTTGGAAAGTTGCCCTTGGAACCTCATATTTGTGTTCTTGGTTTTAGCAAGGAGTCTGATCTTCAAGCACAGAGTACCTATGAACAACAGGTTAATGCAGTCGATACCTTGTCATCTACGATAAGGGCCTGTATGAACCCCTTGGGATATTGCACTCGCAGGAAAATGGGTGCAAAGGCAGTAAAGAGCTATGGGATAAAGGCCTTCATTAGTTTATGGGTAAAGGATTACGGTACATCAGTAGACTCATAGCCCTGGGGTTTGGACAGGACTAGCAAGAGAGGTACTTGGCAAAGTCCGTCGGGTGGAACTTCCCACTGTCCCGTTCCAGTGGCTTGAGCATTACATTGCACCTTAACTTCTCCATTTGGCTGTCCCCCTCTCACCTGCTCCCGCTCTCCAGGTTTCCATGTTTCCCCAGGCAAGTTGGGAGAGGGGTGGGGAGAAAGGAGAGATGAATGAAAGAGGGTGCAGGAAGGACAGGCAGGGTGGGAGAGGGGCCGTTGTTAAGGAGAATTCTCTAGAATGGCTAATTTCCCTTACCTACGAGTCCCTCAGCAGCTTTGCCGGATTTCTAGGATTTTTTTTTGTTCACCTGGTAAGAGTGTGAGCCTTTTTCCCACTCTTACGTGTGTTTGGCTGTGTGTTGTGCATTTTTATGTTCATGGATATGGAGTCTCACCAACTCCATAGGCATCGTCTTCTTACTGTGTGTCACACAGCACCTTTAGTGGAGTGACACATGGTTGTCTTTCTAGACTTCCCACTTTAAACTCCATTTTCTGGGACTGACTACTGTTTCCCAGACATGTAAAGTTGCCATTGTCTTTCCTAGTCTTTTTAAATGTACAGACCCAGTACAAACTATCTTCCATAGAGTAATGGATGGGTTAATAGTTATGCCTTTTTGTCTGTTTCTCTTGGAACATTATTTTGTTCCCCTTTCTCTAAGATTTGGCTGGCGGCAGTGGTATCTACCCTTTTCTTTCTACCGCGAGCTATGAAAATAGCCTCGGTATAGTTAGAGGCTATAGTGGTAGCCTAAACTCTAAACCCGCTGGACCCCTTTTATTTTTATTCGGTTCCGGCTGGGTTTATTCACCATTTCTTTTTGTAAAGGTCTTTCTCATGTTTTACTCTGTGCGCCAAACCAGGTTTGGTTCCTTTGTTTGCCGTCCTTTGGCAGGCTTCTGCTCAGAAGCCCTCCTTAGGCTCCTTGGAGGCCCCAGTCGCACTATGATCTGATGGGCTAGGTGACTGTCCGGCCAGGACAGCCACCCTGCTGTGTGATTGACAGCCAGGCTGTGTGAATGGGGGGTTGGGTGTATAAAAAGCCAGTCTCTGGGACTGGAAGGCAGAGGCGCCACTGGATCGAGAGAGCCAACGAGAAGCTGAAGAAAGACGACTGCTGCAACTGCTGGACATCCCGGTGAAGCCATGCTGAAGGTCCGATTCACCTAAACTTCGCCGACGGAGGAGATCCGCAAGTTGTCTTCTCCCCTTGAGCCTGGTGGGACCAACCAGCTCACAAAGCCCCTAGACCTCTCTCGTCAGCCTGATCGCATTTGCTGTGCCACAGTAAACCGGCCAGCTTGAGAGAGACCCTTTGTGCTTTTAAGGAGCGCACCTTTTATTCGTCGCTTTGCTCTGCTGCTGGCTTCTTCCCTGGGCAGCACATGACCCTCCAGTCTTCCTCCTTGTCAGTCCGACAGTCGCTTCAGGAACCATGAGCCTGCAGGAACTGCCAGGAACTACCGCCTCAGCTACAGCATTCTTCTTCATCTAAGGTACTGTTCAAATCCGGTCGTTAGTTTCTTCCGACCGCGGTGAATGTGTTTTATATCTTTCGCCTCTCTGAAGGGTTGTCCTCTTCTCTCTTGAAGAACTTTTCCTTCAACCAACTTCGTTTTGAACTCTTGGCAAAGACTGAACCGCGAACTACTCTGAACTGTATGATCCTCTGCAAAGACTCTGAACCATTAACATTGGTCCAGGCCTATTGATTTGAATCCTAGTTGTAGTAAGCCTTTTCTAGATTGCCCTGCCTATTACTTGTTGGTGTTGTTGATAACCTTGTCCTTTCCCTCCCTTTTTAAATTGCAGGAGTGCCATTTTGCTCACACTTCATTTTCAGCTTAACTTGTCCAGAATTGATTGGGTGTGGTGTAGTGTATTAAGATTGTGATTTTCTGCTGCTTTATATTAGTGAACTGTTTTATAACTGATGGTGTAAATAAATGTATATTCTTTTACTCAGAAACCTTGAGTCAGTGTTTGTTTGAATCATAGTAATTGCTGTCCTTTGTGTAACTTCTGAAACTGCTCACTTTACTCTTGAGATAAGTCTGTCTGCTCAGCCATCGCTACCACTTTACTGTGTAGTACAGGCTTGTACCAAAGGTGAATTTGTACTGACACTTGTAGTGTTAATTGTGTGTGGTGTTGCCAAAGGGTACTGCATATAATTCTGTCTAACAGCGGGGAGGAAGAACAGGAATGGAAGAGGGTATAAGGAGGGCACAGGGGAGAGGGGCGAGGCGGAAAGGGTGGAATGGAAGAGGGGACACAGAGGGCACAGGCAAGGTGGGAGGGGGCATGGAGGAAGGTGAGAGGAATGGAAGATGGGGCAGTGAGGGCACAGGTAAGGTGGGAGAAGGCAGGGAGGAAGGAGAGAGGAATGGAAGAGGGACAGGGATGTCACAGGCAAGGTGGGAGAGGAGAGGAAGGAGAAAGGAATGGAAGAGGGGGCTGCGAGGGCACAGGCAAGGTGGGAGAGAGGCGGGAGGAAGGAGAGGGGAATGGAAGGACACACGCAAGGTGGGAAAGGGGCGGGGAGAAAGGAGAGGAATGCGAGAGGGGGCACAGGCAAGGTGGGAGAGGGGAGCAATGGTAGAGGGAGCAGGGTGGGCCCAGACGGCCCCAGAATCAGAGAGGTGCAGAGAGGCATGCATTTATCACAGCAGTTATTTACCTTGTGTGGTCTGTTCTGCTGACATATATCACAGCAGTTATTTACCTTGTGTGGCCTGTGCTGGTGACATATATCACAGCAGTTATTTACCTTGTGTGGCCTGAGCTGCTGACATATATCACAGCAGTTATTTACCTTGTGTGGCCTGCGCTGCTGACATATATCACAGCAGGTATTTACCTTGTGTGGCCTGCGCTCCTGACATATATCACAGCAGTTATTTACCTTGTGTGGTCTGTTCTGCTGACATATATCACAGCAGTTATTTACCTTGTGTGGCCTGTGCTGGTGACATATATCACAGCAGTTATTTACCTTGTGTGGCCTGAGCTGCTGACATATATCACAGCAGTTATTTACCTTGTGTGGCCTGCGCTGCTGACATATATCACAGCAGGTATTTACCTTGTGTGGCCTGCGCTCCTGACATATATCACAGCAGTTATTTACCTTGTGTTGCCTGTGCTGCTGACATATCACCGCAGTTATTTACCTTGTGTGGCCTGCGCTGCTGACATATATCACAGCAGGTATTTACCTTGTGTTGCCTGCGCTGCTGACATATCACAGCAGTTATTTACCTTGTGTGGCCTGCGCTGCTGACATATATCACAGCAGTTATTTACCTTGTGTGGCCTGCGCTGCTGACATATATCACAGCAGGTATTTACCTTGTGTGGCCTGCACTCCTGACATATATCACAGCAGGCATTTACCTCGTGTGGCCTGCGCTGCTGACATATATCACAGCAGTGATTTACCTCGTGAGGCCTGCGCTCCTGACATATATCACAGCAGTTATTTACCTCGTGTGGCCTGTGCTGCTGACATATATCACAGCAGGTATTTACCTCGTGTGGCCTGCGCTGCTGACATATATCACAGCAGGTATTTACCTCGTGTGGCCTGCGCTGCTGACATATATCACAGCAGGTATTTACCTTGTGTGGCCTGTGCTCCTGACATATATCACAGCAGTTATTTACCTTGTGTGGCCTGCGCTGCTGACATATATCACAGCAGTTATTTACCTTGTGTGGCCTGTGCTGCTGACATATATCACAGCAGGTATTTACCTTGTGTGGCCTGTGCTGCTGACATATATCACAGCAGTTATTTACCTTGTGTGGCCTGTGCTGCTGACATATATCACAGGAGTTATTTACCTTGTGTGGCCTGCGCTGCTGACATATATCACAGGAGTTATTTACCTTGTGTGGCCTGCGCTGCTGACATATATCACAGCAGTTATTTACCTTGTGTGGCCTGCGCTGCTGACATATATCACAGCAGGTATTTACCTTGTGTGGCCTGTGCTCCTGACATATATCACAGCAGGTATTTACCTTGTGTGGCCTGCGCTGCTGACATATATCACAGCAGTTATTTATCTTGTGTGGCCTGCGCTGCTGACATACATCACAGCAGTTATTTACCTTGTGTGGCCTGCGCCGCTGACATATATCACAGCAGTTATTTACCTTGTGTGGCCTGCGCCGCTGACATATATCACAGCAGTTATTTACCTTGTGTGGCCTGCGCCGCTGACATATATCACAGCAGTTATTTACCTTGTGTGGCCTGCGCCGCTGACATATATCACAGCAGTTATTTACCTTGTGTGGCCTGCGCCGCTGACATATATCACAGCAGTTATTTACCTTGTGTGGCCTGCGCTGCTGACATATATCACAGCAGGTATTTACCTTGTGTGGCCTGTGCTGGTGACATATATCACAGCAGTTATTTACCTTGTGTGGCCTGCGCTGCTGACATATATCACAGCAGTTATTTACCTTGTGTTGCCTGTGCTGCTGACATATATCACAGGAGTTATTACCTTGTGTGGCCTGCGCTGCTGACATATATCACAGGAGTTATTTACCTTGTGTGGCCTGTGCTGCTGACACATATCACAGCAGTTATTTACCTTGTGTGGCCTACGCTTCTGACATATATCACAGCAGTTATTTACCTTGTGTAGCCTGCGCTCCTGACATATATCACAGCAGTTATTTACCTTGTGTGGTCTGCGCCGCTGACATATATCACAGCAGTTATTTACCTTGTGTGGCCTGCGCCGCTGACATATATCACAGCAGTTATTTACCTTGTGTGGCCTGCGCTGCTGACATATATCACAGCAGTTATTTACCTTGTGGGGCCTGTGCCGCTGACATATATCACAGCAGTTATTTACCTTGTGTGGCCTGTGCTGCTGACATATATCACAGCAGTTATTTACCTTGTGTGGCCTGCGCTGCTGACATATATCACAGCAGTTATTTACCTTGTGTGGCCTGCGTCGCTGACATATATCACAGCAGTTATTTACCTTGTGTGGCCTGTGCTGCTGACATATATCACAGCAGTTATTTACCTTGTGTGGCCTGCGCTGCTGACATATATCACAGCAGTTATTTACCTTGTGTGGCCTGTGCTGCTGACATATATCACAGCAGTTATTTACCTTGTGTGGCCTGTGCTGCTGACATATATCACAGCAGTTATTTATCTTGTGTGGCCTGCGCTGCTGACATATATCACAGCAGTTATTTACCTTGTGTGGCCTGCGCTGCTGACATATATCACAGCAGTTATTTACCTTGCGTGGCCTGCGCTGCTGACATATATCACAGCAGTTATTTACCTTGTGTGGCCTGCGCTGCTGACATATATCACAGCAGTTATTTACCTTGTGTGGCCTGCGCTGCTGACATATATCACAGCAGTTATTTACCTTGTGTGGCCTGCGCCGCTGACATATATCACAGCAGGTATTTACCTTGTGTGGCCTGTGCTGGTGACATATATCACAGCAGTTATTTACCTTGTGTGGCCTGTGCTGGTGACATATATCACAGCAGTTATTTACCTTGTGTGGCCTGTGCTGCTGACATATATCACAGGCAGTTATTTACCTTGTGTGGCCTGCGCTCCTGACATATATCACAGGCAGTTATTTACCTTGTGTGTCCCGTGCCGCTGACATATATCACAGGCAGTTATTTACCTTGTGTGGCCTGCGCTCCTGACATATATCACAGGCAGTTATTTACCTTGTGTGGCCTGTGCTGCTGACATATATCACAGCAGTTATTTACCTTGTGTGGCCCTCGCTCCTGACATATATCACAGCAGTTATTTAACTTGTGAGGCCTGAGCTCCTGACATATATCACAGCAGTTATTTACCTTGTGTGGCCTGTGCTCCTGACATATATCACAGCAGGTATTTACCTTGTGTGGCCTGTGCTGCTGACATATATCACAGCAGGTATTTACCTTGTGTGGCCTGTGCTGCTGACATATATCACAGCAGGTATTTACCTTGTGTGGCCTGTGCTGCTGACATATATCACAGCAGTTATTTACCTTGTGTGGCCTGTGCTGCTGACATATATCACAGCAGTTATTTACCTTGTGTGGCCTGTGCTGCTGACATATATCACAGCAGTTATTTACCTTGTGTGGCCTGCGCTGCTGACATATATACCAGCAGTTATTTACCTTGTGTTGCCTGCGCTGCTGACATATATCACAGGAGTTATTTACCTTGTGTGGCCTGCGCTGCTGACATATATCACAGGAGTTATTTACCTTGTGTGGCCTGTGCTGCTGACACATATCACAGCAGTTATTTACCTTGTGTGGCCTGTGCTCCTGACATATATCACAGCAGTTATTTACCTTGTGTGGCCTGTGCTGCTGACATATATCACAGCAGTTATTTACCTTGTGTGGCCTGTGCTGCTGACATATATCACAGCAGTTATTTACCTTGTGTGGCCTGAGCCGCTGACATATATCACAGCAGTTATTTACCTTGTGTGGCCTGTGCTCCTGACATATATCATAGCAGTTATTTACCTTGTGTGGCCTGCGCTCCTGACATATATCACAGCAGTTATTTACCTTGTGTGGCCTGCGCTCCTGACATATATCACAGCAGTTATTTACCTTGTGTGGCCTGCGCTGCTGACATATATCACAGCAGTTATTTACCTAATGTAGCCTGCGCTGCTGACATATATCACTCTTCAGTTATTTACCTTGTGTGGCCTGTGCTGCTGACATATATCACAGCAGGTATTTACCTTGTGTGGCCTGCGCTCCTGACATATATCACAGCAGTTATGTACCTTGTCTGGCCTGCGCTGCTGACATATATCACAGGAGTTATTGACCTTGTGTGGCCTGCGCTCCTGACATATATCACAGCAGTTATTTACCTTGTGTGGCCTGCGCTCCTGACATATATCACAGCAGTTATTTACCTTGTGTGGCCTGCACTGCTGACATATATCACAGCAGTTATTTACCTTGTGTGGCCTGCGCTCCTGACATATATCACAGCAGTTATTTACCTTGTGTGGCCTGCGCTGCTGACATATATCACAGCAGTTATTTACCTTGTGTGGCCTGCGCTGCTGACATATATCACAGCAGTTATTTACCTTGTGTGGCCTGTGCTCCTGACATATATCACAGCAGTTATTTACCTTGTGTGGCCTGTGCTGCTGACATATATCACAGCAGTTATTTACCTTGTGTGGCCTGTGCTGGTGACATATATCACAGCAGTTATTTACCTTGTGTGGCCTGTGCTGGTGACATATATCACAGCAGTTATTTACCTTGTGTGGCCTGTGCTCCTGACATATATCACAGCAGTTATTTACCTTGTGTGGCCTGAGCTGCTGACATTTATCACAGCAGTTATTTACCTTGTGTGGCCTGAGCTGCTGACATATATCACAGCAGTTATTTACCTTGTGTGGCCTGTGCTGCTGACATATATCACAGCAGTTATTTACCTTGTGTGGCCTGAGCTGCTGACATATATCACAGCAGTTATTTACCTTGTGTGGCCTGCGCTCCTGACATATATCACAGCAGTTATTTACCTTGTGTGGCCTGCGCTGCTGACATATATCACAGCAGTTATTTATCTTGTGTGGCCTGTGCTCCTGACATATATCACTCTTCAGTTATTTACCTTGTGGGGCCTGCGTCCTGACATATATCACAGCAGTTATTTACCTTGTGTGGCCTGCGCTGCTGACATATATCACAGCAGTTATTTATCTTGTGTGGCCTTTGCTCCTGACATATATCACTCTTCAGTTATTTACCTTGTGGGGCCTGCGTCCTGACATATATCACAGCAGTTATTTACCTTGTGTGGCCAGTGCTGCTGACATATATCACAGCAGTTATTTACCTTGTGTGGCCTGCGCTCCTGACATATATCACAGCAGTTATTTACCTTGTGTGGCATGCACCGCTGACATATATCACAGCAGTTATTTACCTTGTGTAGCCTGTGCTGCTGACATATATCACAGCAGTTATTTACCTTGTGTGGCCTGTGCTGCTGACATATATCACAGCAGTTATTTACCTTGTGTGGCCTGCGCTGCTGACATATATCACAGCAGTTATTTACCTTGTGTGGCCTGTGCTGCCGACCTGTATCACAGCAGTTATTTACCTTGTGTGGCCTGTGCTGCTGACATCTATCACAGCAGTTATTTCCCTTGTGTGGCCTGTGCTGCTGACATATATCACAGCAGTTATTTACCTTGTGTGGCCTGCGCTCCTGACATATATCACAGCAGTTATTTACCTTGTGTGGCCTGTGCTGGTGACATATATCACAGCAGTTATTTACCTTGTGTGGCCTGTGCTGGTGACATATATCACAGCAGTTATTTACCTTGTGTGGCATGCACCGGTGACATATATCACAGCAGTTATTTACCTTGTGTGGCATGCACCGCTGACATATATCACAGCAGGTGTTTACCTTGTGTGGCCTGTGCTCCTGACATATATCACAGCAGTTATTTACCTTGTGTGGCCTGCGCTCCAGACATATATCACAGCAGTTATTTACCTTGTGTGGCCTGTGCTGCTGACATATATCACAGCAGGTATTTACATTGTGTGGCCTGCGCTGCTGACAAATATCACAGCAGTTATTTACCTTGTGTGGCCTGCGCTCCTGACATATATCACAGCAGTTATTTACCTTGTGTGGCCTGCGCCGCTGACATATATCACAGCAATTATTTACCTTGTGTGGCCTGCGCTCCTGACATATATCACAGCAGTTATTTACCTTGTGTGGCCTGTGCTGCCGACCTGTATCACAGCAGTTATTTACCTTGTGTGGCCTGTGCTGCTGACATATATCACAGCAGTTATTTACCTTGTGTGGCCTGTGCTGCTGACATCTATCGCAGCAGTTATTTCCCTTGTGTGGCCTGTGCTGCTGACATATATCACAGCAGTTATTTACCTTGTGTGGCCTGTGCTCCGGACATATATCACAGCAGTTATTTACCTTGTGTGGCCTGTGCTGCTGACATACATCACAGCAGTTATTTACCTTGTGTGGCCTGTGCTGCTGACATATATCACAGCAGTTATTTACCTTGTGTAGCCTGTGCTGCTGACATATATCACAGCAGGTATTTACCTTGTGTGGCCAGTGCTCCTGACATACATCACAGCAGTAATTTACCTTGTGTGGCCTGTGCTCCCGACATATATAACAGCAGTTATTTACCTTGTGTAGCCTGTGCTGCTGACATATATCACAGCAGGTATTTACCTTGTGTGGCCAGTGCTCCTGACATACATCACAGCAGTAATTTACCTTGTGTGGCCTGTGCTGCTGACATATATCACAGCAGTTATTTACCTTGTGTAGCCTGTGCTGCTGACATATATCACAGCAGTTATTTACCTTGTGTAGCCTGTGCTGCTGACATCTATCACAGCAGTTATTTCCCTTGTGTGGCCTGTGCTGCTGACATATATCACAGCAGTTATTTACCTTGTGAGGCCTGTGCTGCTGACATATATCACAGAAGTTATTTACCTTGTGTGGCCTGTGCTCCTGACATATATCACAGCAGTTATTTACCTTGTGTGGCCTGTGCTCCGGACATATATCACAGCAGTTATTTACCTTGTGTGGCCTGTGCTGCTGACATACATCACAGCAGTTATTTACCTTGTGTGGCCTGTGCTGCTGACATATATCACAGCAGTTATTTACCTTGTGTAGCCTGTGCTGCTGACATATATCACAGCAGGTATTTACCTTGTGTGGCCAGTGCTCCTGACATACATCACAGCAGTAATTTACCTTGTGTGGCCTGTGCTCCCGACATATATAACAGCAGTTATTTACCTTGTGTAGCCTGTGCTGCTGACATACATCACAGCAGGTATTTACCTTGTGTGGCCAGTGCTCCCGACATACATCACAGCAGTAATTTACCTTGTGTGGCCTGTGCTGCTGACATATATCACAGCAGTTATTTACCTTGTGTAGCCTGTGCTGCTGACATATATCACAGCAGTAATTTACCTTGTGTGGCCTGTGCTGCTGACATATATCACAGCAGTTATTTACCTTGTGTAGCCTGTGCTGCTGACATATATCACAGCAGTTATTTACCTTGTGTAGCCTGTGCTGCTGACATATATCACAGCAGTTATTTACCTTGTGTAGCCTGTGCTGCTGACATATATCACAGCAGTTATTTACCTTGTGTAGCCTGTGCTGCTGACATCTATCACAGCAGTTATTTCCCTTGTGTGGCCTGTGCTGCTGACATATATCACAGCAGGTATTTACCTTGTGTGGCCAGTGCTCCTGACATACATCACAGCAGTAATTTACCTTGTGTGGCCTGTGCTCCCGACATATATAACAGCAGTTATTTACCTTGTGTAGCCTGTGCTGCTGACATACATCACAGCAGGTATTTACCTTGTGTGGCCAGTGCTCCCGACATACATCACAGCAGTAATTTACCTTGTGTGGCCTGTGCTGCTGACATATATCACAGCAGTTATTTACCTTGTGTAGCCTGTGCTGCTGACATATATCACAGCAGTAATTTACCTTGTGTGGCCTGTGCTGCTGACATATATCACAGCAGTTATTTACCTTGTGTAGCCTGTGCTGCTGACATATATCACAGCAGTTATTTACCTTGTGTAGCCTGTGCTGCTGACATATATCACAGCAGTTATTTACCTTGTGTAGCCTGTGCTGCTGACATATATCACAGCAGTTATTTACCTTGTGTAGCCTGTGCTGCTGACATCTATCACAGCAGTTATTTACCTTGTGTAGCCTGTGCTGCTGACATATATCACAGCAGTAATTTACCTTGTGTGGCCTGTGCTGCTGACATATATCACAGCAGTTATTTACCTTGTGTAGCCTGTGCTGCTGACATATATCACAGCAGTTATTTACCTTGTGAGGCCTGTGCTGCTGACATATATCACAGAAGTTATTTACCTTGTGTGGCCTGTGCTCCTGACATATATCACAGCAGTTATTTACCTTGTGTGGCCTGTGCTCCGGACATATATCACAGCAGTTATTTACCTTGTGTGGCCTGTGCTGCTGACATACATCACAGCAGTTATTTACCTTGTGTGGCCTGTGCTGCTGACATATATCACAGCAGTTATTTACCTTGTGTAGCCTGTGCTGCTGACATATATCACAGCAGGTATTTACCTTGTGTGGCCAGTGCTCCTGACATACATCACAGCAGTAATTTACCTTGTGTGGCCTGTGCTCCCGACATATATAACAGCAGTTATTTACCTTGTGTAGCCTGTGCTGCTGACATACATCACAGCAGGTATTTACCTTGTGTGGCCAGTGCTCCCGACATACATCACAGCAGTAATTTACCTTGTGTGGCCTGTGCTGCTGACATATATCACAGCAGTTATTTACCTTGTGTGGCCTGAGCTGCTGACATTTATCACAGCAGTTATTTACCTTGTGTGGCCTGAGCTGCTGACATATATCACAGCAGTTATTTACCTTGTGTGGCCTGTGCTGCTGACATATATCACAGCAGTTATTTACCTTGTGTGGCCTGAGCTGCTGACATATATCACAGCAGTTATTTACCTTGTGTGGCCTGCGCTCCTGACATATATCACAGCAGTTATTTACCTTGTGTGGCCTGCGCTGCTGACATATATCACAGCAGTTATTTATCTTGTGTGGCCTGTGCTCCTGACATATATCACTCTTCAGTTATTTACCTTGTGTGGCCTGCGCTGCTGACATATATCACAGCAGTTATTTATCTTGTGTGGCCTGTGCTCCTGACATATATCACTCTTCAGTTATTTACCTTGTGGGGCCTGCGTCCTGACATATATCACAGCAGTTATTTACCTTGTGTGGCCTGCGCTGCTGACATATATCACAGCAGTTATTTATCTTGTGTGGCCTTTGCTCCTGACATATATCACTCTTCAGTTATTTACCTTGTGGGGCCTGCGTCCTGACATATATCACAGCAGTTATTTACCTTGTGTGGCCAGTGCTGCTGACATATATCACAGCAGTTATTTACCTTGTGTGGCCTGCGCTCCTGACATATATCACAGCAGTTATTTACCTTGTGTGGCATGCACCGCTGACATATATCACAGCAGTTATTTACCTTGTGTAGCCTGTGCTGCTGACATATATCACAGCAGTTATTTACCTTGTGTGGCCTGTGCTGCTGACATATATCACAGCAGTTATTTACCTTGTGTGGCCTGCGCTGCTGACATATATCACAGCAGTTATTTACCTTGTGTGGCCTGTGCTGCCGACCTGTATCACAGCAGTTATTTACCTTGTGTGGCCTGTGCTGCTGACATCTATCACAGCAGTTATTTCCCTTGTGTGGCCTGTGCTGCTGACATATATCACAGCAGTTATTTACCTTGTGTGGCCTGCGCTCCTGACATATATCACAGCAGTTATTTACCTTGTGTGGCCTGTGCTGGTGACATATATCACAGCAGTTATTTACCTTGTGTGGCCTGTGCTGGTGACATATATCACAGCAGTTATTTACCTTGTGTGGCATGCACCGGTGACATATATCACAGCAGTTATTTACCTTGTGTGGCATGCACCGCTGACATATATCACAGCAGGTGTTTACCTTGTGTGGCCTGTGCTCCTGACATATATCACAGCAGTTATTTACCTTGTGTGGCCTGCGCTCCAGACATATATCACAGCAGTTATTTACCTTGTGTGGCCTGTGCTGCTGACATATATCACAGCAGGTATTTACATTGTGTGGCCTGCGCTGCTGACAAATATCACAGCAGTTATTTACCTTGTGTGGCCTGCGCTCCTGACATATATCACAGCAGTTATTTACCTTGTGTGGCCTGCGCCGCTGACATATATCACAGCAATTATTTACCTTGTGTGGCCTGCGCTCCTGACATATATCACAGCAGTTATTTACCTTGTGTGGCCTGTGCTGCCGACCTGTATCACAGCAGTTATTTACCTTGTGTGGCCTGTGCTGCTGACATATATCACAGCAGTTATTTACCTTGTGTGGCCTGTGCTGCTGACATCTATCGCAGCAGTTATTTCCCTTGTGTGGCCTGTGCTGCTGACATATATCACAGCAGGTATTTACCTTGTGTTGCCTGCGCTGCTGACATATCACAGCAGTTATTTACCTTGTGTGGCCTGCGCTGCTGACATATATCACAGCAGTTATTTACCTTGTGTGGCCTGCGCTGCTGACATATATCACAGCAGGTATTTACCTTGTGTGGCCTGCACTCCTGACATATATCACAGCAGGCATTTACCTCGTGTGGCCTGCGCTGCTGACATATATCACAGCAGTGATTTACCTCGTGAGGCCTGCGCTCCTGACATATATCACAGCAGTTATTTACCTCGTGTGGCCTGTGCTGCTGACATATATCACAGCAGGTATTTACCTCGTGTGGCCTGCGCTGCTGACATATATCACAGCAGGTATTTACCTCGTGTGGCCTGCGCTGCTGACATATATCACAGCAGGTATTTACCTTGTGTGGCCTGTGCTCCTGACATATATCACAGCAGTTATTTACCTTGTGTGGCCTGCGCTGCTGACATATATCACAGCAGTTATTTACCTTGTGTGGCCTGTGCTGCTGACATATATCACAGCAGGTATTTACCTTGTGTGGCCTGTGCTGCTGACATATATCACAGCAGTTATTTACCTTGTGTGGCCTGTGCTGCTGACATATATCACAGGAGTTATTTACCTTGTGTGGCCTGCGCTGCTGACATATATCACAGGAGTTATTTACCTTGTGTGGCCTGCGCTGCTGACATATATCACAGCAGTTATTTACCTTGTGTGGCCTGCGCTGCTGACATATATCACAGCAGGTATTTACCTTGTGTGGCCTGTGCTCCTGACATATATCACAGCAGGTATTTACCTTGTGTGGCCTGCGCTGCTGACATATATCACAGCAGTTATTTATCTTGTGTGGCCTGCGCTGCTGACATACATCACAGCAGTTATT
Organism: Ambystoma mexicanum; assembly: GCF_040938575.1. Taxonomy (NCBI): domain Eukaryota; kingdom Metazoa; phylum Chordata; class Amphibia; order Caudata; family Ambystomatidae; genus Ambystoma; species Ambystoma mexicanum. Next base: position 1,381,964,096 of record NC_090933.1, read on the forward strand.
TACCTTGTGTGGCCTGCGCCGCTGACATATATCACAGCAGTTATTTACCTTGTGTGGCCTGCGCCGCTGACATATATCACAGCAGTTATTTACCTTGTGTGGCCTGCGCCGCTGACATATATCACAGCAGTTATTTACCTTGTGTGGCCTGCGCCGCTGACATATATCACAGCAGTTATTTACCTTGTGTGGCCTGCGCCGCTGACATATATCACAGCAGTTATTTACCTTGTGTGGCCTGCGCTGCTGACATATATCACAGCAGGTATTTACCTTGTGTGGCCTGTGCTGGTGACATATATCACAGCAGTTATTTACCTTGTGTGGCCTGCGCTGCTGACATATATCACAGCAGTTATTTACCTTGTGTTGCCTGTGCTGCTGACATATATCACAGGAGTTATTACCTTGTGTGGCCTGCGCTGCTGACATATATCACAGGAGTTATTTACCTTGTGTGGCCTGTGCTGCTGACACATATCACAGCAGTTATTTACCTTGTGTGGCCTACGCTTCTGACATATATCACAGCAGTTATTTACCTTGTGTAGCCTGCGCTCCTGACATATATCACAGCAGTTATTTACCTTGTGTGGTCTGCGCCGCTGACATATATCACAGCAGTTATTTACCTTGTGTGGCCTGCGCCGCTGACATATATCACAGCAGTTATTTACCTTGTGTGGCCTGCGCTGCTGACATATATCACAGCAGTTATTTACCTTGTGGGGCCTGTGCCGCTGACATATATCACAGCAGTTATTTACCTTGTGTGGCCTGTGCTGCTGACATATATCACAGCAGTTATTTACCTTGTGTGGCCTGCGCTGCTGACATATATCACAGCAGTTATTTACCTTGTGTGGCCTGCGTCGCTGACATATATCACAGCAGTTATTTACCTTGTGTGGCCTGTGCTGCTGACATATATCACAGCAGTTATTTACCTTGTGTGGCCTGCGCTGCTGACATATATCACAGCAGTTATTTACCTTGTGTGGCCTGTGCTGCTGACATATATCACAGCAGTTATTTACCTTGTGTGGCCTGTGCTGCTGACATATATCACAGCAGTTATTTATCTTGTGTGGCCTGCGCTGCTGACATATATCACAGCAGTTATTTACCTTGTGTGGCCTGCGCTGCTGACATATATCACAGCAGTTATTTACCTTGCGTGGCCTGCGCTGCTGACATATATCACAGCAGTTATTTACCTTGTGTGGCCTGCGCTGCTGACATATATCACAGCAGTTATTTACCTTGTGTGGCCTGCGCTGCTGACATATATCACAGCAGTTATTTACCTTGTGTGGCCTGCGCCGCTGACATATATCACAGCAGGTATTTACCTTGTGTGGCCTGTGCTGGTGACATATATCACAGCAGTTATTTACCTTGTGTGGCCTGTGCTGGTGACATATATCACAGCAGTTATTTACCTTGTGTGGCCTGTGCTGCTGACATATATCACAGGCAGTTATTTACCTTGTGTGGCCTGCGCTCCTGACATATATCACAGGCAGTTATTTACCTTGTGTGTCCCGTGCCGCTGACATATATCACAGGCAGTTATTTACCTTGTGTGGCCTGCGCTCCTGACATATATCACAGGCAGTTATTTACCTTGTGTGGCCTGTGCTGCTGACATATATCACAGCAGTTATTTACCTTGTGTGGCCCTCGCTCCTGACATATATCACAGCAGTTATTTAACTTGTGAGGCCTGAGCTCCTGACATATATCACAGCAGTTATTTACCTTGTGTGGCCTGTGCTCCTGACATATATCACAGCAGGTATTTACCTTGTGTGGCCTGTGCTGCTGACATATATCACAGCAGGTATTTACCTTGTGTGGCCTGTGCTGCTGACATATATCACAGCAGGTATTTACCTTGTGTGGCCTGTGCTGCTGACATATATCACAGCAGTTATTTACCTTGTGTGGCCTGTGCTGCTGACATATATCACAGCAGTTATTTACCTTGTGTGGCCTGTGCTGCTGACATATATCACAGCAGTTATTTACCTTGTGTGGCCTGCGCTGCTGACATATATACCAGCAGTTATTTACCTTGTGTTGCCTGCGCTGCTGACATATATCACAGGAGTTATTTACCTTGTGTGGCCTGCGCTGCTGACATATATCACAGGAGTTATTTACCTTGTGTGGCCTGTGCTGCTGACACATATCACAGCAGTTATTTACCTTGTGTGGCCTGTGCTCCTGACATATATCACAGCAGTTATTTACCTTGTGTGGCCTGTGCTGCTGACATATATCACAGCAGTTATTTACCTTGTGTGGCCTGTGCTGCTGACATATATCACAGCAGTTATTTACCTTGTGTGGCCTGAGCCGCTGACATATATCACAGCAGTTATTTACCTTGTGTGGCCTGTGCTCCTGACATATATCATAGCAGTTATTTACCTTGTGTGGCCTGCGCTCCTGACATATATCACAGCAGTTATTTACCTTGTGTGGCCTGCGCTCCTGACATATATCACAGCAGTTATTTACCTTGTGTGGCCTGCGCTGCTGACATATATCACAGCAGTTATTTACCTAATGTAGCCTGCGCTGCTGACATATATCACTCTTCAGTTATTTACCTTGTGTGGCCTGTGCTGCTGACATATATCACAGCAGGTATTTACCTTGTGTGGCCTGCGCTCCTGACATATATCACAGCAGTTATGTACCTTGTCTGGCCTGCGCTGCTGACATATATCACAGGAGTTATTGACCTTGTGTGGCCTGCGCTCCTGACATATATCACAGCAGTTATTTACCTTGTGTGGCCTGCGCTCCTGACATATATCACAGCAGTTATTTACCTTGTGTGGCCTGCACTGCTGACATATATCACAGCAGTTATTTACCTTGTGTGGCCTGCGCTCCTGACATATATCACAGCAGTTATTTACCTTGTGTGGCCTGCGCTGCTGACATATATCACAGCAGTTATTTACCTTGTGTGGCCTGCGCTGCTGACATATATCACAGCAGTTATTTACCTTGTGTGGCCTGTGCTCCTGACATATATCACAGCAGTTATTTACCTTGTGTGGCCTGTGCTGCTGACATATATCACAGCAGTTATTTACCTTGTGTGGCCTGTGCTGGTGACATATATCACAGCAGTTATTTACCTTGTGTGGCCTGTGCTGGTGACATATATCACAGCAGTTATTTACCTTGTGTGGCCTGTGCTCCTGACATATATCACAGCAGTTATTTACCTTGTGTGGCCTGAGCTGCTGACATTTATCACAGCAGTTATTTACCTTGTGTGGCCTGAGCTGCTGACATATATCACAGCAGTTATTTACCTTGTGTGGCCTGTGCTGCTGACATATATCACAGCAGTTATTTACCTTGTGTGGCCTGAGCTGCTGACATATATCACAGCAGTTATTTACCTTGTGTGGCCTGCGCTCCTGACATATATCACAGCAGTTATTTACCTTGTGTGGCCTGCGCTGCTGACATATATCACAGCAGTTATTTATCTTGTGTGGCCTGTGCTCCTGACATATATCACTCTTCAGTTATTTACCTTGTGGGGCCTGCGTCCTGACATATATCACAGCAGTTATTTACCTTGTGTGGCCTGCGCTGCTGACATATATCACAGCAGTTATTTATCTTGTGTGGCCTTTGCTCCTGACATATATCACTCTTCAGTTATTTACCTTGTGGGGCCTGCGTCCTGACATATATCACAGCAGTTATTTACCTTGTGTGGCCAGTGCTGCTGACATATATCACAGCAGTTATTTACCTTGTGTGGCCTGCGCTCCTGACATATATCACAGCAGTTATTTACCTTGTGTGGCATGCACCGCTGACATATATCACAGCAGTTATTTACCTTGTGTAGCCTGTGCTGCTGACATATATCACAGCAGTTATTTACCTTGTGTGGCCTGTGCTGCTGACATATATCACAGCAGTTATTTACCTTGTGTGGCCTGCGCTGCTGACATATATCACAGCAGTTATTTACCTTGTGTGGCCTGTGCTGCCGACCTGTATCACAGCAGTTATTTACCTTGTGTGGCCTGTGCTGCTGACATCTATCACAGCAGTTATTTCCCTTGTGTGGCCTGTGCTGCTGACATATATCACAGCAGTTATTTACCTTGTGTGGCCTGCGCTCCTGACATATATCACAGCAGTTATTTACCTTGTGTGGCCTGTGCTGGTGACATATATCACAGCAGTTATTTACCTTGTGTGGCCTGTGCTGGTGACATATATCACAGCAGTTATTTACCTTGTGTGGCATGCACCGGTGACATATATCACAGCAGTTATTTACCTTGTGTGGCATGCACCGCTGACATATATCACAGCAGGTGTTTACCTTGTGTGGCCTGTGCTCCTGACATATATCACAGCAGTTATTTACCTTGTGTGGCCTGCGCTCCAGACATATATCACAGCAGTTATTTACCTTGTGTGGCCTGTGCTGCTGACATATATCACAGCAGGTATTTACATTGTGTGGCCTGCGCTGCTGACAAATATCACAGCAGTTATTTACCTTGTGTGGCCTGCGCTCCTGACATATATCACAGCAGTTATTTACCTTGTGTGGCCTGCGCCGCTGACATATATCACAGCAATTATTTACCTTGTGTGGCCTGCGCTCCTGACATATATCACAGCAGTTATTTACCTTGTGTGGCCTGTGCTGCCGACCTGTATCACAGCAGTTATTTACCTTGTGTGGCCTGTGCTGCTGACATATATCACAGCAGTTATTTACCTTGTGTGGCCTGTGCTGCTGACATCTATCGCAGCAGTTATTTCCCTTGTGTGGCCTGTGCTGCTGACATATATCACAGCAGTTATTTACCTTGTGTGGCCTGTGCTCCGGACATATATCACAGCAGTTATTTACCTTGTGTGGCCTGTGCTGCTGACATACATCACAGCAGTTATTTACCTTGTGTGGCCTGTGCTGCTGACATATATCACAGCAGTTATTTACCTTGTGTAGCCTGTGCTGCTGACATATATCACAGCAGGTATTTACCTTGTGTGGCCAGTGCTCCTGACATACATCACAGCAGTAATTTACCTTGTGTGGCCTGTGCTCCCGACATATATAACAGCAGTTATTTACCTTGTGTAGCCTGTGCTGCTGACATATATCACAGCAGGTATTTACCTTGTGTGGCCAGTGCTCCTGACATACATCACAGCAGTAATTTACCTTGTGTGGCCTGTGCTGCTGACATATATCACAGCAGTTATTTACCTTGTGTAGCCTGTGCTGCTGACATATATCACAGCAGTTATTTACCTTGTGTAGCCTGTGCTGCTGACATCTATCACAGCAGTTATTTCCCTTGTGTGGCCTGTGCTGCTGACATATATCACAGCAGTTATTTACCTTGTGAGGCCTGTGCTGCTGACATATATCACAGAAGTTATTTACCTTGTGTGGCCTGTGCTCCTGACATATATCACAGCAGTTATTTACCTTGTGTGGCCTGTGCTCCGGACATATATCACAGCAGTTATTTACCTTGTGTGGCCTGTGCTGCTGACATACATCACAGCAGTTATTTACCTTGTGTGGCCTGTGCTGCTGACATATATCACAGCAGTTATTTACCTTGTGTAGCCTGTGCTGCTGACATATATCACAGCAGGTATTTACCTTGTGTGGCCAGTGCTCCTGACATACATCACAGCAGTAATTTACCTTGTGTGGCCTGTGCTCCCGACATATATAACAGCAGTTATTTACCTTGTGTAGCCTGTGCTGCTGACATACATCACAGCAGGTATTTACCTTGTGTGGCCAGTGCTCCCGACATACATCACAGCAGTAATTTACCTTGTGTGGCCTGTGCTGCTGACATATATCACAGCAGTTATTTACCTTGTGTAGCCTGTGCTGCTGACATATATCACAGCAGTAATTTACCTTGTGTGGCCTGTGCTGCTGACATATATCACAGCAGTTATTTACCTTGTGTAGCCTGTGCTGCTGACATATATCACAGCAGTTATTTACCTTGTGTAGCCTGTGCTGCTGACATATATCACAGCAGTTATTTACCTTGTGTAGCCTGTGCTGCTGACATATATCACAGCAGTTATTTACCTTGTGTAGCCTGTGCTGCTGACATCTATCACAGCAGTTATTTCCCTTGTGTGGCCTGTGCTGCTGACATATATCACAGCAGGTATTTACCTTGTGTGGCCAGTGCTCCTGACATACATCACAGCAGTAATTTACCTTGTGTGGCCTGTGCTCCCGACATATATAACAGCAGTTATTTACCTTGTGTAGCCTGTGCTGCTGACATACATCACAGCAGGTATTTACCTTGTGTGGCCAGTGCTCCCGACATACATCACAGCAGTAATTTACCTTGTGTGGCCTGTGCTGCTGACATATATCACAGCAGTTATTTACCTTGTGTAGCCTGTGCTGCTGACATATATCACAGCAGTAATTTACCTTGTGTGGCCTGTGCTGCTGACATATATCACAGCAGTTATTTACCTTGTGTAGCCTGTGCTGCTGACATATATCACAGCAGTTATTTACCTTGTGTAGCCTGTGCTGCTGACATATATCACAGCAGTTATTTACCTTGTGTAGCCTGTGCTGCTGACATATATCACAGCAGTTATTTACCTTGTGTAGCCTGTGCTGCTGACATCTATCACAGCAGTTATTTCCCTTGTGTGGCCTGTGCTGCTGACATATATCACAGCAGTTATTTACCTTGTGAGGCCTGTGCTGCTGACATATATCACAGAAGTTATTTACCTTGTGTGGCCTGTGCTCCTGACATATATCACAGCAGTTATTTACCTTGTGTGGCCTGTGCTCCGGACATATATCACAGCAGTTATTTACCTTGTGTGGCCTGTGCTGCTGACATACATCACAGCAGTTATTTACCTTGTGTGGCCTGTGCTGCTGACATATATCACAGCAGTTATTTACCTTGTGTAGCCTGTGCTGCTGACATATATCACAGCAGGTATTTACCTTGTGTGGCCAGTGCTCCTGACATACATCACAGCAGTAATTTACCTTGTGTGGCCTGTGCTCCCGACATATATAACAGCAGTTATTTACCTTGTGTAGCCTGTGCTGCTGACATACATCACAGCAGGTATTTACCTTGTGTGGCCAGTGCTCCCGACATACATCACAGCAGTAATTTACCTTGTGTGGCCTGTGCTGCTGACATATATCACAGCAGTTATTTACCTTGTGTGGCCTGAGCTGCTGACATTTATCACAGCAGTTATTTACCTTGTGTGGCCTGAGCTGCTGACATATATCACAGCAGTTATTTACCTTGTGTGGCCTGTGCTGCTGACATATATCACAGCAGTTATTTACCTTGTGTGGCCTGAGCTGCTGACATATATCACAGCAGTTATTTACCTTGTGTGGCCTGCGCTCCTGACATATATCACAGCAGTTATTTACCTTGTGTGGCCTGCGCTGCTGACATATATCACAGCAGTTATTTATCTTGTGTGGCCTGTGCTCCTGACATATATCACTCTTCAGTTATTTACCTTGTGTGGCCTGCGCTGCTGACATATATCACAGCAGTTATTTATCTTGTGTGGCCTGTGCTCCTGACATATATCACTCTTCAGTTATTTACCTTGTGGGGCCTGCGTCCTGACATATATCACAGCAGTTATTTACCTTGTGTGGCCTGCGCTGCTGACATATATCACAGCAGTTATTTATCTTGTGTGGCCTTTGCTCCTGACATATATCACTCTTCAGTTATTTACCTTGTGGGGCCTGCGTCCTGACATATATCACAGCAGTTATTTACCTTGTGTGGCCAGTGCTGCTGACATATATCACAGCAGTTATTTACCTTGTGTGGCCTGCGCTCCTGACATATATCACAGCAGTTATTTACCTTGTGTGGCATGCACCGCTGACATATATCACAGCAGTTATTTACCTTGTGTAGCCTGTGCTGCTGACATATATCACAGCAGTTATTTACCTTGTGTGGCCTGTGCTGCTGACATATATCACAGCAGTTATTTACCTTGTGTGGCCTGCGCTGCTGACATATATCACAGCAGTTATTTACCTTGTGTGGCCTGTGCTGCCGACCTGTATCACAGCAGTTATTTACCTTGTGTGGCCTGTGCTGCTGACATCTATCACAGCAGTTATTTCCCTTGTGTGGCCTGTGCTGCTGACATATATCACAGCAGTTATTTACCTTGTGTGGCCTGCGCTCCTGACATATATCACAGCAGTTATTTACCTTGTGTGGCCTGTGCTGGTGACATATATCACAGCAGTTATTTACCTTGTGTGGCCTGTGCTGGTGACATATATCACAGCAGTTATTTACCTTGTGTGGCATGCACCGGTGACATATATCACAGCAGTTATTTACCTTGTGTGGCATGCACCGCTGACATATATCACAGCAGGTGTTTACCTTGTGTGGCCTGTGCTCCTGACATATATCACAGCAGTTATTTACCTTGTGTGGCCTGCGCTCCAGACATATATCACAGCAGTTATTTACCTTGTGTGGCCTGTGCTGCTGACATATATCACAGCAGGTATTTACATTGTGTGGCCTGCGCTGCTGACAAATATCACAGCAGTTATTTACCTTGTGTGGCCTGCGCTCCTGACATATATCACAGCAGTTATTTACCTTGTGTGGCCTGCGCCGCTGACATATATCACAGCAATTATTTACCTTGTGTGGCCTGCGCTCCTGACATATATCACAGCAGTTATTTACCTTGTGTGGCCTGTGCTGCCGACCTGTATCACAGCAGTTATTTACCTTGTGTGGCCTGTGCTGCTGACATATATCACAGCAGTTATTTACCTTGTGTGGCCTGTGCTGCTGACATCTATCGCAGCAGTTATTTCCCTTGTGTGGCCTGTGCTGCTGACATATATCACAGCAGTTATTTACCTTGTGTGGCCTGTGCTCCGGACATATATCACAGCAGTTATTTACCTTGTGTGGCCTGTGCTGCTGACATACATCACAGCAGTTATTTACCTTGTGTGGCCTGTGCTGCTGACATATATCACAGCAGTTATTTACCTTGTGTAGCCTGTGCTGCTGACATATATCACAGCAGGTATTTACCTTGTGTGGCCAGTGCTCCTGACATACATCACAGCAGTAATTTACCTTGTGTGGCCTGTGCTCCCGACATATATAACAGCAGTTATTTACCTTGTGTAGCCTGTGCTGCTGACATATATCACAGCAGGTATTTACCTTGTGTGGCCAGTGCTCCTGACATACATCACAGCAGTAATTTACCTTGTGTGGCCTGTGCTGCTGACATATATCACAGCAGTTATTTACCTTGTGTAGCCTGTGCTGCTGACATATATCACAGCAGTTATTTACCTTGTGTAGCCTGTGCTGCTGACATCTATCACAGCAGTTATTTCCCTTGTGTGGCCTGTGCTGCTGACATATATCACAGCAGTTATTTACCTTGTGAGGCCTGTGCTGCTGACATATATCACAGAAGTTATTTACCTTGTGTGGCCTGTGCTCCTGACATATATCACAGCAGTTATTTACCTTGTGTGGCCTGTGCTCCGGACATATATCACAGCAGTTATTTACCTTGTGTGGCCTGTGCTGCTGACATACATCACAGCAGTTATTTACCTTGTGTGGCCTGTGCTGCTGACATATATCACAGCAGTTATTTACCTTGTGTAGCCTGTGCTGCTGACATATATCACAGCAGGTATTTACCTTGTGTGGCCAGTGCTCCTGACATACATCACAGCAGTAATTTACCTTGTGTGGCCTGTGCTCCCGACATATATAACAGCAGTTATTTACCTTGTGTAGCCTGTGCTGCTGACATACATCACAGCAGGTATTTACCTTGTGTGGCCAGTGCTCCCGACATACATCACAGCAGTAATTTACCTTGTGTGGCCTGTGCTGCTGACATATATCACAGCAGTTATTTACCTTGTGTAGCCTGTGCTGCTGACATATATCACAGCAGTAATTTACCTTGTGTGGCCTGTGCTGCTGACATATATCACAGCAGTTATTTACCTTGTGTAGCCTGTGCTGCTGACATATATCACAGCAGTTATTTACCTTGTGTAGCCTGTGCTGCTGACATATATCACAGCAGTTATTTACCTTGTGTAGCCTGTGCTGCTGACATATATCACAGCAGTTATTTACCTTGTGTAGCCTGTGCTGCTGACATCTATCACAGCAGTTATTTCCCTTGTGTGGCCTGTGCTGCTGACATATATCACAGCAGGTATTTACCTTGTGTGGCCAGTGCTCCTGACATACATCACAGCAGTAATTTACCTTGTGTGGCCTGTGCTCCCGACATATATAACAGCAGTTATTTACCTTGTGTAGCCTGTGCTGCTGACATACATCACAGCAGGTATTTACCTTGTGTGGCCAGTGCTCCCGACATACATCACAGCAGTAATTTACCTTGTGTGGCCTGTGCTGCTGACATATATCACAGCAGTTATTTACCTTGTGTAGCCTGTGCTGCTGACATATATCACAGCAGTAATTTACCTTGTGTGGCCTGTGCTGCTGACATATATCACAGCAGTTATTTACCTTGTGTAGCCTGTGCTGCTGACATATATCACAGCAGTTATTTACCTTGTGTAGCCTGTGCTGCTGACATATATCACAGCAGTTATTTACCTTGTGTAGCCTGTGCTGCTGACATATATCACAGCAGTTATTTACCTTGTGTAGCCTGTGCTGCTGACATCTATCACAGCAGTTATTTCCCTTGTGTGGCCTGTGCTGCTGACATATATCACAGCAGTTATTTACCTTGTGAGGCCTGTGCTGCTGACATATATCACAGAAGTTATTTACCTTGTGTGGCCTGTGCTCCTGACATATATCACAGCAGTTATTTACCTTGTGTGGCCTGTGCTCCGGACATATATCACAGCAGTTATTTACCTTGTGTGGCCTGTGCTGCTGACATACATCACAGCAGTTATTTACCTTGTGTGGCCTGTGCTGCTGACATATATCACAGCAGTTATTTACCTTGTGTAGCCTGTGCTGCTGACATATATCACAGCAGGTATTTACCTTGTGTGGCCAGTGCTCCTGACATACATCACAGCAGTAATTTACCTTGTGTGGCCTGTGCTCCCGACATATATAACAGCAGTTATTTACCTTGTGTAGCCTGTGCTGCTGACATACATCACAGCAGGTATTTACCTTGTGTGGCCAGTGCTCCCGACATACATCACAGCAGTAATTTACCTTGTGTGGCCTGTGCTGCTGACATATATCACAGCAGTTATTTACCTTGTGTAGCCTGTGCTGCTGACATATATCACAGCAGGTATTTACCTTGTGTGGCCTGCGCTGGTGACATATATCACAGCAGGTATTTACCTTGTGTGGCCTGCGCTGCTGACATATATCACAGCAGGTATTTACCTTGTGTGGCTTGCATTGCTGACATCTATCACAGCAGTTATGTACATTGTGCGGCCTGCGCTGCTGACATATATCACAGCAGTTATTTACCTTGTGTGGCCTGTGCTCCGGACATATATCACAGCAGTTATTTACCTTGTGTGGCCTGTGCTGCTGACATACATCACAGCAGTTATTTACCTTGTGTGGCCTGTGCTGCTGACATATATCACAGCAGTTATTTACCTTGTGTAGCCTGTGCTGCTGACATATATCACAGCAGGTATTTACCTTGTGTGGCCAGTGCTCCTGACATACATCACAGCAGTAATTTACCTTGTGTGGCCTGTGCTCCCGACATATATAACAGCAGTTATTTACCTTGTGTAGCCTGTGCTGCTGACATACATCACAGCAGGTATTTACCTTGTGTGGCCAGTGCTCCCGACATACATCACAGCAGTAATTTACCTTGTGTGGCCTGTGCTGCTGACATATATCACAGCAGTTATTTACCTTGTGTAGCCTGTGCTGCTGACATATATCACAGCAGGTATTTACCTTGTGTGGCCTGCGCTGCTGACATATATCACAGCAGTTATTTACCTTGTGTAGCCTGCGCTGCTGACATATATCACAGCAGTTATTTACCTTGTGTAGCCTGCGCTCCTGACATATATCACAGCAGTTATGTACATTGTGTGGCCTGCGCTGCTGACATATCACAGCAGTTATTTACCTTGTGTAGCCTGTGCTGCTGACATATATCACAGCAGGTATTTACCTTGTGTGGCCTGCGCTGGTGACATATCACAGCAGGTATTTACCTTGTGTGCCTGCGCTGGTGACATATATCACAGCAGTTATTTCCTTTGTGTGGCCTGCGCTCCTGACATATATCACAGCAGTTATTTACCTTGTGTGGCCTGCGTTGCTGACATCTATCACAGCAGTTATGTACATTGTGTGGCCTGCGCTGCCGACATATCACAGCAGTTATTTACCTTGTGTAGCCTGTGCTGCTGACATATATCACAGCAGGTATTTACCTTGTGTGGCCTGCGCTGGTGACATATATCACAGCAGTTATTTACCTTGTGTAGCCTGTGCTGCTGACATATATCACAGCAGTTATTTACCTTGTGTGGCCTGCGCTGCTGACATATATCACAGCAGTTATTTACCTTGTGTGGCCTGCGCTGCTGACATATATCACAGCAGTTATTTACCTTGTGTGGCCTGCGCTGCTGACATATATCACAGCAGTTATTTACCTTGTGTGGCCTGCGCTGGTGACATATATCACAGCAGGTATTTACCTTGTGTGGCCTGTGCTCCTGACATATATCACAGCAGTTATTTACCTTGTGTGGCCTGCGCTGGTGACATATATCACAGCAGGTATTTACCTTGTGTGGCCTGCGCTGGTGACATATATCACAGCAGTTATTTACCTTGTGTGGCCTGTGCTCCTGACATATATCACAGCAGTTATTTACCTTGTGTGGCCTGTGCTCCTGACATATATCACAGCAGTTATTTACCTTGTGTGGCCTGCGCTGCTGACATATATCACAGCAGTTATTTACCTTGTGTGGCCTGTGCTGCTGACATATATCACAGCAGTTATTTACCTTGTGTGGCCTGCGCTGCTGACATATATCACAGCAGGTATTTACCTTGTGTGGCCTGCGCTCCTGGCATATATCACAGCAGTTATTTACCTTGTGTGGCCTGCGCTGCTGACATATATCACAGCAGTTATTTACCTTGTGTGGTTGTGCTCCTGACATATATCACAGCAGTTATTTACCTTGTGTGGACTGCGCTGCTGACATATATCACAGCAGGTATTTACCTTGTGTGGCCTGCGCTGCTGACATATATCACAGCAGTTATTTACCTTGTGTGGCCTGTGCTGCTGACATATATCACAGCAGTTATTTACCTTGTGTGGCCTGCGCTCCTGTCATGTCACAGCAGTTATTTACCTTGTGTATCCTGTGCTCCTGACATATATCACAGCAGTTATTTACCTTGTGTGGCCTGCGCTGCTGACATATATCACAGCAGTTATTTACCTTGTGTGGCCTGCGCTGCTGACATATATCACAGCAGTTATTTACCTTGTGTGGCCTGCGCTGCTGACATATATCACAGCAGGTATTTACCTTGTGTGGCCTGCGCTCCTGGCATATATCACAGCAGTTATTTACCTTGTGTGGCCTGCGCTGCTGACATATATCACAGCAGTTATTTACCTTGTGTGGTTGTGCTCCTGACATATATCACAGCAGTTATTTACCTTGTGTGGACTGCGCTGCTGACATATATCACAGCAGGTATTTACCTTGTGTGGCCTGCGCTGCTGACATATATCACAGCAGTTATTTACCTTGTGTGGCCTGTGCTGCTGACATATATCACAGCAGTTATTTACCTTGTGTGGCCTGCGCTCCTGTCATGTCACAGCAGTTATTTACCTTGTGTGGCCTGCGCTGCTGACATATATCACAGCAGTTATTTACCTTGTGTGGCCTGCGCTCCTGTCATGTCACAGCAGTTATTTACCTTGTGTGGTCTGCGCTGCTGACATATATCACAGCAGGTATTTACCTTGTGTGGCCTGTGCTCCTGACATATATCACAGCAGTTATTTACCTTGTGTGGCCTGCGCTGCTGACATATATCACAGCAGTTATTTACCTTGTGTGGCCTGTGCTCCTGACATATATCACAGCAGTTATTTACCTTGTGTGGCCTGAGCTCCTGACATATATCACAGCAGTTATTTACCTTGTGTGACCTGTGCTCCTGACATATATCACAGCAGTTATTTACCTTGTGAGGCCTGCGCTGCTGACATATATCACAGCAGTTATTTACCTTGTGTGGCCTGTGCTGCTGACATATATCACTGCAGTTATTTACCTTGTGTGGCCTGAGCTCCTGACATATATCACAGGCAGTTATTTACCTTGTGTGGCCTGTGCTGCTGACATATATCACAGCAGTGATTTACCTTGTTGTGGCCTGAGCTCCTGACATATATCACGGCAGTTATTTACCTTGTGTGGCCTGAGCTCCTGACATATATCACGGCAGTTATTTACCTTGAGTGGCCTGCGCTCCTGGCATATATCACAGCAGTTATTTACCTTGTGTGGCCTGTGCTGCTGACATATATCACAGGCAGTTATTTACCTTGTGTGGCCTGTGCTCCTGACATATATCACAGCAGTTATTTACCTTGTGTGGCCTGCGCTGCTGACATATATCACAGCAGTTATTTACCTTGTGTGGCCTACGCTTCTGACATATATCACAGCAGTTATTTACCTTGTGTGGCCTGCGCTGCTGACATATATCACAGCAGTTATTTACCTTGTGTGGCCTGCGCTGCTGACATATATCACAGCAGTTATTTACCTTGTGTGGCCTGCGCTGCTGAGTTTCAGAGACACGACGATGCAGCAATAGTGGGTTCAGGTCTGGAGGAAGCAAACATTACCAAATGTGTCTACAAGAAGAACGATCTAAATTAATGACTGCAGTTACATGACTTCCCGAGGAAATGTCCCCAGAGGAAGGCCCCCTCCCCTCCCCCGTCACTCACCTCCAGCACACGAGGCTAAAGGGATGGTTTGTGCTGCATCTGATGTGGGCGAGCGCGTGGGAGTGGAGGGGGGGGCGGTCACCGAGAGACGAACAGGAAGACACCCGGTAGCGACTGGTTCCCATCCGAGAAACAACCATAGCAACGGCCCGTCCACTCGTCTGACGTCACTTCCTACGTCATCATTCTGATTTTTCCGGAGCAATGAAGCAGTATCTGCCTGTCTTCATTAGCATATCCGGGTCACAGCTGGGACAGCGCATGCGCAGTAGTGAGTCCACAGCGCTCGGTCTTAAGCAGAGCTGGGACAGCGCATGCGCAGCAGCGAGTCCCCCCGGGCGCTCACAGTTCTGGGCAGAGCTGGGACAACGCATGCGCAGCAGTGAGTTTCTCCCCCCCACCCCGGCGCTCACAGTTCTTGTCAGGGCTTGGACACGCGCATGCGCAGCAGTGACACCCCCCCCCCTCGATGCTCACAGGTCTGGTCGGGCGTGGACACGCGCATGCGCAGTACTGATCCCGGGCGCTCACAGTCCAGGTGAAAGGACCGAACACGGCGGATCTACCCGTCTACATTAGAAAAGCCGGGGTCCGAGCTGGGACACGCGCATGCGCAGTAGTGGGTCTACTCATCAAAGCATGCGCACAAACGGGAAACTCGAAGGAGTATGTGCAGAAGGTGGTGCGCGCACCATAGCAACGCCCCACCCCCAACTGCTTCACGTGACTTTAGGCACGTTGCGATCATTGTCCAGCAGATGGCGCTGACGTCATCTTGTCGATCATCCTGATCGGGAACTGCAGGCTCGTGGCAGACGCCGGATGGCGATGTGGGAAACATCAATGATGTCATGGAACGTCACGTGACAGCGCTAAGAGCAAGAATAGTGGCTGGAGCAGGGATGCATGGTGGTGTTTACCAGATCAAAACAGGCTAATAAAACAGGCTTATTTCAGGGAACTAACTTAAAGGGCCATTTAATGTCGATTGATGCTCTGATTACTTACATGTAATCTTCATTACTCCTAGTCTTAGTCCTATTCTTCCTCGTCACAGTTCTTCCCTCATGCGGCCCCTGCCTCCGACACAGGACCTTCTTCTATTTCTTTAAATCCCTATAACTCCTCCCCCACACCCACGTCACTCAGTTTCATATTACCAAGACGGAGCATGGGACCTTCCCCGCAGGGAGAGTGAGGAGGGTTGTCAGCACTGTGACGAGGAAGAGTAGGACTAGGAGTATTGAAGATTACCGGTAAGTAATCAGAGCATTACCTCCACGTCCACTCTTCCTCGTCCCAGTACTTACCTCATGAGGTATACCAAAGTAGCAACGGGGAAAAGGTCCCAATGAGACCGAGCCAAAAACAGTGCAGCAAAACACACACCCACAATAACTCTTAATTCACATCCCCACAGACAAAAACTCCAACCTCAAAGGAAC
This sequence comes from Ambystoma mexicanum, assembly GCF_040938575.1. Classification (NCBI taxonomy): domain Eukaryota; kingdom Metazoa; phylum Chordata; class Amphibia; order Caudata; family Ambystomatidae; genus Ambystoma; species Ambystoma mexicanum. The sequence goes on from NC_090933.1 coordinate 1,381,980,625, forward strand.
CAACCCCCGAATGGGAGAAACTCAACCAATAGCGGTTGATGAAAGTGCTTAGACCACCCCTGATCGTGCACAGGCCCAGGCAGACAAGAAGCCACATAGGCCATGGAGATCACAACACGGAACCACCGGAAAATGGAAACCACAGATGCCTTACACCCAGCCCCAGCTGGACCACAAGCAATCAGAAGACTATCAGATTGGTGGAAAAGAGCAAACCTAGCCAAATACTCCAACACGGCCCAACGGACATCGATGTTATGCCAAGCCACCTCCTCAGGCGTGTTCGGATCATGAAAGAAGTCAGGGAGAACCAGATCCTGAAAGGTGTGAAAAACGAAAGATAACTTTAGGGAGAAACTTCAGACCACACCTCAGCACCAGCGAGTCCAGCAGCACCGTCAGGAAAGGAGGGTGACATAAGAGAGCCCCAATCTCGCCAAACCTACGGGCATAAGTGATCGCAATAAGAAAAGCAGGTTTCAGTGTAAGATGTTTGATATCAATATCGGAAATGGGCTCAAAAGGAGGACCTTGAAGGAACCGTAAAACAAGTGGGAGATCCCAAGGGGGAAGCCCTTTATCAGTACAATGACGGGAAGAAGAAAGACCCCGGAGGAACTTCCCCACCAGCACCTCCCCATCCAAGTGACCATCAGAGTCCCCCAAAAGGAATTTAATGGAGGCCCACCGAGAGCGAAGCCTGGAAAAACCGCCAGGCCCTTGTAAAAACCCCTCCTGGAGGAATTGAAGGATAGCGGGGAGGCCAGAACGCAGGGGAGGGATCCGAGACCGCCCATACCAGTCTCGGAAATGGTCCCAATGCCTGCCGAACACCTTCAGAGTGGAGGGACTAAGTGCATCCATTATGGGCTCAACTACAGGACCTGAGAACCCCGGAGATATCAGCCTAGACTGAGCAATAGCCCATTGCATCCGACGGACTTCCAACCACAGATCCCCTTGAAGGGGACACGGCCACCTCGGAACCAGCCAAGGTTCCTAGGACTAAAGCTCCAACAGAGAGGGGAACCAAGTCAGGCGGGACCAGAACGGAGTTAACTACACAGTCACCCTGGACACTCTGATGCGCCGAACCACCCGGGGCAGAAGGGGAATAGGTTGAAAAGCATAAAGGAAACCCCAAGGCCACTGTACCGAGACGGCGTCCACTCCCCAATCCCCTTGGCCTGAAAACCGAGAGCAGAAGAGGGGAACTTCTGCTGAGGCCGGGGATGCAAACAGGTCTAGAACAGAGGACCCTAATCTGACACATGTCACCACAAAGACCTAGGCCGACAGGACCAGTTCCGCAGAGGAGTGAAACTGGCGTCAGAGAAGATCCGCTTGAACATTGTCCACCCCCCTGGTACGTGAGGCCCCGGGTGCCTATCAGCGCTGCCAGAGCATTCAAGGAGCGTCCGGAACCCCTTTTGCGGTTGACATATGCCAAAGCCGTTGTATTTTCAGTTCGGACCAAAACCGCCCGACCGCCCAGCAACTCCTTCGAAGTACACCAGAGCTCAGAGAATGGCACAACTCTTGCCAATTGGATGATCAACGGCTCTCCCCAGATCGCACAACCCTTGAGCTGAGAGGACCCCCAACCCATACACTAATTACGCTGATGACACTCAGATCCTCATTCCCCTTTCGGGCAATTTCGCCTCTCATACGTCTTGGTAAACAAAATATACCTCATCATTCAGGCATGGATGGCCACACATGGCCTATGCCTGAATGATGATAAAACTGAAATCCTGCTCCTCGGATCCGATACCAATCTAAAAAAACTCAGCTCCAACTACTCGGCATTTAATATTGATGGCAACATCATTACAGTTGCCAAAGCAGTGAAAACACTAGGCTTTCACCTTGATTCGGCCTTGACATTAAAGAAACAAGTGAACTCATTAGCATCCTCTACCGCCTACACGGGTAAGCTTATTAGAGCAAGTAGAGCTTTCCTCACCCAAACCAGCTGCATCATCATCGCCAACGCCCTAATACTTTCCAAACTTGACAATTGCAATGCCTTGTATTTGGGAGCCAAGAAATACATAATTGACAAACTTCAAACATTGCAAAACAATGCCCTTCGAACTGCCCTGAACTTACCTTCCAAAGAACACATCTCCAATAAAAGAAGAGAGAACAAATGGCTCAGAATCTGTGGCAGAATTTCACTTAAAACGGCATCACTCACCTTCAAATGTCTCAACAATGAAAGCCCCCCCCCACATGGCAGCAAGAATAGAAAGAAAAACATTGATCCGTCCCACCAGAACCGTCAACTCCTACTGCTACAGATACCTAAATTTAGACCAAAAAAAACAGGAGGCAGCAACTTCCCAGTCAAGGCAGCCCAATACTGGAATGCTCTTCCACTTAACATTAGAACAGACCAAACCTACTATAGCTTTAGGCAGAATATCTTCACATGGCTACGCTCTAACGACCCCCAAGATTAACCATGCCTCTACTCACACCAACAGATCCCACGCAATCATACTATATATATGTATATTCTTTAACTGATTTGTTGAGATGTAATGTTTCATATTTATATTCTGCCTTACCCTGTAGCTACGTTTTTAAGTATTCATGTTTTTCTGCTCTCTGTTGCGCCCAGTTACCTCTGGGTTTGGCGCGCCATACAAAATCAATAAACAAACAAACAAACAATAAACAAACATGCCCCTCTCATCAAACGTATTGAAGGACTTTTTCAGAAAAATGTTTTCGGCATCACGTCGAGTGTCTGACGTACTCTGGAACGCCTAGATTCTGGCAGAAGTGGATGGCCTCATAGAGCCCGATCTCGCTCTGACGCGCCCCTGAAAACAATCTGTTATACTGGCGAGAGAATCAGATTGGTTACTAACACTGACAGAGACCAACATCAACTCTCAAAGATGGCACTTTGGTAAGCTACCCAGCAGCTCCCGAAGCGCATCCGCTGCGGCACAAAATCTTATAGGACCGGGTTTGGTTCCTTGGGCCTCCCCAGTACCGCCTGCCAGGCCCGAGAATACGAAGCTCCTCCTATCAGAAACTATTTCACATAGTTCAAAGAATCTGGGCCCTGACGATCGTGGGACGATAAACCCGCCACTGGTCTCCGAGGAGCCTCGCAGGCCTCTGTAAACCGCTTGTTCAACACCCTACATAGACTCACAGGCTCAAAGAGAAGAAATGCCACCGTTGCCCCGGAAGTGCCAGAAGGACACAGGACAAGTGCCTTTGAGACCCATATCCAATTTAGACAGTACTCCAAAACATGGTCTACTTCCAAGAACTCCACCTCAGAATAGGCGTCTAAGCGAGATATCAACACCAACGCCCAAGGACTCTCCATCGAAAAAGCCGGACCTCCTTACAAAAATGTCAACAGTAACAATAGCACTGCCACCGTTTAGCAAACTGTATGAAGCGCTAAACGACACTTTAAAGGACCAAACAACAACGAAAGCCCTCATGCACACGAAATTGTCTTACTTAGAGGGCTACGTTACAGCCAAAACAACTGAAAAATCATCAACAACGTCCCAAGCCACGGATGCCCAATCTTGGGCTACACCTCCTTTGTTGACGGCCACTAGAACTCTGAAAGCACCTAAAAGGAGCACAATCTCGGTTAGCACGCAGACCTCAGTCATTAAATCCAACAAGGGCACAACGGCTGCCAAACACAGGGACCCAAGTTTGAAATCATGAGTATTTCCAGCACTGACACACATGGTATGGTTAACCTGCAGCATATTGCTGCTCAAGCCATCGGAATAGCTGCGAGACAGACTCTTCCCTCCGTGATACAGCAAACCACCTTAGATAAAAGGAAGGGAAAGAGATGCATTGTTTCGGCCACCAGGGTTAAGATCTCAAAATCCAGCTTGGCTACCCGAGACTCAAACCAACTCGATCGAGTGAGGTTAGAGGGAATCATCCCACCTACCTCTGTCATTTTCTCGCAGAAACTCAATACAAACCAGGAGGGAACATCAAAAAATCCAGCCAAGAGAGTGCTGTATACAAAGTAAGTAGAAACCCCGATTAGGTCATCGCCAATGGGAAAGAGGGACGTGGTCCTGAACATAGTCAGAAAAATGCCTCTCCAGCCCTCACATCAACCAACAAAAACCTCGACCTCTGTGTCTCCAGAAAGAGGAACGGACCTAAACGTCCCTGCGGGCGACACGTCCATGCACCATTCCATTGACCTAATAAAACGGAACCTTTACAGAATAAAAGACTCTGAATCTGAATTGATTTATCCACTCCACCAAAAAAGAAAAGCGAATGATTCACCTGTGGAGGCCTCTTCCTATGAACCAAAGAACAAAATGATGATCATTATTGACCTACCATCTTTCAAATTTCTAACAATGGACGAGAAACGTAAGCAGATTCACAATGCGATCGAAATCCCCACCTGCAAATCCTGCAAAAGATCCACAAGTCCGAGAAGAACATCTTATAATCAAGGTGCTTCACCAAACAAAAGACCTGGACGGAAGACCACCAGGAGAAAACGCAATCATTCCATCAAGGAAACATGCGCACGAAAAGTCCAGACCAGCGCGAATTATGCGAAAGAAAGTGACACAAGCTTCAAGATCACAAAAAGACTCTATGGGAGCCACGAGAAGCCAAGTCAAGACCCATTAGAGAGTCTCAAACACAAAGATCAGCCAAGTTCACTCATCAAACCTTCAAATTGGAAAGAATTTTGGACCTTGAGGATAACTTGACTTTAAACTTAAGAACAATAACAAAATTATTCGAGCACATCGCCAGCTTAAGAAGACTGTCCTCGAGCGACATAAAAATTGTGGAACCAAATCCAAATGGGCGTAAACACAGCTCTTCCCTCTATATTGACTCTCTGAAATTCAAGTTTACTGTGTTAGCAGCAATTGAAAACCTTCTGTCCCTGGATTTGACCTTAGAAAAACAAACCCAGATGACACAGTGAGGAAAGCTCAATTGGATGGGAAACACAATTACCAACCAGGAGTACCCTCAAGGTGCCTCCGCTCCTTGGCAGAGTCGACCCGCCCTAGAAGCAGCGGGCGAGGTAGTCCCATATATGGAACACCTCACGTAGACCTTCCTATTTGCCAATCACACCACCCAAAAAGATGTGATCACAAGTGGTCCATAAATCGAGAAGCAAAGGAAGCTGCCCAAGGAAAGTTTGGTTCTTTTACCTCAGGCAAAAAGGCCGCATCACCCTCCAGAAAGTAACCGGACAGGTTACCCAAGGGCCCCCTTCCCCATCTGAAAATCACCTTCTCTTAAGACATCCCAGACTCAAACTGGGTCAAGGGCTTCAATGGAGGGCAGTCCCTTAAAGGGTTAGACGAGCAAAGAAAATGGACTTGGATTTCCACGGCACTCGCGTCCCAGTCAACTAACTAGCCATCAACGATTAGTAAGCCAATCTCTCGGATGGAGTTGATGGCCCCCCCTCCGCTCTGCCCCCAAGCCGTGAAGATCATTATGGACTCTTGGAACACTAGAGGCTTTGGCCATTTGACCTCTCAAAGTGACGTTTATCTGGGTAACTTCAACGTTCTATGCTTGCAGGAAACCTAGCTGAGGTCAAAATCTGCCATGGATGGCTATGATCTAGCCTTCACTCCAGAGTCTAAAGGACTCAAAGGCCGCTCAATGTCGGGACTTCTCAAAGCCATTCGGTCTGGTAGCGGCTTACATCTAAAAGAAAGTCCTATTACGAACGGAATTCACCCCTGCCTCCTTGATCACCTGGAAACATCTAAGTTACGAAGACAATAAGGACGTTACAGAACTCAGTGAAATGGGTGAGGGAAAGTAACTTCACTCAAGATCCACCCAGTCAAGAAAAAGAGGGCACCAATGGACCGCCCTAATGGACTCCCTGGATCTACATAGCATGCATTGGATGACCGATAGACCGCAACCAAGCGTCCCTACAAGGGAGATGGAGGGGCGGGAGTTACAATAGACCACACTTACGTGTCGTGAGAGTTACTGGCTTTAGTAGAGAGCTTCGTAATATTAAGAACAAGACAAAGTGATCACAACATCTTGATAACCACTTTGAAGTTTCTTCGGCCATCAGACAAACTTATGATAACAGCGGTTGAGACCCACGATGGGGGAACTCGACTCAGATTGACTGAAAAAGCCATGGACCTCCTGACTAAGCAATACTTGGGTCATCACTGGCTATACCAACAGGAGATCCAGAAAGGAGTAGACTACTTAACACTGCTCTCTGTATACAAAGTGAGAAAGGACAAGGCCCAACAATTCCCTAAATCAGCTTCTCACGAGTACAACTAGCAATTGGTTGATAAAAGAAAAATCTTAAGGCAACTCAAACGAATTGCAAAAAGCTCTCACTCAATCATAAAAATAACAGAGATAAAGGAGTCCGAGAGAAATTACAAATCCTGGCTACAACAATACAGACACCGCCTCTGTCAAGAAGACTCGGAGATGATGCTACGTGCCGTCTGCGGAAAAAAATCCCGAGACTTCTGGTCCTTAATAAAGGGTAGCGCAAAGGTTGTCAACACCACCTTACAGAACAATGTGGGGGAAGATAAGTGGGTGGATCATTTCACGGCCTTATACAAAAAACCAGAGGGGTCACCTCCAACAGAAAACTAACAACTAAGCGAGCCTTGGAGGGTTCCACATGATACAGAGAGTATTTTGGCAAAAATAAAAAATTGCTCACGGGCCCCAGACCCTGACGGGATAACGAACTTTGAGATAAAAAAAACATCCGGAAGCTTGGGCCGTCTTACAAGTGAAGTTTTCCAGAATTGCCTTAGAAAGAAAGCCATACCACCTTCTTGGAAGCAGGCGAACGTGGTACCCATTTTTTAAAAAAGGAGCCAAGGATAACCCTCACCACTATCAACCAATAGACCTTTGGACACAAATCGGAAAATCTTTGGCTCCTTAGCATTGGACAACTTACAAGACTGGACCAAACAGATGGCTTGTTTCGACCACCTCCAGGCGGGATTTGTCAAAAAACCTGGTGACCACTGCAAACATCTGATCCTGAGCACCTTGAAGGCCAGGGTCTCAAAGGGTAAACCTTGTGTATTCATGGCCTTGGTGGACCTGGTCCAGGCTTTCGACCAGGTCAACTGGGACATCTTGTGGAATAAGTTTAAAGATCTGAACCGCCCAGGATCCATACAGAATCCGATAAAGGCTCTCTACTCAGGAACTGCTATGCGAGTTTGACTGAATAGAGCCGGGCTACTATCTAAATCAATCGACACTGCACGAGGAGTTAAGCAGGGATGCCCTTTGGCTCCTGCCCTGTACAACTCCTACATAGCAGACTTCAAACAATCCGAACAGACAGCAAGAATATTTCCACCAACTCTGGGCAATCTGAAGTTATGAAGACTATTATACACTGACAACATTATTTTAATGGATCAGACGGCAATAGGTCTGCAGAGGCAACAAAACAACTTGCTAACTTACCTAAAGGAAAACCATTTCGAACTGAACAAAGAGAAAAGCAAAATAATGTAGTTTGAAAAAACAACAAAAAGGCTGGCACACTTAAAATGGAACATTGACATTGTGTTCCATTGGAAAAGTTCAAAAGCTTCAGATACCTAGGTATAATCTTGAACAACTTTCCTGAAATTCCTATGCAAGAAAACCAATATGCAAAAGTAAAAATATTAACAGCCCAGGTGAAAGCAATAAACAGAAAGTATGGTTGCTTTTTGCTCCTCCCTGTACTAAACTTTTATAAAGCGAAAATCGTTCCAAGCGTAATCTACGGGGTCGAAGCAATGCCTAACATCCCGGATGACCTTTGGCAAAAACTTGAAGGCCTGATTTGGCAGAAAGTCCATCTTTACCTCAATCACTACAACCGCAATACTAATCCGGAGGGAACTGAGTTTAATGTCGCTGAGTGCGAAGGTCGCACGCAACGGCTTAATGTTTTATAGAAAGGTAATCCTCCCTTCTCCACCTCTGATCCTTGAGATCATAAAAAAAGAAATAGATGGAGGAGAGTGTAGGATGTTAACTAAATGGTCGATGGAGAACACGTTTCTCTTGGAAACTCTGGGCAGCTCAGACGACAAACTGAAGCTAAATCCATCTAAAGTTAAAAGGCGTATGCTAGAGTATGACTGGATCCAAACATTGGAAGGAGCGGCAAAGTCCAAACTCATCAAAAACGTACCAATGAATATCATGAAGATAAACCAAACAAGGACATATCAGCAAAATGTCCAGATAAAAAGGTGCGACAAACCTTTCTTCGGATCTGCTTAAATTTGTTACACACAAACGAAGTATTAGCCATAAGAAACAAAACCAATTTGAATCACTGCCAGTTCTACAAACGCAAGGATCAAGTGTAATCAACAAGGCACCTCTTCTTATCATGTTTAGCGACCCAAGAGAATCGCACCATCTTCCTTGGTCACTTATTTAAGGATCAATGCTTTTACAACGAGGACGACTGGTGGGTAAGATTAATGAGCGGTGAAAAAAACAGCTGGGTGATAACGAAAAGCTTGGCTTAGTTAGACTTGCAAAGCACCCGGAAGACACAAGGGAACTTGCACCACAGGGGTTGGAAGAGCGCACTGGCTAGTCACATTCAGATTCTTTTATCACGATGACCTTGAAAAGACTGAACGAGAATGTTGATCCGATGAAATAGATGTTCTAAATGGATTAGGACATTGGGCCTCATTCCGAGGCTGGCGGTAAGGGTTAACGGTCGCCGTTAATGGCAACGGTGACCGTTAACACTTACCACCATATTCCGAGTTCCCTTTTGCGGGTTGGCATTTAACGCCTGCTTTTAGCAGGCGTTAAAAATCCAACCCGCAAAGTGACCTTGGAGTAAATTACGGCACCATAATTTACGGTGCCGTAATTTACTCCTTCCCCATTCCCATTGAGCCCTATGGGGGCAGGAATGGGGATGGGGAACCGGTATGGTGAATGGGGAATTACCGGTCCCTCCAACCTTGGATTGGACCGGTAATTACTCCATTCACCATGCCGGATTTCCATGGAGTAAATAGCTCCATGGTTGCTTACCATGGTGCTATTTACTCCATGGATAGCGCCAGCCTCGGAATGAGGCCCATTGTATTTAACAAATCCTGGTGTATACTTGTAAAAATTGTTTTACAATTAAAACAAGTTAAATAAAAAAAATGTCCATCATGGATGGGAGAGCCAGGGTCCACCAAGCACCTGACCCCCTGCAGACTCACGGGCCCCAACTGCTCCAACAATCGGTGCACTCACCTCCACCAGCATTGAGGACTGCGCATCAGTTCAGCATCAGAGCTAGTGGAGTTCCAAGAGTCAGCATCATATGCAGAAAGGCCCAGGATGGTCTGTAGCACCAGTGGATTCTCACAGCCTGCCACGCCACTTCCTCCACTGGTGGTCTGAACAGACTCCTCTTCCTCCTCTTCCTCCTCCTCTTCATCTGGTGCCTCCTTAGCTGCACAAGGACAGAAAAAGACATGAGAAGTCATGTTAAACGTGTCTACAGTAAACATGTGTATCCCATTGCTATCATGAAACAAAATCCAGAGCATGTCATCATGAGAGAAACAGCATCCACAAACTATATATAAAAAGCCATCGGAACATGGCATATGCAGACTGCCAACAACATTCCCTGCTCAGGGCCATGCAGCCAGTGGACAGATTGCCAACAAACATGGTCGTTAGCAAGCACATTATGGCACATGGCACAGCAAACTATTGATTAATACCAGTGAAATGGACATGGTCATGTGCTCAGTAGCATGCTATTACATGACATGTCAACAGGTAGACACACATATTCACATCCAAGTACGCATCCATCACATGCCACACCAGTGGTGACCTGTCACTGGGACTGCATACAATGGGAACATGCTCTAAGTGTGGAAAAAAGGAAACAGTCCCAGTTGATGTATGGCTGTGAGAGTACCACCTCGGCAAGGTCTGTGAAGTGGAGAGAGTAAGTAAATGCAGTTGGAGATAGGAAGAAGGTACAGTGACCCACAAGAGGGACAGGGGCATGGACCCATGGAGTGTGTGGTGAGTGTGGGAGGGTATCAGTCCATACAACGATTTGACACCGGAGTCATTGCCATATCGGCAGCAGGGATGTGCACAGTATAGAAATAGGCACACTTACTCATGCACGACGTGAAGCGTGTTGGTAGTCTTCTTGGAATTTCTATGCAGCATGGAAGCACCTACGTACATATGTGAATAGAGAATCTACACCCTCAAGTGCATAAAGTGTAACTCATGCTTCAGACACAAGCACATGTCTGGCAGAGCAGAGTCACTGACATCACAGATGCAACTAACAAGATGGCACTTTGTGGAAGCATGTTGCAGATGTTGGGTGGGTATGCTAGTGGGGGATGAGTACTGTGACACGGCCATGTTGAACTGATGTACAACACATGGCTTGTATGCAGTCTTGAGTACACTGGACAGGAGTCAGTACACCATGACATGGTTCACCCAGGGTAGTCATTCAAATGCAGGCAGAAGAGCAACACAATCACACATCCTTCTCACATTTCACTAGATGTACTCAGGATGCACAATCTTGGTCACTCACCGGACGTGCCCCCATAATTTGGCAGGCCTCCCACGCCTTGCACCTGCTCCATTAGAATGAATTGGCTCATAGCGTCTTCATGCTGGATCAGCTCCTCTTCCTCTGGTGACCCCCCTCCAGTTGCCATAGCAGAGGCTATGTTGTCACCCAGCTTGGCCTTGATGCGAAGGGTGAGGTCATTCCAGTACTTAATTAATTACCTGAGCAGCAGTGTGCTTGTCAAACCCTAAGGCGTTTATCTCATCAGTGACATGCTGCCAATGCACCATACGCTGAGCAGGTGTATCTGTGCTCCCCGGTTGCAGGCACATGTCATGGTGGTGCTTGGTCACGTAGTCCATGAGGATCTGGAGTTCTTTGTCGTGGAAGTTCCTCTACCTCAATGTGCCAGGGACATGTGCCGTGCCATGGGGTTGAGCCTGTTCCTGCTCTGCAGGCTTTGCCTTCTTGGCACGTGGTGTTGGTGTTGACCCTCTATGACTAGGACCACTCTGGGCTCCAGAAGCTGAACCACAAGTGGCCTGGGGCATAGCATCACCCACTGGGGCCGGGAAAGCTGCTTGGAAGTACTTAGAAGTACTGTTTACTGCGGGCGGGTGCTGCTGGAGTCGAATCTGGAAGCCGTCCGGTGTGTTGGAGTTGCCTGAGAACTCTGTGCTTCACATTGCTCCCTTGAGAGGCTGGAGCTGTCAAGACGTTTTATCAAGGAACACCAACTGCCTGGCCTTTAAAAAGGAAACAGAGGTGTGCCTTCGTGGCGACCCCGCCACCCTGGCGTGGTGACGCCTTCTTGGGCGGCTTAAAATCTGTGTACTCAGTGCACCCGCGCGCGCACCGTGGAAGTACTTAGAAGAACTGTTTACTGCGGGCATGTGCTGCTGGAGTCGAATCTGGAAGTCGTCCGGTGTGTTGGAGTTGCTTGAGAACTCCGTGCTTCACAATGCTCCCTTGAGAGGCTCGAGCTGTCAGGACGTCTTATCAAGGAACACCAACTGCCTGGCCTTTTAAAAGGAAACAGAGGTGACGGCTTTTACATGGGTGCATACGAGTGGAACGTTGCCCCAGACTGAATATACCCTTGAACTTACATGACGTGCGCACGTTGTGCCTGTTGAACTTACACGTTGTGCCCACATTGACTGTATATGTCACGCCCCCTTGCCTGAACACACTGTTTTGTTGTCACTATCCAACACAACGTGCACTTACACGCTTTTGTTTCTTTTTCTTTGAAGGTGTGCCTTTGTGCGCGACCCTGCCCCCCTGGCGTGGTGACGCCTTCTTGGGCGGCTTAAAATACGTGGACCCAGTGCACCCGCGCGCGCACCGTGGAAGTACTTAGAAGTACTGTTTACTGTTCACGGTGCGCGGGGGCGCTGGGTGCACGCTTACCCTGATTTGAAGAACATTCTTTTCCTGGCCCTGTTTAGCCCTTGAGGTGATTGTGTTTTGTATTCATCTTTAGCAAAATCAGGTAATTGTGGAAACTCACTCGACAAATGGTGATAGTGGGTAGTGGATCCGTGAAATTATGGGGGCTGTGCATACCACATTCGCTTGAGGGCACTATTGTGCATATAATCAATATTGCATTCTAAAAGAGTGTTGGACCACTTGCAGTATCAAGCATCTTGGAGACATAGCGGGGACTCCTGCTATATATGTACTTCTATATGAATGCTGTTTATGTATGCAGATATTCTCTGGCGCCAAATGTTGATTTATAGGTAACCAGGCAATTTAACCAGTCAAGCAAAATCTATATCCTTGTGGCGCTGTTGGCGCATGCTGCATGCACCTAGGACCTCGTTAGTGGGGTGGGGACGTTGAAGTTGTGCATAATATGCAGCATTGTCTTGAAAAAACAGCACTGATGGGTTGATGTATTATTTCTCTAACATTGTTGAGTTATTGCAATTGATTGACATTGTGGAGGATCCCCCACTGAAATCTGTCTATTACCACTTCTGATTACACACGGAAGGGCCCTAAGGGTTGCTATTATTCCCTGCACCAAATGGTCTACTCTCTACGTAGTGGTTGTCCTCCACGTAAACCTGATGGTAAACGTATACATCGCAAAAAAGCAATCAAAGCAGAGAGCACTACCCTCTCGCCTATCGTAGAAACTGCAAACATGGAGCCAACACAGGGGGTGCAAAGCCACTTAGCCCATCTGAACTTGGCATCTGCAAATGATATAATCTTCCACGAGGTGGCCTTTGCATATGCACGCTCACAAGCTGAACTAGCATTGACAACTCTCCCTAGTTTGAACGTTGCTGCTGCTCAGGGGGGTTCGGCTCGCATGTCCTCGTCCCGAAAAAGCTTTCTGATTATGAGGATGGACGAGCCGTCCTTCCCAGGGGAGAGCAACTCAGATCTTCTGAACACTTCTCCCTTTGATAATTCCATCCTCGCAGCTCTTGAAAAATGTGTGCGCTTGTCTGACGGTCCATCTACTCCGGTGACAGTTCCTGCATTGAAAAGGGCTGACGTCCACCTACATTGTAAAGAAAGTATCACGCTAGATCTTTCTAACATTTCCTCTAATTCAATGTCCAACTAAAATCCTAGTGCAGCAATGGACCCAGCCAAAGAGATCCCTTCCTCTGAAAAAACTGAGCGGACCCCTTTGACTTCAGGCGCTGCTTCCTCACCCACTCCTATTCCTCCGGGCCCTCCTCTGGGTTTTGATCTGCTGGATCGAGCTGACGATATGCAGATCCTAGAGGCATCTTATCCGGTTTTATCACGGATCTTAAATCTATTGGACAGAGGACACGATTACACCCATAATGAACTCAGAGATTGCAATTCCTCTATGAATCAAATCCTTTTCAAACTTAACAAACTAGAAGGTTTCATCTTCGCTGATTCCATTCGTGCTGAATGTGCAGTGCCCCTAATTAGGGAGACTGTACCTGTGGTCAATGGCAAAATTGCCAAGGTTGTTTCTGTGAGTATTGCCACTCAAACTGAACATAAAGAACAGGTGGCTCCCATCGAATCGAAGCGTCCATCCAGACAAATACTTATTCATTCTCGCAATCCTTTGCACAAACGGTTGCTGCTCCTCTGGCTAATTCTCACCACCAGATACTTACGCATGCTCAAATGTGCCAAATGGTCACTACAAACACTGAAAAGATCGACCAACTACTTTTCTTTGTTCAGGCCAATCCAACTGAGTATTTGACTGATCGTGAAGATCGACAAGAAGTGTTGAGGTAGATTCAATATTCCATCCCGATAGTCCGTCGGACCTCACTAACTTAGTTTTGGAGCCCAGGAGTGTGCCATCTTCTCCGATAGGCAATGGTAAAGCCAAGATCGATTATTTAGCTGGCGCAGGTCAATTTTTTGCCTCCCGGTAGGAGAAGCGTCTTTTTCTTACCGCTCTTAAAAGGAAGGCCGACAGAAAACCGCCCCAAGCAGTGGCTAAACCACTTGAACCTAAACTAAATAAAAAAAGTAGAAATGCAAACACGAAAAAGAAAAATCTTGTGTCTGATGCAACTAGTCCCTCTTTCCAGAATGAGCAACTAGTTGCACAGCACAAGCAAGGCCCAGTCCCAGAGGATCCGTCTAAGGAACGCAAAAAAGACCATCAGCCTCTCCCCCGTTTGAAAGGAATGGATACGGCCTGCAAAAGCAATAAAGGGAAGAGTAACCCAAGGAACCCAAAAGGTTCCGCAGTGCCCAACTCTGGTGTGCTCCCTGACATACAAGACAAGACACCCAGTAATGCCCAAACCCAGCTATCAGCTTTTTTTAAGCCCATAGAAAACAAAGCCATACAAGCAGGGAAAGTGGCAAGCCAAGTTCCCAGTAACAATGAAGTCTCGCAAATTCCCAAACCTTAGCTTCAGAACCAACCAATAGGCTGTTCCCAATCCAATCCTTCCCAGGGAGCTTCGCCTAGTCCTGACCAACTTCAATACGAGAGCCATCGGGAGGCTGTACAACTGGCAGGCTCAACGGAAGCAGAGATTTTGCATGAGCACTCACCTGCTCCAAGAAACAAAGGCAAAGCGGTTTCACCATCCTCTACTATACTGGGATGGGAGTCTGATCCAGAAATCTATGGCAACAAACGTTTGAATCGCTCGCCCTGCTGAAGGCGTTTAGGTAGATTCCGGCACTTCGAACCCTCCATTCAGATGACATAGAATGGATCACACTTCCCCATACCCACAATTATAGGATGGTGTGTAAAGTGCAAACCAACATCATAACTGATCTGGTATGGCAACACAGACGCGACCTTCAAATGATTGGGCTATCACCTGTTTCATTTGACGTACTAGATGATGCCATAGCCTTCAATGAAACTCCAATGATCCAACGCGCTTCTCCCACTTCATCGGCTGCCGCCCCCATTGATCAAGCTGGGCTTAAATTGGAAGTAATCAACCAGTTGGTTTCCCTTTCCAATCTTAGCAAGGATTGGTCATGGCTGACCTCTTTGGCCTCCACACTGAACCCCGCAATGGACAATGTGCCCACCTAACAACTCACATAAACTGTTTATTCTCTCTTGGAACTCATGTGGTTTCAATAACAATAACAAAATTATTCGAGCACGTCGCCAGTTTAAGAAGACTGTCCTCGAGCGACATAAAAATTGTGGAACCAAATCCAAATGGGCGTAAACACAGCTCTTCCCTCTATATTGACTCTCTGAAATTCAAGTTTACTGTGTTAGCAGCAATTGAAAACCTTCTGTCCCTGGATTTGACCTTAGAAAAACAAACCCAGATGACACCGTGAGGAAAGCTCAATTGGATGGGAAACACAATTACCAACCAGGAGTACCCTCAAGGTGCCTCCGCTCCTTGGCAGAGTCGACCCGCCCTAGAAGCAGCGGGCGAGGTAGTCCCATATATGGAACACCTCACGTAGACCTTCCTATTTGCCAATCACACCACCCAAAAAGATGTGATCACAAGTGGTCCATAAATCGAGAAGCAAAGGAAGCTGCCCAAGGAAAGTTTGGTTCTTTTACCTCAGGCAAAAAGGCCGCATCACCCTCCAGAAAGTAACCGGACAGGTTACCCAAGGGCCCCCTTCCCCATCTGAAAATCACCTTCTCTTAAGACATCCCAGACTCAAACTGGGTCAAGGGCTTCAATGGAGGGCAGTCCCTTAAAGGGTTAGACGAGCAAAGAAAATGGACTTGGATTTCCACGGCACTCGCGTCCCAGTCAACTAACTAGCCATCAACGATTAGTAAGCCAATCTCTCGGATGGAGTTGATGGCCCCCCCTCCGCTCTGCCCCCAAGCCGTGAAGATCATTATGGGCTCTTGGAACACTAGAGGCTTTGGCCATTTGACCTCTCAAAGTGACGTTTATCTGGGTAACTTCAACGTTCTATGCTTGCAGGAAACCTAGCTGAGGTCAAAATCTGCCATGGATGGCTATGATCTAGCCTTCACTCCAGAGTCTAAAGGACTCAAAGGCCGCTCAATGTCGGGACTTCTCAAAGCCATTCGGTCTGGTAGCGGCTTACATCTAAAAGAAAGTCCTATTACGAACGGAATTCACCCCTGCCTCCTTGATCACCTGGAAACATCTAAGTTACGAAGACAATAAGGACGTTACAGAACTCAGTGAAATGGGTGAGGGAAAGTAACTTCACTCAAGATCCACCCAGTCAAGAAAAAGAGGGCACCAATGGACCGCCCTAATGGACTCCCTGGATCTACATAGCATGCATTGGATGACCGATAGACCGCAACCAAGCGTCCCTACAAGGGAGATGGAGGGGCGGGAGTTACAATAGACCACACTTACGTGTCGTGAGAGTTACTGGCTTTAGTAGAGAGCTTTGTGATATTAAGAACAAGACAAAGTGATCACAACATCTTGATAACCACTTTGAAGTTTCTTCGGCCATCAGACAAACTTATGATAACAGCGGTTGAGACCCACGATGGGGGAACTCGACTCAGATTGACTGAAAAAGCCATGGACCTCCTGACTAAGCAATACTTGGGTCATCACTGGCTATACCAACAGGAGATCCAGAAAGGAGTAGACTACTTAACACTGCTCTCTGTATACAAAGTGAGAAAGGACAAGGCCCAACAATTCCCTAAATCAGCTTCTCACGAGTACAACTAGCAATTGGTTGATAAAAGAAAAATCTTAAGGCAACTCAAACGAATTGCAAAAAGCTCTCACTCAATCATAAAAATAACAG
Organism: Ambystoma mexicanum; assembly: GCF_040938575.1. Classification (NCBI taxonomy): domain Eukaryota; kingdom Metazoa; phylum Chordata; class Amphibia; order Caudata; family Ambystomatidae; genus Ambystoma; species Ambystoma mexicanum. Next base: position 1,381,997,465 of record NC_090933.1, read on the forward strand.
AGATAAAGGAGTCCGAGAGAAATTACAAATCCTGGCTACAACAATACAGACACCGCCTCTGTCAAGAAGACTCGGAGATGATGCTACGTGCCGTCTGCGGAAAAAAATCCCGAGACTTCTGGTCCTTAATAAAGGGTAGCGCAAAGGTTGTCAACACCACCTTACAGAACAATGTGGGGGAAGATAAGTGGGTGGATCATTTCACGGCCTTATACAAAAAACCAGAGGGGTCACCTCCAACAGAAAACTAACAACTAAGCGAGCCTTGGAGGGTTCCACATGATACAGAGAGTATTTTGGCAAAAATAAAAAATTGCTCACGGGCCGCAGACCCTGACGGGATAACGAACTTTGAGATAAAAAAAACATCCGGAAGCTTGGGCCGTCTTACAAGTGAAGTTTTCCAGAATTGCCTTAGAAAGAAAGCCATACCACCTTCTTGGAAGCAGGCGAACGTGGTACCCATTTTTTAAAAAAGGAGCCAAGGATAACCCCCACCACTATCAACCAATAGACCTTTGGACACAAATCGGAAAATCTTTGGCTCCTTAGCATTGGACAACTTACAAGACTGGACCAAACAGATGGCTTGTTTCGACCACCTCCAGGCGGGATTTGTCAAAAAACCTGGTGACCACTGCAAACATCTGATCCTGAGCACCTTGAAGGCCAGGGTCTCAAAGGGTAAACCTTGTGTATTCATGGCCTTGGTGGACCTGGTCCAGGCTTTCGACCAGGTCAACTGGGACATCTTGTGGAATAAGTTGAAAGATCTGAACCGCCCAGGATCCATACAGAATCCGATAAAGGCTCTCTACTCAGGAACTGCTATGCGAGTTTGACTGAATAGAGCCGGGCTACTATCTAAATCAATCGACACTGCACGAGGAGTTAAGCAGGGATGCCCTTTGGCTCCTGCCCTGTACAACTCCTACATAGCAGACTTCAAACAATCCGAACAGAGAGCAAGAATATTTCCACCAACTCTGGGCAATCTGAAGTTATGAAGACTATTATACACTGACAACATTATTTTAATGGATCAGACGGCAATAGGTCTGCAGAGGCAACAAACCAACTTGCTAACTTACCTAAAGGAAAACCATTTCGAACTGAACAAAGAGAAAAGCAAAATAATGTAGTTTGAAAAAACAACAAAAAGGCTGGCACACTTAAAATGGAACATTGACATTGTGTTCCATTGGAAAAGTTCAAAAGCTTCAGATACCTAGGTATAATCTTGAACAACTTTCCTGAAATTCCTATGCAAGAAAACCAATATGCAAAAGTAAAAATATTAACAGCCCAGGTGAAAGCAATAAACAGAAAGTATGGTTGCTTTTTGCTCCTCCCTGTACTAAACTTTTATAAAGCGAAAATCGTTCCAAGCGTAATCTACGGGGTCGAAGCAATGCCTAACATCCCGGATGACCTTTGGCAAAAACTTGAAGGCCTGATTTGGCAGAAAGTCCAGCTTTACCTCAATCACTACAACCGCAATACTAATCCGGAGGGAACTGAGTTTAATGTCGCTGAGTGCGAAGGTCGCACGCAACGGCTTAATGTTTTATAGAAAGGTAATCCTCCCTTCTCCACCTCTGATCCTTGAGATCATAAAAAAAGAAATAGATGGAGGAGAGTGTAGGATGTTAACTAAATGGTCGATGGAGAACACGTTTCTCTTGGAAACTCTGGGCAGCTCAGACGACAAACTGAAGCTAAATCCATCTAAAGTTAAAAGGCGTATGCTAGAGTATGACTGGATCCAAACATTGGAAGGAGCGGCAAAGTCCAAACTCATCAAAAACGTACCAATGAATATCATGAAGATAAACCAAACAAGGACATATCAGCAAAATGTCCAGATAAAAAGGTGCGACAAACCTTTCTTCGGATCTGCTTAAATTTGTTACACACAAACGAAGTATTAGCCATAAGAAACAAAACCAATTTGAATCACTGCCAGTTCTACAAACGCAAGGATCAAGTGTAATCAACAAGGCACCTCTTCTTATCATGTTTAGCGACCCAAGAGAATCGCACCATCTTCCTTGGTCACTTATTTAAGGATCAATGCTTTTACAACGAGGACGACTGGTGGGTAAGATTAATGAGCGGTGAAAAAAACAGCTGGGTGATAACGAAAAGCTTGGCTTAGTTAGACTTGCAAAGCACCCGGAAGACACAAGGGAACTTGCACCACAGGGGTTGGAAGAGCGCACTGGCTAGTCACATTCAGATTCTTTTATCACGATGACCTTGAAAAGACTGAACGAGAATGTTGATCCGATGAAATAGATGTTCTAAATGAATTAGGACATTGGGCCTCATTCCGAGGCTGGCGGTAAGGGTTAACGGTCACCGTTAATGGCAACGGTGACCGTTAACACTTACCACCATATTCCGAGTTCCCTTTTGCGGGTTGGCATTTAACGCCTGCTTTTAGCAGGCGTTAAAAATCCAACCCGCAAAGTGACCTTGGAGTAAATTACGGCACCATAATTTACGGTGCCGTAATTTACTCCTTCCCCATTCCCATTGAGCCCTATGGGGGCAGGAATGGGGATGGGGAACCGGTATGGTGAATGGGGAATTACCGGTCCCTCCAACCTTGGATTGGACTGGTAATTACTCCATTCACCATGCCGGATTTCCATGGAGTAAATAGCTCCATGGTTGCTTACCATGGTGCTATTTACTCCATGGATAGCGCCAGCCTCGGAATGAGGCCCATTGTATTTAACAAATCCTGGTGTATACTTGTAAAAATTGTTTTACAATTAAAACAAGTTAAATAAAAAAAATGTCCATCATGGATGGGAGAGCCAGGGTCCACCAAGCACCTGACCCCCTGCAGACTCACGGGCCCCAACTGCTCCAACAATCGGTGCACTCACCTCCACCAGCATTGAGGACTGCGCATCAGTTCAGCATCAGAGCTAGTGGAGTTCCAAGAGTCAGCATCATATGCAGAAAGGCCCAGGATGGTCTGTAGCACCAGTGGATTCTCACAGCCTGCCACGCCACTTCCTCCACTGGTGGTCTGAACAGACTCCTCTTCCTCCTCTTCCTCCTCCTCTTCATCTGGTGCCTCCTTAGCTGCACAAGGACAGAAAAAGACATGAGAAGTCATGTTAAACGTGTCTACAGTAAACATGTGTATCCCATTGCTATCATGAAACAAAATCCAGAGCATGTCATCATGAGAGAAACAGCATCCACAAACTATATATAAAAAGCCATCGGAACATGGCATATGCAGACTGCCAACAACATTCCCTGCTCAGGGCCATGCAGCCAGTGGACAGATTGCCAACAAACATGGTCGTTAGCAAGCACATTATGGCACATGGCACAGCAAACTATTGATTAATACCAGTGAAATGGACATGGTCATGTGCTCAGTAGCATGCTATTACATGACATGTCAACAGGTAGACACACATATTCACATCCAAGTACGCATCCATCACATGCCACACCAGTGGTGACCTGTCACTGGGACTGCATACAATGGGAACATGCTCTAAGTGTGGAAAAAAGGAAACAGTCCCAGTTGATGTATGGCTGTGAGAGTACCACCTCGGCAAGGTCTGTGAAGTGGAGAGAGTAAGTAAATGCAGTTGGAGATAGGAAGAAGGTACAGTGACCCACAAGAGGGACAGGGGCATGGACCCATGGAGTGTGTGGTGAGTGTGGGAGGGTATCAGTCCATACAACGATTTGACACCGGAGTCATTGCCATATCGGCAGCAGGGATGTGCACAGTATAGAAATAGGCACACTTACTCATGCACGACGTGAAGCATGTTGGTAGTCTTCTTGGAATTTCTATGCAGCATGGAAGCACCTACGTACATATGTGAATAGAGAATCTACACCCTCAAGTGCATAAAGCGTAACTCATGCTTCAGACACAAGCACATGTCTGGCAGAGCAGAGTCACTGACATCACAGATGCAACTAACAAGATGGCACTTTGTGGAAGCATGTTGCAGATGTTGGGTGGGTATGCTAGTGGGGGATGAGTACTGTGACACGGCCATGTTGAACTGATGTACAACACATGGCTTGTATGCAGTCTTGAGTACACTGGACAGGAGTCAGTACACCATGACATGGTTCACCCAGGGTAGTCATTCAAATGCAGGCAGAAGAGCAACACAATCACACATCCTTCTCACATTTCACTAGATGTACTCAGAATGCACAATCTTGGTCACTCACCGGACGTGCCCCCATAATTTGGCAGGCCTCCCACGCCTTGCACCTGCTCCATTAGAATGAATTGGCTCATAGCGTCTTCATGCTGGATCAGCTCCTCTTCCTCTGGTGACCCCCCTCCAGTTGCCATAGCAGAGGCTATGTTGTCACCCAGCTTGGCCTTGATGCGAAGGGTGAGGTCATTCCAGTACTTAATTAATTACCTGAGCAGCAGTGTGCTTGTCAAACCCTAAGGCGTTTATCTCATCAGTGACATGCTGCCAATGCACCATACGCTGAGCAGGTGTATCTGTGCTCCCCGGTTGCAGGCACATGTCATGGTGGTGCTTGGTCACGTAGTCCATGAGGATCTGGAGTTCTTTGTCGTGGAAGTTCCTCTACCTCAATGTGCCAGGGACATGTGCCGTGCCATGGGGTTGAGCCTGTTCCTGCTCTGCAGGCTTTGCCTTCTTGGCACGTGGTGTTGGTGTTGACCCTCTATGACTAGGACCACTCTGGGCTCCAGAAGCTGAACCACAAGTGGCCTGGGGCATAGCATCACCCACTGGGGCCGGGAAAGCTGCTTGGAAGTACTTAGAAGTACTGTTTACTGCGGGCGGGTGCTGCTGGAGTCGAATCTGGAAGCCGTCCGGTGTGTTGGAGTTGCCTGAGAACTCTGTGCTTCACATTGCTCCCTTGAGAGGCTGGAGCTGTCAAGACGTTTTATCAAGGAACACCAACTGCCTGGCCTTTAAAAAGGAAACAGAGGTGTGCCTTCGTGGCGACCCCGCCACCCTGGCGTGGTGACGCCTTCTTGGGCGGCTTAAAATCCGTGTACTCAGTGCACCCGCGCGCGCACCGTGGAAATACTTAGAAGAACTGTTTACTGCGGGCGTGTGCTGCTGGAGTCGAATCTGGAAGTCGTCCGGTGTGTTGGAGTTGCTTGAGAACTCCGTGCTTCACAATGCTCCCTTGAGAGGCTCGAGCTGTCAGGACGTCTTATCAAGGAACACCAACTGCCTGGCCTTTTAAAAGGAAACAGAGGTGACGGCTTTTACATGGGTGCATACGAGTGGAACGTTGCCCCAGACTGAATATACCCTTGAACTTACATGACGTGCGCACGTTGTGCCTGTTGAACTTACACGTTGTGCCCACATTGACTGTATATGTCACGCCCCCTTGCCTGAACACACTGTTTTGTTGTCACTATCCAACACAACGTGCACTTACACGCTTTTGTTTCTTTTTCTTTGAAGGTGTGCCTTTGTGCGCGACCCTGCCCCCCTGGCGTGGTGACGCCTTCTTGGGCGGCTTAAAATACGTGGACCCAGTGCACCCGCGCGCGCACCGTGGAAGTACTTAGAAGTACTGTTTACTGTTCACGGTGCGCGGGGGCGCTGGGTGCACGCTTTCCCTGATTTGAAGAACATTCTTTTCCTGGCCCTGTTTAGCCCTTGAGGTGATTGTGTTTTGTATTCATCTTTAGCAAAATCAGGTAATTGTGGAAACTCACTCGACAAATGGTGATAGTGGGTAGTGGATCCGTGAAATTATGGGGGCTGTGCATACCACATTCGCTTGAGGGCACTATTGTGCATATAATCAATATTGCATTCTAAAAGAGTGTTGGACCACTTGCAGTATCAAGCATCTTGGAGACATAGCGGGGACTCCTGCTATATATGTACTTCTATATGAATGCTGTTTATGTATGCAGATATTCTCTGGCGCCAAATGTTGATTTATAGGTAACCAGGCAATTTAACCAGTCAAGCAAAATCTATATCCTTGTGGCGCTGTTGGCGCATGCTGCATGCACCTAGGACCTCGTTAGTGGGGTGGGGACGTTGAAGTTGTGCATAATATGCAGCATTGTCTTGAAAAAACAGCACTGATGGGTTGATGTATTATTTCTCTAACATTGTTGAGTTATTGCAATTGATTGACATTGTGGAGGATCCCCCACTGAAATCTGTCTATTACCACTTCTGATTACACACGGAAGGGCCCTAAGGGTTGCTATTATTCCCTGCACCAAATGGTCTACTCTCTACGTAGTGGTTGTCCTCCACGTAAACCTGATGGTAAACGTATACATCGCAAAAAAGCAATCAAAGCAGAGAGCACTACCCTCTCGCCTATCGTAGAAACTGCAAACATGGAGCCAACACAGGGGGTGCAAAGCCACTTAGCCCATCTGAACTCGGCATCTGCAAATGATATAATCTGCCACGAGGTGGCCTTTGCATATGCACGCTCACAAGCTGAACTAGCATTGACAACTCTCCCTAGTTTGAACGTTGCTGCTGCTCAGGGGGGTTCGGCTCGCATGTCCTCGTCCCGAAAAAGCTTTCTGATTATGAGGATGGACGAGCCGTCCTTCCCAGGGGAGAGCAACTCAGATCTTCTGAACACTTCTCCCTTTGATAATTCCATCCTCGCAGCTCTTGAAAAATGTGTGCGCTTGTCTGACGGTCCATCTACTCCGGTGACAGTTCCTGCATTTAAAAGGGCTGACGTCCACCTACATTGTAAAGAAAGTATCACGCTAGATCTTTCTAACATTTCCTCTAATTCAATGTCCAACTAAAATCCTAGTGCAGCAATGGACCCAGCCAAAGAGATCCCTTCCTCTGAAAAAACTGAGCGGACCCCTTTGACTTCAGGCGCTGCTTCCTCACCCACTCCTATTCCTCCGGGCCCTCCTCTGGGTTTTGATCTGCTGGATCGAGCTGACGATATGCAGATCCTAGAGGCATCTTATCCGGTTTTATCACGGATCTTAAATCTATTGGACAGAGGACACGATTACACCCATAATGAACTCAGAGATTGCAATTCCTCTATGAATCAAATCCTTTTCAAACTTAACAAACTAGAAGGTTTCATCTTCGCTGATTCCATTCGTGCTGAATGTGCAGTGCCCCTAATTAGGGAGACTGTACCTGTGGTCAATGGCAAAATTGCCAAGGTTGTTTCTGTGAGTATTGCCACTCAAACTGAACATAAAGAACAGGTGGCTCCCATCGAATCGAAGCGTCCATCCAGACAAATACTTATTCATTCTCGCAATCCTTTGCACAAACGGTTGCTGCTCCTCTGGCTAATTCTCACCACCAGATACTTACGCATGCTCAAATGTGCCAAATGGTCACTACAAACACTGAAAAGATCGACCAACTACTTTTCTTTGTTCAGGCCAATCCAACTGAGTATTTGACTGATCGTGAAGATCGACAAGAAGTGTTGAGGTAGATTCAATATTCCATCCCGATAGTCCGTCGGACCTCACTAACTTAGTTTTGGAGCCCAGGAGTGTGCCATCTTCTCCGATAGGCAATGGTAAAGCCAAGATCGATTATTTAGCTGGCGCAGGTCAATTTTTTGCCTCCCGGTAGGAGAAGCGTCTTTTTCTTACCGCTCTTAAAAGGAAGGCCGACAGAAAACCGCCCCAAGCAGTGGCTAAACCACTTGAACCTAAACTAAATAAAAAAAGTAGAAATGCAAACACGAAAAAGAAAAATCTTGTGTCTGATGCAACTAGTCCCTCTTTCCAGAATGAGCAACTAGTTGCACAGCACAAGCAAGGCCCAGTCCCAGAGGATCCGTCTAAGGAACGCAAAAAAGACCATCAGCCTCTCCCCCGTTTGAAAGGAATGGATACGGCCTGCAAAAGCAATAAAGGGAAGAGTAACCCAAGGAACCCAAAAGGTTCCGCAGTGCCCAACTCTGGTGTGCTCCCTGACATACAAGACAAGACACCCAGTAATGCCCAAACCCAGCTATCATCTTTTTTTAAGCCCATAGAAAACAAAGCCATACAAGCAGGGAAAGTGGCAAGCCAAGTTCCCAGTAACAATGAAGTCTCGCAAATTCCCAAACCTTAGCTTCAGAACCAACCAATAGGCTGTTCCCAATCCAATCCTTCCCAGGGAGCTTCGCCTAGTCCTGACCAACTTCAATACGAGAGCCATCGGGAGGCTGTACAACTGGCAGGCTCAACGGAAGCAGAGATTTTGCATGAGCACTCACCTGCTCCAAGAAACAAAGGCAAAGCGGTTTCACCATCCTCTACTATACTGGGATGGGAGTCTGATCCAGAAATCTATGGCAACAAACGTTTGAATCGCTCGCCCTGCTGAAGGCGTTTAGGTAGATTCCGGCACTTCGAACCCTCCATTCAGATGACATAGAATGGATCACACTTCCCCATACCCACAATTATAGGATGGTGTGTAAAGTGCAAACCAACATCATAACTGATCTGGTATGGCAACACAGACGCGACCTTCAAATGATTGGGCTATCACCTGTTTCATTTGACGTACTAGATGATGCCATAGCCTTCAATGAAACTCCAATGATCCAACGCGCTTCTCCCACTTCATCGGCTGCCGCCCCCATTGATCAAGCTGGGCTTAAATTGGAAGTAATCAACCAGTTGGTTTCCCTTTCCAATCTTAGCAAGGATTGGTCATGGCTGACCTCTTTGGCCTCCACACTGAAACCCGCAATGGACAATGTGCCCACCTAACAACTCACATAAACTGTTTATTCTCTCTTGGAACTCATGTGGTTTCAAAAATGTGCACACATGGTTCTACAAAAAGTGTGACGCTCTCAAGTGTGACATACTTTTCTGCCAAGAAACCATGGCTTTGCACAAAATTACATTATCCGGCTTTACTGTTCACCAAATTTTAGCGGAACGTGGCCCAAGAGGCCGCCCTCATGGCGGCATTGCCATTTGCATAAACACGAAACTGAGTACAATCACGCATGAAGTTTTCAAAACAACTCTGTTTTTAGCAGTACTAATATCTTTTCAGGTACCCTCCTTAGAGTATTACTTATGTGTATCCTTATATCACAACCCTGTCCGACTGAAAATTGCCTGTGCATTTGACTCACTCGACATGTTACTTGATAAAGTTCTGACAAACTATCCAGCATGCCGAATAGATATGGGTTCCGATTTTAACGCTGAATGTCTGGAGCCCCTTGATAAGAACACGGATTACGATCTTGCACATTCATCTGCTGGTAGAGGCAGTATGTGGAACACACACTTAGCATTTTGGGACATAGCTTTTCTGCCATTCCAGAAGCACGGATTAAGGTATACATGGAAGAGGGGATCTCTAACATCCTGTATTGACCACTTTGCTATCTCGTCAAATATACAAGATTGCTCCAAAGATATCGTAACTCCAGACCCATCTTTGGGTGACCACATGGTAATTCAGTTGTCCATTTTTATAACTGCTGATGTACTTAATCATGATTCACACCAAGCACTCTTGGAAGGGGACCGCCCAGGGATCTCCATTAGATGGAACAATTGATTATGTGACACGATCAATGCTCGTTTTGAAGAATGGCTTGGCGGGTTTCGGGACACCTCAAATTCGGAATCGCAACCTAACATAGAACCAACCAAATATCTGGAAACTTTGGGGGCTATAATGGGGATAATACAAAATGAAAAGACCATTATACATGCCTCAAACTCTCAGATTGGCTGTCCGAACTCCTACATGCTAAACGCTTCAAAAACGCAGAATTACACAAGCTCAAAAACAAACTCTGTTCTATAGATGAATACGCCAAGCAGAAAAGACTGATCTGTAACGTTTATCGGAACAAATGCAAAAACTTAATGCAAAAACTTAAAACGTTACAAATTCTCTCTCGACAATCAAAAGAACTTAAGTTCACTATGCCGCAATGACCGGCGTTCGACATTGGCAATTCTCAGATCGGACGCTGGGAAACTAACTACAAATCGGGCATCTTCGATACCCGCTGCTGCTTGGGTCGAATTTTATGGGAACAAATTTGCGCTTCCAGTGTGATACCACGACACAAATGCAGAGGAACTTGCTCCTCCCAAACTACCAATACCCGCTTGGTCATTGCAAGACAGTGTGCAATTAATGCCCTAAACTATTCTAAGGCAGCTGGCCCAGATGGTATTCCGCCTTGTGTTTTGAAACGGAACCCTACACTATGTGCCAAACTTCTGAAATCCCACTGTGACAATGTTCTAACATCCTTAGTCATCCCTGATTCATGGTTGGGCTCAATAATCGTACCCATTTTTAAAAAGGGGGACAGAGACAACCCCTCTAATTATAGTCCCAAACACCCAAAGTGTTTGCAATTCTATTACTAAGGGAACTCCAGGCCTTTCTGAAAAACTATAACATTCTTTCTCGTTTTCAGATTGGCTTCCGGGCCCAGATGGGGACATCCCTCAGTGCAACACTTATGGATCACCTACTTGCGAAATCAAAGACTCCTGACTCAGGCCCACTATACATGGCCTCTGTGGACTTGACAGCTGCCTTTGATTGCGTGGTGCAGGGAATTCTTTGGCAAAAAATGCGGATGTTGGGTATTCCTGTGCACATCATATCCATTCCCATAGAGCCCTATGGGGCGAAAATGGGAACGGGGAAGGGCCATGGTTCAATGGGGAATTACCGCCCCGCCAACCATGGAATGGGGTGGTAATTCCCCATTGAACCATGGCGGACCCATTACAACACCGGCACCAACCATGGTGCTAATAGCGCCATGGTTTAGCGCCGGTGTTGTAATGAGGGCCCTTGAGTCTAAAAGCAGGGGCAAATGCTGATTCCATAAGGCCTAGTCCTACTGTAGTTTCTTCAGATAGCCAAACTACATTCTGTAAAAAATTGTCGATTTTACCAATAGCTACAGAAAATGCTACAGTAGAAGAACCGTCTTCCTGGTTCCCTCTCATTAATGACGTCATCTATGATCGAAACTTAGAGCCTCAACAATCAGCCTGTTTGAACACCATAGTTAATTGCATTAAACCAGCAAACATAGCTGTTTCCAAGCGTGATTACACTATTTTCGCGCAGCGATTTCCAACTGTGAGACACAAAAACCCATATCAAAACCTCAAGCAACCTTGCCGATAATAAAATCTAAAAATATAAAATCTACAAAATCGAATTCATCATCAATTCACAAATTGATTTATAAAAGCATTTTATAAAATCAATAAACCAACCTCGGAGAGGCTCAGCAGTAGCTTTGAATGCTGTACACAGCCAGAAACATAAACTCCAAAACGAATGTCAAACTGGACATATCATCTTATGCCCCGCTAGATGACTTGGTAGAAGCGGCGACTGCATTAACTGCAGCGGATGCAGCCTCAAAATCAAGTAGCCAGTTTGGATGTGAACCTATTAAATCTTCTGTAGTGCATCTGTTAGATTCCCAACAATCAACTGAAGAATATCGCCAGGAAATCAGAAAGGTTGTAGATGCTTAAATGGCTGCTCAACCTACTCAAAAATATCATAGTCCTTGTCCTGTAAATTCTATCGTTCCCCAACATGCAAACATTGACACAAGGAATGAACAAAGCAAAATAACATTGCGTCCTTCTGAGAACAAGAACCATGATTCATCTCGCGACTTGATTGTCAAACAACTCAGATAAACAGTATGTCTTTACCCAGATCAAATAGAATTTCAAATAAGCCAAATGTAATACCTCAAAGAACGAACAACTGCTCGGCCGCCATGAACTGCAAGATGGCTAGTTCACTTTCCAATGTAAACAAACATCAGACCGATGGTAGCAGCTTCATTGCCTCTCTTGCCCCTGACCTATTAGGACTCATTGAAAGTGCTATTGCAAATACTGCAGACTCAAAAAGTCTCCCTTTGTCTAAGCCAACTAAAACACAGCATGGTGTATCTAATCCAAAAGCTCAATGCACCCCTATTACAAAACATCCAGCTTTACATTCCATAATTATTTTGTGTAGACCGCCTCCATTTACACAATATGATTTGAATTGGAAGTCAGTGATGACTATATTTTCTGAGGTCCCTGTCCTAGAAGAAATTAGCTCCTCAGATATTGAACAAGTTGAATTTATGCATGAACATAAATTGACCTCTGTGAAGATTTGGATAAATTCATGGGTGCTCCTAAACACCATCTGGCTTGCTAAAACTCTACTATGCACTATGGGATCTATGTGATCTGTAAACTCACCTTAAATGGTTACAGGTCATTTGGTCGAAAATAAATGGTCGACAGGACAATTGGTCGATGCAATTTGGTCGAAAGACAAATGGTCGAATTTTTTTTGTTGGTATTTTCACTTTTTTGAAAGTTATTTTTGGGGGGTATTTTCACTTTCTTTTTTTTTAGGGGGGGGCGGGTTCCCCCCAACCTCCTTTATTGCTAAAAAACCCTTTTTTTTCCTAAACGAAAACCTGAAAAATATATATAAATAAATAAATAAATTCGACCATTTGTCTTTCGATTAAATTCCGTCGACCATTTGTCTGTCGACCAAATGACTGGACAGCACCTTAAACAGCTGATTCGACTTCAGTATTTTCTGACCCTTCTCTTTGTACTAAGCCAATGGCAATTACAAAATGGCTCAATGACAAACATGATTATGTTAACCCCCAGTGGGTCTGTAATTGCAATTACGATCAAAAGTAACTAGCTCAAACAACAGTACAGCGAGCAGTTTCTTTGGTTAGTTGGAATTCTAGATGGTTCAAACGTCTCTTGAAAAACCATGCAAATAATCTCGAGAGGTTTGACATAGTTATGTTGCAAGAAACATGGCATATCTCTCCTCCCATATGGGATAACCACGACATACACCTGATTCCAGCTAATAAAGCTCTGCGTGAAATTACTGAGTTGGAAAGTCCAACCACCAAAAGTCAGGTTTTTTTGCATATATATATATATATTCGGAATAGGATGAAATTACTGAGGTAGAAAAGTCTGACCACCAAATGTCTGACCCCCATTTATTTCCATATGTATATGTGGTGGGGTAAAGTTAATAAAAATGTATAGGTGTCACAGCTCCCTAACCTTACACCTATACATTTTTATTAACTTTACCCCCCCACATATACATATGCAAATAAATGGGGGTCAGACTTTTGGTGGTCAGACTTTTCTACCTCAGTAATTTCGTCCTATTCCGAAAGACCCAAGTCAGGCCTTCTAACAAATATCAAACAGAGTTCGAATATTGGATCTGAATCTTGGGCTTCCTCCAATTCATACATGCAGTTGATAAAACTTCATTTTCACTGCACATCTTATGCTTTGGTAAATCTTTACTGGACTCCGCTTGGCATCACATATGATCGCTTTTTAAGAGATCTGAATGGTTTGATGGACCTCATTCTTCTTGTTTAAATCTAGGGATCATTAGCAAGTGCACCTGGGCAGAACGTGTAGGTCTTTTGGTCTGATTTTTGGTGAATTTGTTCACCAATTATTTAGGAGCTGTATTGGGAATGCATTTGTGCATCATTGATAGTGTTTTGAAAGCAATTCTATCTTGGATTGGGAGCCAGTGGGCATTTCGTCTAGCAGGCGTGATGTGGTTGGCTCTCGGTATGTTAAGTGCCGCTCACAAGGCAATATTTTGAAGAACCTGTAGTTTTTTAATGTTACAACTACTCCTGCCTAAGTACAAGGCATTGCAATAGTGGAGCCTCGACATTATCAGAGCTCTGGCCAAGGTAGTGAAACTGTCTGCTGAGAGGAATGGTCTGCAGGCGTTAATTAGTTTCGAGGTGTAGGCTGCTACTGATGCTGTAGCATTAACTTGTCTCGTGAGGGTAGGGGCTTAGTCCAAAGGTTTTCACTTCTTTGGCTACTTTGATTGTACTGTTGTCAATGTTAAATGATTTGTATTGATTGTCTAATTTGTTTAGCCTGTTTTGAGATCCGATAAGGATTAACTCTGTTTTGTCGTCATTAAGACATAGGCCGTGGATAGCCATCCATGCTTGTATGGTATGGTGTATTTCATTAAGTAGTTTCAAGTCAGTGTCGTAGGAGCCTGTAATGGGGATGAGGATTTGGCTGTTGTCTGCATAATTAGTGTAGGAGACACCCATTTCATCCATATGGTCGAAGAGCGGCTTAGTGAATGTTATACAATGTGCGGGATACACGTGAACCCTGCGGAAACGCCAGCGGATACTGCGGCTGGTTCAGCGGAATCAGTAGGGGCGAATACCCTCATTGTCCTGTTGGATAAGAAGGACTCTATCCATAGGACTGCTTGGAAGAGAAGTGGGCTGCCGTAGTCAAATGTTTACAGAGGACTTTATGGTGGAACAAATCAAAGGCAGCAGATAGGTCAAGTAGAAGGAGGAGGGCTAGGTTACTGGTATATTTTAACTCATCTGTTTGGATTTTTAAGTCTATCAGAGCAGATTCAGTACCATGACCTGGTCTGAAGCCTGATTGGCGAAGGCCCAGAAGGTTGTTCAGTTCTAAGTGACTTTGAATTTGCAAATACACCCCCAATATTTGTCCAATATTTTAAGTAGAAGGGGTACTGTGGTTATTGGTCAATAATTAGTTGGGATATTGGGGTCTAGAGTGGGTTTTTTCAATAATGGAAGGAGCCATGCGTCTTTCAAATTCTAGGGACAGTGCTTGATTCAAAGGATGCGTTTATCATAGAGGTGATAAAGGGGGCAAGCTCCTCTACAGCATCTTTAATGACTGGCAGGGCAGATGTCGCCTTGACATCTCGATGGTTTGAGGCTAAAACATTTTTTTCTTTACTTCGTTTACCGAGACAGGGGCAAACTCAAACGGCATGAAAGCTTTTAGCAACTTGTCGCTATACTCTGTGAATTAGGAATCGAGAGTCAGGCTACGTTTTTTTTCCTCTATTTTAGATTGAAGTAGTGTCATTTTATCCAGCAAGGCTTTCTGGATTTTAGTGCACCAAGTAGAGTCTTTTATGCAAGATTCTTGCAGTGGCACTGGAGATTCTAATTCTCGGAGGATAGTAAACAATTATTTTGTTCCAGAATTGGCATTGGCAATTCTTTCATTATAGGTGGTACATTGGGTTGGGATGATGGCAGTTATGTAGTCGCTACAGGCAATGGTGAAGATACCTTTGTTCAAGCGTTTTTTTTTTCAATTTCCTTCTGCAGTCCTTTTAGTACTACGCAAGGTTTTAAGGTTGGTAGTGTACCAGGTGTTTAGGTGTGCACGTGGTTTAGCTTTGCGCATTTTCAGCAGGGCTACTTTGTCTATAGCCTGCCGTAGGGTATGGTTATAGAGCACTACCAGAGAAGAAGGGTCCTCTTGGCACTGTTAGAGTGGTTGGTGATAGGGTTTAATAGAGGCAATAATTTGTCAATAGTAATGTTACGTTTATTTCTTGTAAGTGCTGGTGGTGCTTGGTTCAGACAAGAATCTGGGCTAGGTATGTCCTGGATGGTAAAGGAGATAACATGGTGGTCCGACCAAGCGCAAAGCGTGTTAGACAGAATCTTGATATCACAATTTATGTCTACTAACCAGTCCAGTTTTCTACCTTTACTGTGTGTAGGGGAGGTTATTCTTTGCGTGAAGCCCAGTTCTGTTAAGGTATTAGCTAGTGTCTGGGCATTGTCATCTTTTGCATCATTGAAGCCTAGGTTAAGGCTGTCTAGCATCATGATTTGGGAACCTGGTTTGGAGTTCCAGGTGAGGAGCTCTGAGATATCTTCCTTAAAGGAAGAGGTAGGTCCTGGAATTCTATAGATGAGGTGTATGGTCAATGTAGTGTTAGGGAGAATTCCTCCCACCTTAGAGACCCCCAGCTCTTTTGCTGAACTTTGGAACTTTGTACTTTTAATTGTATGTGTTTCCTGTGTTTCTTTTGTTTTCTGGAGTCTGACAAACTCCATAGGCATCATCTTTTACATTGCGTCACACAACACCTTCAGTGCAGTGGCACAGGGAAGTCTTAGATTTCCCATAGGTTTAAATACCTTCTCTTGGATAAACTACTGTTTCCCAGAGCAGTGAAGTGAAATTGACTTTACTTACATTTGTAACTTTCTAGACCCAGCACACACTGGGCCTCATTACGAGTCTGGCGGTAACCCTTAAATGCGGCGGTAGCGCAATTACCGCTGCAGTTAAGGGTCCACCAGATCATGGGCTTGGTGGAAAACCGTAGCAAATTTGCTGATTTTTGGCGCTATTACCGCCGGCGGGAAATCCACCATCGGTAATAGCGCAAATTTTCCCCATTGGGCCCAATGGGGAATGAGGAATTCCCGAATGGGCCCAATGGGGAATGGGCACTAACCGTTCCACCAAACCCGTGATCCGGCGCTAATAGCGCCGGGGGTTTGGCGGTAGGGCTAATAGCGCCGGCGGTAATAGCACTGGCGTTACCGCCCAACTCGTGATGAGGCCCACTATCTTATCATAGGGTGCTGGAGGGGTTACTTCGTATCCCCTTTGTCTAGTTTCTCATGTAACCTTTTTATGTTACCCTTTCTACAATGAATGGCTGGTGGCAGTGGTTTACCTTTAACTACCGTTGTGTGTTTTTACAGCCGGCTGCCCTCACAGCTGCAGTGAAGCACCCATGGGTGCCCATTTTGTCAAAATTGCCCAGGTCTTCTTTCTTCGCCATTTCTTGTTGTAAAGATCCTTCTTGAGATTTACTCGGCACGCCAAACCAGGTTTGGTCCCTTTGTTCATTTTGTCTTTGGCGGGATTCACAAGTGAAGCCCGCCTCTGGCTCCAGAGTGTCTGACAGGGGCAGGAAGTGAGGGAGGTGCCCGAAACTCCCTGTGCTTAATCCCCTTGGTTACTGAAATGCACCCTAAGGTGATTGGCCGGCTGGCTATCGGGCAAGGACATCCACCCTTCTCTGTGATTGACAGCTAGGCTGGAATGAATGGAAGAAACCTGCATTAAAGGCAAGGCTTTTTGGCTTGGAAGGCAGAGTCGACCACTGGATGAAGGAATCCGAAGAAGAACTTGGAAGAGATGCCTGCTGCAACTCCTGGACCGTTGGTTTGCCCGGTGAAGCCCTGCTGCTGTGCTGAAGCTCCGAATTCGCCTCAACTAGAGAAGCCCTGCAAGGACGACTTCTCCCCTTGAGTTGGTTGGACCAATCAACTCCAAAGTTAACTCGTTTGGACATCCCCTCGGAGCTGGCTGTACTTCCATTGCTGCTGCTTGGAACCAAAGTGCCAGGGAGAGGAACACCGAATGGAATGCATCACTTTTAAGTCAGATCCGAGATCCAGGAAGATCCTCTAGACTCCCAGGAAGCAGGACTGACCAAGCCTGAGCCACCTCAACAGAGTGCAGGACCCCAGATGCAAGGAAAGTCTGAAGTGGTATCCGAGAACCCGCCGTGGTGCTATTTGCTGAGACTCGAGAAACTGAAACCACAAAGTGCCGGTGAATTGACGTTTGCCCATTGCTGCCGCCGACCTTCAAGTTGCAGTGCAGGAGTCCCCAGAAGTCCTCCCTCTTGTCCCCACAACTGAGGCCCAGGAACAAAGGATCTGCAGAGCTGCACAGGAACAGAAGCTAACTGGAACAAATTCTTCTAACCAAAGGTACTGTAAAATTAAGGAGATTTAACTCTTGTAGCCTCACTTGTTCTCAGTTGAGACTTGTCTTGGTTGCTTCTGTAGAGCTGCTTACAGCTTTACCCCTCACAAGCCTCCCAGCTTGTGGCCCTACATTGATTCTACTTTTCTTCAAAGACTTCCTAAAACATTGTGCAAAACTTTACTTACCTGCAAGAAGTGTTTCAGCTCACCTAGCCTTTTGCTCAATTGACATTGGCTGGCCTGGCTCCCTGAATGACTCTTCTATCCTCTGACTTGTTGCTTTAACTGTCCCTCACCAAACGTCACACATTAGAGAACTTGTGGGGCTGGGAAACAGTTCATTTACTTTGGATAAGAGGTTAAAAAAGTGATTACCTTTTCAAGAATATTTGTCGGATCTTTGCTTTATTCTAATAATCCTTTTCTTTGGCACTCATCTCAGTATTGCTATAAATGTACCAGTGATATAGTAATGTCCAGAGTGTCCTAGCTATTTAAGTCACCTGAGGGTGTAGGAAGTGTCTGTGTTCATCCCAAATGGGTACTTACTAGGAAGTCCAGGTTATTCGTCACAATGAGGTCTGCAATATCAAGCTTGTGAGCCGGGAAAGATCTGGTGTCAATTAGGGGGGCAGCGAAGTTGAGTGCAACTGTTGGCCGTTCAATACTTGTAGCAATATGTGTGTGTGTTTGAGACATGTACGTCTTGTTCTGGGTTAGGTTTTATGCAGATATCATAGGTTGAGTAGTAGACATCGTACATGATGTGTTTTTAACAGGGTTGATGAGGGGACTATCCTTCAGTATAGTAGACCTACAGAGATCTTTAGAGATCAAGAGATAATTTTTGTTCTTTTGATTGATTGTATTATTATTACAACCTCTAATAGTGTTGTGTGTCTCCCTTTTGCAGCAAGTCGGTTTGTTCTGTGCATTTAGGCTTTTAGGGCAGTAAATCCGTAGTGGCTGTATATTTATAACACGTGATCTTAGTCTACTGTTCCTTAGGTGAACAGGGCAGGGTTTATTAGGCGTAGGCTTAGATGCATATAGTAATATCCATTGGTCAGGCGTGAGGTGGCACAAGGTATTTGGTGTTAGCTCTTGTTTGGTTTTAGTTGTAGTCATAACAGACTGAAGTGCAGGGAGGAAAGCTGTGAGCGCTATTCACCATGATTGCTGTAGTACGGAGGACATGGTAAGTGTTACAAAATGTGTGGTAGCCTTGTGAGTAGGGCAATCAATACTGGTGTTATCTTTACGGAAAAAGATTCCCATTGCTTAACAGGGTCTATCACTATGTTTCAAATGTATAGTCACCTAGTCTGTAGTTATTGCTAATGATGAGTATTTAGTCACCTGACAATCGCCAGGTTCATAAATCCGGTCAAGTGGGAGTATAGTAATAGCGCTATGAGTATGCTGGTGAGGCTAGTACTGACAAGGTATGTGCATGCAGGTCATGGGCTGAGACCTAAAACGTTGTGCAAGCTAATTGTAGGCATTATGAGTGCACAGGTTGAAATCCCTCATTATTAGAAGTTGGTGAACTTTGTCCACAACCTTCGAGACCAGCTCTGGGAAGTTGCTATCGGCCCAGAGACCTCAGACGTTACACAAGCTAATCATGCAAAGTAATAGATAATCGAAAGTATATCCACAATACATTAGTACTCGGTTGGCCTAGTGATAAAAGATACAAAGGTACAAGAATATGGCTCAAACAGTGAAGTGAACCTACCTTGGTGGGTCGACTAGCATATCAAATAGTATTTGGACAAAGGGTGAGTATGTTACCAGCACTATTAGCAACAATATTAGCGTATTTACATCCTTAGTAACGGCAGTAGTTAGCGCTAACAGATAACATGTGCATAACCCGCCGGGTAACAACTTTGCAAGTAGGACAGGCAGTTTAGGGCACAATATTCAAAAAGTGGAAAATGCTAGCTGAGTGACCTTTGAATCGCGTGAGGATGCAAGAGTAACTAACATGGGAAGGTCCTTTCATGAGAAAGGTAGTGTTTAGCAAGGCCAGTCAGTAACGGCCCAGACAATTAGCATAGTAATCAATGATAGAACCCACCATATTACACTCACTGTTTCTTCCTAGGGTAGGCTGTTGGGTGGATTCAGTGTGTCCGATGTGATTACAAGTGTTCCAGACAAATGTTAGCAGAGGCCTGCAAGCTATCACGATATTAAAGATGTGGGAAGACCTTCTTAGAGTCAGGCCACACGCAGCATGCATGCCCGGACAGGTGCAGAGAGGGGATTTCTAACCAGGGCCTTACAACAGGGGCCGGCTTCCGACTGCCGGCGGACTACAATAGGCTCAAATCGTGCTTGGCAATCAGTTGCTAGGCAACTGTGATAAACATTGAGGCTGTAGGTTGCAGAGACGCCAAGGCGATTTTTCACAGGTTCTGTCTCGGAGCATCAACTGCTGCTCCATGTAGTTTCACGGGGAGGGAGCGTACTCCTTCCGGGGTTCAAAGCTGGATTCTTTGCGAAATAGGTGCATCCAGCAAAAATGTTGTCGGCTGGTAGAGCGCAGAAGCAGAATTACGTCTCGTCCTTAGATATGGCTGATGGATGCTATGCAGAGCTGCTCCTGCAGCTGGAGTGGTAGTGGGGCTCCTGCCCTCAGCACGACTGTGAAGACGCCGGAGGGGGGTCTGTACTTCCGCTCTCTATTTGGTAGAGGAGAGGCACAGAGGACCCCTGCCAAGATTCTCTATAATTGGTGCGTGGTTGAGCAATCAAGGCCTAGCTTCTCTGGAGGTGATGCCGGCTGGTTCTTAAGTACAGTGTAGTCCCCTAGCACCCACAAAGGAATGTCTGCACACTGTATTAGTTAAAACACAGTCTTTATATAATTAATATTCAAGGTTATGTACAATATCACGATAACTCACTTTGTACTTGGTTAGCTATAATGGCAAATATACAGTTTCTACGTGGTACCACAATTACTATTAGATCTCTTTAAAGTGCATCAACTGTACGGTTAAATGTCACACAAATCAGTTTGTAAAGGAAAACCAACAATAGAGATAAGAGGAAAGCAGTTGGTTAAAACAATTGGCAGAATACTGGCCCCTACCGAGACACGGTGCGGTGTGGAGATCCCCCCACCTGGGCAACCTGTAGAATAAAGATATCAAAAGCCCAGTCCATACATTGTTCACAAGAGACTTCCCAATAGTTCTGCAACCCCAAAGTACTTGGCATTGTAGCGTTCCTCGTTCGGGAATCAACGGCCCTTCTTGAATGTCTTCCCTTTAAGGCAGGGGTCACGGGTCGTTGAACGTCCGACAGAGAACAGGGTGAGCTATGACGGTGAAGTGGCAGCTTTGTTCCTAGCGGTGCTCGTTGACGGAGAAGCGAAAACGTCCTGCAAGGAAGAGGCGTGCAGAGGACCTCGATGTCGATAGTTCTGGACCACAAAGAGTTTGAAGAACTGCGGCCCAGCAAGGGCGTTGAGTCATCGGCGTCTCTGTGGTCTTTGGGTGGCAGCAAACCCACCGGCGGATGCTCCTCGGCGCGTCGACGGCCGATGATGCAGACGAGAGCGCCCTTGAATCAAGAGTTCTTAGGTAAACAGGAGCACGGCAGCTCCGGTCGGCGACAGCGGTCGTCGACAGTGGCGGACAACAGTCCGGGTGCTTCTCCGTGGGATTCCGCGGCAGTCCCCGTCTCGGGTCAGCAGCCTGTCGAAGGTCTGTCTACCACGGAGCTTTGGCAAAGATCAGCTGGTGCATGATGGTCCTTCGTAGCTCGGGAAGAGGGCGCCTTACCAGGTCCTCCCTGGGTCAGTCCTTGGAGACACAGCAGCTTTCAGATTGATGAAGAAGAACAACAGCAGTTCTTCTCTTCCAGCAGGGCGTCAAGGTCAAGCTTCAGTTTCACTCCAGTTACTCTTCATAGTTTGGACTTCAGCTCTGAACACGATTCCTAGCAGTGAGAGGTCCCCAGATATACTGTTCATCTCCCATTTATTCCGCTGAGTCACACTCGAGCATCCAATCACTACGAAGGGCATTCAGCAGTCCGTCATCCAATCAGGCGCACAGTGCATTCAGGCCATTCTTCTCCATCCAGACACTCATAACACAGAATGTGGATTGGGAAGAGTACCCAGCCATTCAACACTACACACTGCATTCATACCAGTTTCGGGCAGGGCTGTCTCAGTCATTGTGTCAAACACTAGATACCAGACATCCACAACAAGAAGTGCATTTTCGTCACACACTCCATTCACCCAGGTCCCACCCACAGGTGTTCTCACAACATACAGTCGTTAGGAAGGCTCCAGCCAGTCTTGTCGGCACTTTCCCACACTACCATATATGGAACTTCTACCCAACAGCAAGTCAGGGGGAAGGGACAGAGTCAGGGCTTCCCAGGACTTCGTGAAGATCAAGGTAACAGGTGATGGAAGGCAAGAGGCCACGGAGGCCATCTTGTCTCCATCAGGAATCTACCAATTCCAATGACAGGGCCTGGGCAGCCCAAGATGGAGGACCCTCAGGGCACCAGTCATTTCAGCACAGAGCTGCCACCAGCCCGTACCCTGCTCTGTGGCCACACACAGGTGCCCAAAAACATACACTAGAGGCACAGGGTTGTAACCCCACCCATGGGTGCCATAAGGGTATCTCATGGGTCCGTTCACCAAAACCAAAAGAGAGAGCTGCACCGCCAGGAGTCCCACATTAACTCCTGCATGGAAAACACGACAGAACACACGATGAAAAGTAGTAAAGGACAAGGGTACAGAGGCCCTGTCCCTCCGATGCATTTCCAGCATCACAAGTCTCCCCCCCCCCCAGACTGAGGTTAGAGTGCCTAATCTCCCACGGGATAGACACCCTCATCCAGACGGTCAACATACCTTCTGGAAAGGCCATCTGCATTATCGTGACTCTTCCCCGGTCTATGCTCTATGGTGAAGTCTAGCCCTTGCAGGCAAATGGACCACCTGAGCAGCTTCGGCTTTTCACCCTTCATCTGCTTCAGGGCTTATAATCTGTTTGGACTTTGAAGGTAGACCCCATAAAGTAAGGCCTAAAACACCTAAGGCTCCAAACTATACTGAAACATTCCTTTTCAACAGTAGCCCATATAAGTTCTCTACCCTTAAGTTGTCTACTGATGAATATGATCGGATGTTCTCTTCCTTTGACATCTAACTGGGACAAGACAGCTCCAATTCCGGTGTCGCAGGTGTAAGTTTGAACGATAAAGGACTTGCTGTAATCAGGCGCACACAACACGGGTGCCCTACACAGACTTTCTTTCATGCCATCAAAGGCCCTCTGACAGTCTTCAGTCCAATTAACCTTCCTAGGTTGTTTGGGTGAAGTGAGAGCTGTCAGTGGTGCAGCTATGGTCCCATAGTCCGCCATGAAATTGCGATAATACCCAGTGAGGCCCAAAAAGGCTCTCACCTGGGTTTGAGTAGTGGGAGTCTCCCAGTCATGTACATCCTGTACTTTACTGGATTTGACCCCCTCCTACCTCATGACCAAGATAGGTAACTTTCCCCTGAACTATCTGGCACTTGGTGGCCTTGATAGTGAGGTTAGCCCTTTTCAAGGCCTGCAACACCCTAGCCAGATGTGTCAACTGCTCTTCCCAGGTGGAACTGTAGACGGCAATGTCGTCTAGGTAAGCCACACAGAAGGCCTCCAGCCCACTGAGCGCATGATTGACCAATCTCTGGAAGGTGGCAGGGGCATTCATCAACCCAAAAGGCATGACCCTTAACTGGTGGAGTCCCTCTGGTGTTGAGAATGCCGTCTTTTCCTTGGCATGGTCCATCAGAGCTATTTACCAATAGCCTGAGGTAAGGTCAAAGGTGTTCACAAATTTGGCAGGACCTATGGTGTCCACAAGCTCATCAGCCCTGGGCAATGGGTGCACGTCAGTTTTGGTGACGGCATTGACTCATCGGTAGTCCACACAGAACTTTTTGAGGGTTCAATAACACCCAGATCCAACATCTTGGTGACCTCAGCCTGGATGTTGTTCTTAACGGTATCTGACATACGGTAGCACCTGCTTTTGACAGGCACACTATCACCAGTGTCAATCTCGTGCCTACACCACGGTGTAAGGCCTGGTGTCAGGGAAAACAGTGAGGCGTACTGCCGGAGCAAAGCCCTGCAGGCCCTCTGCTGCTCTGTCGTAGGATCGGGAGAGAGATGCACTCCCTCCACTGAGCCATCCTGAGGGTTGCTATCCAGCAAGTCAGGAAGGGGCTCACTCTCATCCTCTTCTGTCTCTGAAGCTAGCAAGAGACATGAGACTTCTGCTCGCCTGTGGAAAGGCTTGAGCCTGTTAACACGGAATACCTGAGGGGCTACCCCAGAGACTCCCAGGTCAACCAGATAATTGCCCTCGCCCATTTTGGAGATTATCCTGAAGGGTCCAGTCCATTTATCTGCCAAAGCTCGAGGCTTGGTAGGCTCCATCACAAGGACCTCCTATCCTGGAGTCCTATCCACTTGCGATGCTTTAAGGTCATGACAGTATTTATTCAATTCCTGGCTGGTCTTGAGATTCGCTGTTGCCTGACCCATCATCTGGGTCATCATCTGTCTGAGGCCTAACACATAGTCCCCCACTTGCTTGGCGGGACCTGGGGATGTGAGCCACTTTGGCCACAAGTATTGCCAACCTCTATATGGAGGCGTTTAAGAAATATTGCATCCAGAATGATACCAACCCATTTAGAGCAAATATACTACTATGGAGGAGGTATATAGATGATGTGTCCATCATCTGGAGAGGTAAGGAAAACACAGCCGATAGCAAAAAGAAGTGGGCACCACTACAGGATGTGATCGTTACACAATAATGATTTCTGTTAGAAAATTAATTTCTTTTGAAATTCCTTGTCCATAAATTGTAAAAGGGAGCTGGCTGAGATGAATAAGGAGAAACCCAAATTCGAAATCAACAAAAAGCAAAAGACCAAGTAGAATACAAGGTCACACAGCCGCTCTCCAGAACACCCAATCTGGGTATATTGGTTATGCAAACTTTCCAAAGCTTAATATTTTCCAAAATTAAATGTTCGCATATTCAGAAAAAATAATAATGATGATAACCATGAAAATCCATTGATTCTTCAAAAAAGATTTTTATCAACAAATAGTTTTGTAAAAGAATAATACGCCTCGTGCTGCGAGGCGTTGCTAATATCTTCTTAGCGAGGAAGAAAAAGCCACTAGCATCTTATATCAGACTAGAACATTTGCCAATGCATTTCGGATTTACACATCCTTCATCGGGGCAAGTCTGTAATTGTACATGTGTCATTCCATAATATTCCAAAAGATAGTGTTTCAACAATATATATTCATATAAGTAAAATAAATGACATACCAATCATTGTTGTGGTAGAAGAGGTCAAAATTGATAGATGCAAAGAATATGAAACAGAAAAAGAAAACAGCAGTAAGAAGGCTGTTACATGTAAAGTTGGGGGTAACAAGAAGTGCGGATAGCATTTACCTGAGCAAATGGTAGAATGCTTGCATAGATGGTGGCTTGGTGTACGAAAACAATGAGGACGGCAGAAAACTGCTCAGAAAAATGTCAGCGCTGTGGCGCATCCTTCAGTATAGGCTGAAATGTAATGAAAGTAATATAAGCTGTAGAAGCAAACAGGTGGAATCCGTTTAAACATATCTTTAAAAAAGCTCACCGGGAGACCAGCGAGGAGTGGAACTGTTCCTCTCGCTAGCAGGCTTGAAACTGCGATGCACGCATCGGCGCGTTTCCAAGACAACGCTCCTTTAATGTTCCACGTGACCGCGGCCCCGAGGGGCACGCGGCCAGGAATAACAGACTGTGTACGGGTCTCCGGATGGGAGTTCAGAGTAAAAAAACTAATTGTCAGCCTTCCAAGAAGTAAATACGGAATAATGGTGACCAAAAATTCAGAAAATGCAATTAGTAGGAAACATGGAAACAGAAGAAATACTACAATTTAAAGTATGACAGGAGCAAAAAAGAAGTCAAGAAAAACGATGGCAAAAGGTTATGAAAGTGAGATAGCAAATAATGGAGAGCCCAATGCAAGGCCGGGCTGCTTAAGATGTTAAACAAAGTTGACACATGATTATTGTAACACATGGTTATGGAATTACAATCAACATTCATTGTGCAGTGTCGTAAAGTGACGGCACCAAAGAAAGTAACAATAATGGCACATATGTTATTCATAGAGTTATTATATGCCTCCCCACTGCTATGGTGGCATCAACGACGTCACCTTGGGTCCCAGACACATGTCCAGGAGACGCAGCGGGGTGGCCTCAGATAAATAACTCACGCGGCATTCCGCAGTATATAGTAGCTAGAAACATGTCCCTAAAATCAAAGAAAATGCAAGATTATAGAAAACAGTGATAATTAATCTCCTCGTTCATTCCATTGGGAACCAAACACCCAAGTTTGTCAATCCAAAATGTCTCCCTTCGATTCAATCGCTGGTTCAGGTCTTCGTGAGGACTGTTTTTAGTAAGTACCTCCAAAATCACAAATCTGATTTGGGTCAAATTATGTCCGTTCTCCATCCAGTGACGGGCTACGGCTGAGTTGGTGTTAGCATTCCGGATACATGAACGATGCTCATTCCACCTCGTTTTGGCCATTCTTGTGGATTGTCCCACATAGAATTTTCCACACAGGCATTTAATGCCGTAAATTATATTGGTGCTATCGCAGGTGCCATAGTTCTTGAGCGGAATCTTTTTCCCTGTTCTGGGATGGTTAATAAAATCTCCTTTAATCACTGAATTGCAGTTGGTACAGTGGAGACAAGGGCATGTCCCGGTGCGTTGGGTTACAGATTCCTTCAGGGGTGGTCTCGTGTGTACCAGTTCATCTCTCAGGTTCCTGCTGCACTGATAAGCAAATACCGGTAATTCAGTAAATAAACATTGTACTCGGACATCATTCTTCAAAATCCCCCAGTGTTTACTGATGGTTTTCTTAATTCTGTTACTCTGGATTGAAAATTTAGAAACTAACACTGGTGTTTTCAGTTCTCTATTGTTTTTGAGGTTTTGGGTAGAGAGCAAAGTCTCACGTGCCAGGGTACTAACCCTAGTAGATGCTATGTCAAGTTCTGATTGTTTGTAGCCCCGGGCTAGAAATTTCTCTTTCATAACCTGTTGTTGGGCTAAACAATCCTCGGGGTCGCTAACAATCTTCTTAACCCTTAGGAGTTGACTGTATGGAAGGTTCTTGAGTAAGCTAGGCTGGTGAAAACTCAGACGGTGTAGAAGGTTGTTACGATCCGTCGGTTTCCGGAAGATTGAGGTGCTGTAGGATGTAGTCTCCTTTTTGATGAAAACATCCAAAAAGGTAATTGTATCCTGTGAAATCCCTCTCGTGAATTGGATCCGTTGATCAATATTGTTAAGATATTTAAAGAAGGTGTCAAAGGCTATCCTGGTGCCCCTCCACACTCCAAAAATATCATCGATATCCGAGTACAAGGTTTATTTACTGAATTACCAGTATTTGCTTATCAATGCAGCAGGAACCTGAGAGATGAACTGGTACACACAAGACCACCCTTGAAGGAATCTGTAACCCAACGCACCGGGACATACCCTTGTCTCCACTGTACCAACTGCAATTCAGTGATTAAAGGAGATTTTATTAACCATCCCAGAACAGGGAAAAAGATTCCGCTCAAGAACTATGGCACCTGCGATAGCACCAATATAATTTACGGCATTAAATGCCCGTGTGGAAAATTCTATGTGGGACAATCCACAAGAATGGCCAAAACGAGGTGGAATGAGCATCGTTCATGTATCCGGAATGCTAACAGCAACTCAGCCGTAGCCCGTCACTGGATGGAGAACGGACATAATTTGACCCAAATCAGATTTGTGATTTTGGAGGTACTTACTAAAAACAGTCCTCACGAAGACCTGAACCAGCGGTTGAATCGAAGGGAGACATTTTGGATTGACAAACTTGGGAGTTTGGTTCCCAATGGAATGAACGAGGAGATTAATTATCACTGTTTTCTATAATCTTGCATTTTCTTTGATTTTAGGGACATGTTTCTAGCTACTATATACTGCGGAATGCCGCGTGAGTTATTTATCTGAGGCCACCCCGCTACGTCTCCTGGACATGTGTCTGGGACCCAAGGTGACGTCGTTGATGCCACCATAGCAGTGGGGAGGCATATAATAACTCTATGAATAACATATGTGCCATTATTGTTACTTTCTTTGGTGCCGTCACTTTACGACACTGCACAATGATTGTTGATTGTAATTCCATAACCATGTGTTACAATAATCATGTGTCAACTTTGTTTAACATCTTAAGCAGCCCGGCCTTGCATTGGGCCCTCCATTATTTGCTATCTCACTTTCATAACCTTTTGCCATCTTGACTTCTTTTTTGCTCCTGTCATACTTTAAATTGTAGTATTTCTTCTGTTTCCATGTTTGCTACTAATTGCATTTTCTGAATTTTTGGTCACCATTATTCCGTATTTACTTCTTGGAAGGCTTTTTTACTCTGAACTCCCATCCGGAGACCCGTACACAGTCTGTTATTACTGGCCGCGTGCCCCTCGGGGCCGCGGTCACGTGGAACATTAAAGGAGCGTTGTCTTAGCAACGCGCCGATGCGTGCATTGCAGTTTCAAGCCAGCTAGCGAGAGGAACAGTTCCACTCCTCGCTGGTCTCCCGGTAAGCTTTTTAAAGATATGTTTACACGGATTCCACCTGTTTGCTTCTACAGTTTATATTACTTTCATTACATATCAGCCTATACTGAAGGCTGCGCCACAGCGCTGACATTTTTCTGGACAGTTTTCTGCCGTCCTCATGGTTTTCGTACACCAAGCCACCATCTATGCAAGCATTCTACCATTTGCTCAGGTAAATGCTATCCGCACTTCTTGTTACCGCCAACTTTACATGTAACAGCCTTCTTACTGCTGTTTTCTTTTTCTGTTTCATATTCTTTGCATCTATCAATTTTGACCTCTTCTACCACAACAATGATCGGTATGTCATTTACTTTACTTATATGAATGCATATTGTTGACACACTATCTTTTGGAATATTATGGAATGACACATGTACAATTACAGACTTTCCCCGATGAAGGATGTGTAAATCCGAAATGCATTGGCAAATGTTCTAGTCTGATATAAGATGCTAGTGGCTTTTTCTTCCTCGCTAAGAAGATATTAGCAACGCCTCGCAGCACGAGGCGTATTATTCTTTTACAAAACTATTTGTTGATAAAAATCTTTTTTGAAGAATCAATGGATTTTCATGGTTATCATCATTATTATTTTTTCTGAATATGCGAACATTTAATTTTGGAAAATATTAAGCTTTGGAAAGTTTGCATAACCAATATACCCAGATTGGGTGTTCTGGAGAGCGGCTGTGTGACCTTGTATTCTACTTGGTCTTTTGCTTTTTGTTTAATGAAAACACAGCCAACAGATTTTTTGAGTGGATTAACCGACAAAACCGGAATTTGAAATTCACGCAGAACCTTAGCAAAGTGGAAATTAATTATCTGGACGTGACCATCAAAGCAGATACAGAGAAGGGAGAACTGTATGTGAAACCATTTAAAAAGCCCACGGATCGGAATGCTCTTTTACATTATACTAGCTTTCATCCGATACATACCCGGGACAATCTACCCTTTGGCCAGTTTTTACGGCTTAAAAAGAATAGTACAAACAATGCAGATTAAAAAGAAGGAGCACTTAAACTGAGAAATTATTTACATAAGAGAGGCTACCCCACTAGGCTGACAAAAAGAGCCATGAAGAGAGCCGACAATAACAACAGAGAGGCTATATTGGAACAGAATCCGAGAAGAGACAATAAAGAAAATATAGTCTTTGTCAATACTTACAGCACCCTCTCTAATAGAATACAGAAGATCATACACCGGAATTGGAGAATTTTGGAAAAAGGCAAAGTACCACTACAGAGACCCTTGATGGCTTTCCGAAGAAGCAGGTCGATAAAAGACCAGATCATGAGAAACGAAATCACCAAGCAGATTAGAACACAGCCTACTCTAACAGAAACATGGAGACTGCGAACCCCAGAAGGACACTATCCATGTGGTTCCTGCGTGTGCTGTGCACAAACCAAGAAAACTACCGAGATTGACCTAGGTCTGAAAAATCCTTGGAAACAACGAGTGCTGACGAATTGCAACTCCTGTTTTGTAGTATACGCAATTTGGTGCCCCTGCAAAAAGATCTATATAGGGAAGACAGAAAGAAAAATCAAGACACGCATCACAGAACACAAAAAGCTGCATAAGAAACAGAGTGCATTCTGTCCCCTTAGTTGATCACTTTATAGAGATGATACACAAAGTGGAAGACCTAAAATGGTCAGTAGTGTATGTGGTGAGACAAACAAACGACTCGAATCTTGATAGAAGAAAATTAGCCAGAATAGAGAAAGAATTGATCTTCCTTACAAAAAGTATAGAGGTAGGTTTAAATGAGAAAACAGAGTGAGGGAGAGTGACGAACGCAGCGTCCTCAAACCACGTGACGAATCGATCACCTGGGCAGTTAAATAGTATAAAAAGCCGGGTATCACTAAGAAACGTAAGCGACTACAAACGGCTGGATGTAGTGAGGGACGTGAGCAGTGCCAGATAACGAGGGAGAGCCCCAGATATACGAGTGTGATACTGAAATCGAGGCCCCTGAACGGAGTGGGACGTAGAACAACAGGCACTGGTAAGACAAGTGAACCTAAAGCTGTTTGACCAGTTAGTGATTACAGAGACTGCCAGGAGGTACACAAGTTATAAATAGTAATACTTAGTGCTTTGTTGTGTCCCTCCAACTGCAGGCAAATATAGACTGAAGCAGACGTTATAAAAGAAGTATTGGCTGATAAAGTGCCGGTCGAGTATCAGGCAGCAAGAGCTCTAAAATCTAGAATCCACTACAGCGTTGGGAATCGGATAAAGACACTAAAAAATCAGGTCAGTACGATCAGACCTAAGCGACATGGTGCAGGAAATAAATGGATATAGCATAGATAAATGGACAAATAATAGGAAAAGGTTGATAATAATTACGCATATATTGCTTTAAACAGTGGAAGAGCACGGAGGATTGTGCCAGATGGTATCCGGTAGCCAGCTATTCAGGTTGACATAGCAAAGTAACCAGTATACCGATACCGAACAGTGGCAACAAGCACATTGCATGTCGTGTCAGGGCGCATGGGTGTATTATTAATACGGCACTCAGCTGATCTTCCAGCCACGTAGGCTCACACAGCAGGGTTCTTTTATCTAAGCCTGCAGGGAACCGCTCTCTGGACATCAACTGCAGCAGCGAGCAGAACTGCTCTCTTGTCATGCACAGTTCGTAATGGTGGCTCTCACCGCTAACCCCTTTGGTCATTACCAACGGCACCCCCGCTGACGTCATCATTATTGTCAGGAGCCCACCACAAACGCAGCTCCAATGCTGCCTTCAGCGGAGCTCAAGTGTCCCAGGACGCTGCACCGGCTTGCCACCCCATCAGCTCACCTACTTCATGGGATATCGCACTGCCAACTGCCGCACGGCGTTAAAGTGCTGCCCAGCATGTCACTAGTAAGTTGGTCCTTTTGCCCCTCTCCCTCTTGCTGAAGGGCACATCCAATTACGGGAAGTTTACTCTCCCGCGGGCCACTTATTCTCTCCCAGGTCCATCAGGACTTCCTTTAAATAGGGCCTCACCCAGGCACTTCAATGTCGACCATTTTTCTGTCCCAGGTCCCCTTGGACCTCCTTTAAAATGTTCTCTCCCAGGCTGGGTTTCCTGGCTGACGCAACCGCCTTTGTGGTGCACTGTACATACAGGACGGCTCTCTCTTCCAAGCCTTTTACAGCCGCATCAGGTGTCCTGTTACTGCAAGACGGCCTAGATTGCTGGCAGGGGCCCTCTGACTGACCCCTTCAGCTGCACTCCAGCCCCCAAGTGCCTCTCACTGGTCCTGGCCCAAATGCTTGCTATGGGCAAAGGGGTCAGCTCACCTGAGGGTCCAGGGGGCTGGTGGATGTCTCCCCTTCCTCTGGTTTACAGACTGTACCTCTGATTTGTGCTGTCTGCTGCTTCATCTCACGCTCCCTTCTTTTCTTCATGTAGGCCATGTTCATGGTTTCTTAAAGTTCCTCGTCACTATTGATAAGATGTACACTGTGCTGAAAGAAGTACTCCAGAGCCTCAGGTAGGGAACAAGCTTATTTAGTAAGTTCCAGGTTACAAGGTGACACAATGGGTAAATCACGCGTAAGGTTCAAGAAGGATACATAAGAAGACCTCCACTGGCCTCCAATTTCACAGGCAGCTCACTCTAACTGGATCTTATGGAACACACAGTGCACTCACAGCTAACATTGCACCAGGAATACATGTGCAACAGTTTCCCTGAAGGGACATCCAAACGTTTGGCAACTTGTTTTGTCAAATGTCCACACATTCTGGGAAATCAGTAGATCTCGTAGAGTTGTTTTCCTGCTCAGAGATGTTCTTATTTGCGGCATCCAAAAGCACTATCAACCATGAAGCTTTCCTCAGATCCAGGGACCCTGGTTGCCAGCACTTCTGTGCGCTTTTTAACCATAGATTGATCTTTCTTCATTCCCAGCACTGTTTGGTTAATCTTTCCAATGTACAGTTAGATAATCTTCAAACGATTAACCCTTAGGAACCCACCAGACTTTCTTTCCTTTCTTCTCTCTTTTTGAAGATTGGGAGACGCCATCCAAAACATCAGTTGGATGCAGCGATTCTACCATAATATATCAACAGGATTTCCAGGGCAGGGGTGGTGCCCTCAAGGTGCCATCACTCCAACCGTCAGTTCGAGAATTCCTGTACACATTTCAGAGTTTGCCTTGGGAGTAAATCAGCAGTGTACATGCTCTGATGTTCAGTATCTGAGCAATGTGCATGCTCCTTCCACTATCCCCTTAATGGGCGTGGTTTGATGATCTCTCTCTCAACATTGTGCATGCTCTGCTTCAGAGATCTGTGGATCGGTGCCCGGGCACTGCGCATGCTCGCGTGATCAATATCTCAGCATTGCGCACACTCAGATGATCGCCATCTCGGCACTGCGCATGCTTCACTAATCGGTGGATGGGGTCTGGGCTCTGCGCATGCTCTGCTGATCGGCGTCTCATCACAGCATGTTTCAGGGATCTGTGGATCTGTTTCTGGGCTCTGCGCATGCTCTGCTGATCGGTGTCTCACTATTTCGCATGACTGTTTACCACTGTTGTGGGTCACCGTCACCAATGCCATAGAGGTCAAGCATTTTCAAACTCTCCAGGGTTTTCTGAGCGGTGGTAGTTGAGCTCCCGGAGGACCCGCACCCCCTGTCTCTTGCTCATTCGCACCCCAAATGGTGTAAATGCAGCAGAAACAATGAAGCAGTGACCATGCCGCCACCATTGACTATAGGTGAGTGACAGCCTGGGCCACTCCTCACTCTTGTAGTGAGAACCAAGTATTTTCAGGATCCATGTTGACTTGTCTCTGTTTTTCCTTCACAAACCTTCTGTGAACCCTTTCTCCTGTACATACTTGCCAACCCTACTGATTTAGGCGGTAGGATACCACTTGTTAAGCAGTCCTAACGATTTAGTGGCAACAAATACAGATTTTTAAAATGTAATTTTTTTTTTTATTTTTTTTTGACCTGGCTGCCTGAGGCCCGGCACCGCATGATCAGCATCCTCTGGTGCAGAGCCGGCCTTAGGGGGGGCGAGCCGGGCAACCGCCGGGGGCGCCATGCCCATGCCCCCCAGGGCACCATTAGCCCCTGCCACGCCAGCTCGGGGGAGTTTTTCAAGGGCTCCCCTGAGCTGGCATAGTGGGAGAAGGCGCGGCATGCAGGCTTTTGATGTAAAAGACGCCCACGGCAGCGGGCTAAATGCGTCCCTCTGCCGCGGGTGCCTTTGACAAAAGGCGCCATTAGCCCTCCACCACGCCAGCTCGGGGGAGTCTTTCAATGGCTCCCTAGAACTGGCGTGGTGGCAGAAGGCGTGGCAGACGCCTCATTGTCATTGAATGCAGCCACGGCGGCGGGCTCATTCAATGACAATGGGCTGCTGACGCGCCCTATTCCTATCATTACCTCCTCGCCTAACTATTTTTGAAACTTTAAGATTCCTACAGATTTTTGGTCACAGAATGTTAGCATGTATGCTTGTGTATGTGATGCCTGGAGGGCTCTGTGTGGGGCGGAGTGGGGGGGACGAGCGGTAGACACCTCTTTGGACATTTTGATTATTTATTTTCTCTGGATGTCATGTAAATGCTTGGAATAGTATTGTTGTAGATGAATTCATCATATGGTAATGTTTGCTTCCTCAAGGCCTGAATACTTTATTAGTGTGTCCTCGTGTTCAGCAATGAGTAAGAAGTGCATACTACAAAAGGTAAATAACTGCTGTGATGTATGTCTGCCTCTCTGCATATGTTGTTCTTTGTTTCTTAGGTAGCCTGTGTCCTGCCTGCGTGTCTGTGCCCTCCTTGTCCCCGCGTCCTACTAATAGTGGCCCTGGAAAATGGTTTCAAAGTGGCCCCATGTAGCACTGAGCAAAGATGCATAACAAACAGTCCCAACCCATCAATGGAGAGTTTGGAGAGGGTAACAGTATCCATCTTAAAGTACATTTATCCATAAATTAATGTATTTTAGGGGCCCCATGCACACAAATGTGTCTTTTCCCCAAATAAAAAGAAATGTAGAGATCCAAGAATCTTGATCCCCTGTCCCCTGAGACCGGTGTCACATGCCATAGCTTGATATGTTCTCCCTAAGAATCGCTGGCCCCCTGCTCCTTTCTCTCCTTTACAACCCATAGCTTGATACGCTGGTCCCAAGAATCTCAGTTTATTCCCTCCTCTGCCCTGTAACAAACCATAGTTTGAGTGGTGGCTGACTCGACTCCTATTTTCATATTTCATACATTGCTTTGTTTAATTTATCTTTGGTTCTTATATTCCTTTCTTTTAATTTTTGTTGCGTTCCTTGTAGCTGAGATTCTTGGCGTATGGGTGCTTGGCCCCTTACAACTTCTTGGGGTCTCGCCACAGCTGCTGCATTTATTTTCAGTTCCTACTGCCACATGTTACATCACAGTAGGCTTTTCTTGCTGCCTACTCAGCAGGAGTGCACAGATTGGATTCTGCCAATATATTGTTTGTTGTGACATATCTAGCAACATCGTCACTGATTCTCTGGAGGGAAGCGTCTCTTACGTAGCCAAGGAAAGGCAGAAGCTACCTCACTCTGACCCTGGTGGTGGCTATCTACCAGCCGACCACGTGGAAGAAGACAAACTTCAGAGAGACAGGAAAATACTGAATCAAAATAAATTTTCTGATGCCATTCCTAATGACAACTATGTGCCTTTACCACATGGCTGCATTACTTTTTGTAAACTAGACTGAGAATTCCCAAGTGTGCATGACCTACAATCTTATTTATTGCCCCCCGCCCCCCATTTTAGTACTGAGGATGACCAGAAGTGGTGAGCAAACTCTGCGTTCTAGTCTTTGGAGAAACTCAATTGAAGCTAGAAAGTTTAAAACACATGCATCTGACTCGGAGCAAGGAGAGAAGCAGCTGAATGAGAGGCAGAGACCAGAGTTGTGTGTCACTTGTTGTGATGCCAGTCAGAACTCCGTAATTGAGCAGACGGAGAGAAGCAGTATGGGGGCTGACCCGAATGGCGTGAGGAGGAGCAGAACTGAGAAAAGTGCATCTCTGTGTGACCGCGGGCCGCTGGTGCCGCCCGACGCGAAGGAAGGCAATGCAAGAGCACACCGACTAACGGGACAGGATCCCAGCCAACAAACAGTAAGTGAAAAAGGAGAGATGCAAGAAGCGCCACAACCACCCGGTAAGCCCAGGCAGAGTGAACCGGTTACCGGGGAGGTCGAGGGTGAATCCTGCATCACCTTAAAGACGCGAAAGAACACAATTGAACCTATTGCTATAAGAACAAGCAATATTATTAAAGGGTCCGTGACCTAAATCGGGAGAGAGAGAGAACTGCAAATATGGAGAATGTTGCGAAAGGGTCATCGACCCAAATCTGGGGAAAAGAGAGTCATACAAATATGGACAGTGTTGTAAGAGGGTCAATGACTGAAACCTGGGAAAGAGAGAGGAATACAGATATGAACAGTCTTGTGAAATGGTCAGCAACCCAGTACTGGGAAAGAGAGATTAATACAAGTACGCAATATCTGGAACAAGAGAGGAATACAAGTATGGATTGTGTTGTGAAAGGGTTGATGACCCAATACCTAGAAACAGATACTAAGACAGAGAAGAACAGTGTTAAGAAAGGGTCAGTGACCCAATATTGGAAAGACATTATTTCATGGATGAGAGAAAGAGTACGTGGAGAATGGATCTGACCCTCACCCTAGTACATATTACCAAAATGTACAAGGTAAATGTATCTGATTTCAGTTCAACAAAACCATGCAAAAGTTCAAACTAATAATTCCCCCCAAAGTACTCCCTGTGTCCAGGGTTTGATTCCCTTTCCCTGGATCAATTCAGGAAATAATTGGCAAAGAGTTTGATTCAACAAAGTTCCATTCAGTTCAACACAAAATGTGTTTTCCATTCAATGTATCCTTCCACTTGGCAAAGTAAATGTTCACAAAACACTTGTTCAAAATTACAGCAACTGTTTCCTCCACAAAGCGTTCTTCCCAGAAGGTAAAGCAGACATAAGGATACCACAATATTCTTCCAATGGAATAACTTTGTCACGATAGCACACCAAATGTCTTTTGCTATGCAACAGTTTGTCAGGATGATAAAGTTAACAGTTTCTTTTCACCACACCTTTTTGCCACAACCACACTTCTTTAAAACAACTGCTTCTTTCCTGGTATATTCGCCTGCCACAACTAAGTACAACTGGTTCATTTCCTAGTTTACTCGCCTGCCAGGAAGAAAAAACTCCTATAACTACAATTGATCTTTTGTTTTAGTGGCAATGTTTGTTCCAGGGTTCTCCACACCAGTATCCCATGTGAGGAGAGTTGGACAATGGTTGCCTGTCTCTATATTCTCTTGACTGTTGGCAATGTGGGTTAAAGGTTTCCCCAAGTTGATGTCTGAGAAAATGAGCATTGTTGTTTCTTTACTCTACTTCCTCGGTATTCAAATGTATCTCCTACTGCAAAATTTTCTTTGAGCACCCCAGGGTTACCTTTTTACTTCAGGCCTGGGGTTCTCTCCCCGCTGCCGTTCACGAGACTGCTTCCTGCTCCGCGCACTCTGCATAACCACACGCCTTCTCTTCCCATGTCGGCTTCTGCTGAGGTTCTTCCTTCTCCTTCGGTGGCCTCTCTCCTGATTGCATCTGTCTCTACTACTACTCCTTCCTTCCGCTGTGGCTCATTCTGGTATTTAAATGTCCCACGTATAGTGTTCTCATCCTCATAAGAGGAATACAGCATCTTTCCTAAGGGCGTCACCACTTCCCCTTGACAGCCATCTCTTCCCATGTGATCCTCCCTCATAATACCACTCCCAGGGTTAGTATCATGTAGCGGCTGCCTTCTCTTGGCCACATGGGAGGAGACTTTATGCTGGGGTTCAGCAATGACTCAGCAGAATTCATCACATATCCTTACCCTAAAGACTCGGCCTCCCGTTCCAGTTTCTTTATCCTGACCCGAACCAACAGCCTCCCCCATATCAAAAGTAAGTTTTTGGGTGTCCCAGTCCCAAAAAGGTCTCCTGAGGATAGTCCATCCTTTTCCCGTGAATTGAATGGGGAATAAGGGAAATCGTTTTCTGCTTCTCCTCTATGGGGTTGTTAGCTGTTCTGAAATGTACTTGGACCACCCGAAGGATCCACTGATCCAAATGAGAAATTTCACTACCTAAAACCAGTTGAGTCAGAAGGTCAGATATTACTGCTACTAATAACGACACCTCCTTTCCCAATATGGTAACATAAAGCTGGGTTAATGGGTGTCCCTTTGACCATGACCACAACCTACAGTTCTCTTTCCAGTAGGTTTACAATCTGAAGGAAGAAGATCTGCTTTTATGGCACATCCCCTACTTCCTGTTTCTAAGTGAGCCCAAACAGTTTTCCCCTGTATTATTACTAGAATTCGATACTGATTCTTCTCCCCTGTACAAAGCATAACATCAGTGTTTTCAAAAGACATCGGGTCTCATTTATAAGCATGGCGGTCCAGGAACTACGGTACTGGTAAGCATGCCGGTACCGTAGTTCCCGGACCGCCATACTACAAGCTTTGCTCGGGGGCGCCTGTCAGCCTGCCAGGTCTGGCCTGACGGGCAGAGTGGCACCCGCGAGCACAGCATGTCGGATGCCCCGGCACCATTCTGAATGGTGCCAGTGCATCCGACGTCCTATTCCCATTCAGCCCTATGGGGCCGAATGGGGATGGGGAGTCCCTTATTGCTGACACCCACAAATGGGCAATTACCGGGTCAGCCGAACTCGGCATGACCCGTTTCTTGCCCATTCGCAGGTGCCGGTAAAAATGCAACATGGGTGGCAGTCGTGCCGGTTTTGCCGGCATGGCTACCGCCGGAGATGTAATGCGGCACATTGGGTCTTATTACGAGTCCAGCGGTAGCCCTGCTGGTGCATCTGACGGGTTGCTGCCGGACTTGTAACATTTTACCGGCGCCTGGCTTCCTGTTGCCACTGGGACATTACAGGCGGGAAAGTCATTTGCTGGAAAATGTAAGTCCTCATTCCTGTGGAGTCCCACAGGACTGCATGGGAATGGGGACACAGAAGCACCGGCACCATTGCTGACGGTGCCGGTTCTTCCATGGCAACTCTGCCTGCCAGGGCCGCTGCGTCCGGCAGGGTCAGACCTGTCGAGCGCAGTAGCCCCAGCAGGCAGACTTGTAGTGTGGTGGTCCAGAAACAAGGGTGCCGGTAAGCTTACTGACACCCTTGTTTCCGGACTGCCACAGTTGTAATGAGCCCATTGTTTTTCTGGAGTGAAAAGACATAGGGTTTCATTACGAGGTCAGCGGTAATCCGCTGGTGCTACCAGCAGGTTGCCATCGACCTCCTAACACTGTTTCCTCCGCCTGATATCCCAGTGCCACCAGGACATTACAAGTCGCAGCGGGTCGGGATGTCAGGTGGCGGAAACTGTAACTTTTCATTCGTGTGGAGTCCCATAGGACTGTATGGGAATGTGGACTCAGAAGCACCGGCGTGGTTGTCAATGGTGCTGGTGCTTCCGTGAAGGCAATACCGGTAGGGGCCAGAATTCCCAGCAGGTCAGACCTGCCGGAGGATATCTGGCCCCTACCATCATTGTCGTATTCTTGTGGTCCGGAAAGGGTGCCGGTACTTTGCTACCAGCACCCTTATTTCCGGACCGCCAGACTTGTAATGAGGCCCATAGTGTTTCCACAAGAGAGCCTGTCATCTACCTTTTTCCGCATTTCTGGTTTCTTAGAGATCTGGTGTTAATGCAGTGGGCACTGATGGGCAAGATGTTTGAAAATCCCATAAATAAAACAGCAGATGTAGCAATATCCTATGGATCTCTCTCTCCCCACCTTCCTTACATGGCTATACCATCCGCTGCAATTCCATGTGCATTTGTTGTGGGATCTAGTTCATCATCCCCATTATCAAAGAAATCTTCATCAACATTTTCTTTTTCTCTTAACCCCTTAAGTGCCATGGGTATTTCTCCCCAGTGCCAGGGCCTTTTTTGGTGATTTCGGTATGTGGCCATTCAATGGCTTGTAACTTTTTTGTTACATGAGGTATCTCGGTGAAATTTGGCTCCTTTTTTCGCACATGTAGGCGGTCGTAACGCCAGCCAAGAATCCTAGGTTGCTGTAGGGGGATGAGAGAAAATAAGCAAAAAGGGCGAAAATTTAGGGTTTTTTAAAAAAATGCCAATAAAATGATGTACAAAGAAGCCTGTGTTTTTTTCCTTGTAAGAGCTAGGAACAAATGGTTTGCTGTTCTGAATTCCGCAATTTCCTGGCTTTCAAGAACATGTTGAGTGGAAACAAAAAAAAATTATTTTGATGTGGTTATCAACCGTTTTGTGAGAGGTAGGCGATTTTGGCCATTTTTGCCAATTGGACATGCATGGACGGAATGGAAGAAAAGGGTAGGAAAGCCAAAATGGAGGACAGAAAGGCAAGTATTTCTGAAAAGGAGACACAATTCTAAGTTTCGGAAGGGGTGATTTGCGTAGGTCAGGCAACAACTAGGTAGGGGAAACTGCCATAGATTGGGGGAAAAGCAGGAAAATGACCGAAAAAAAAGGTATGTGTTGGACATGTTTGGCTTGGTACGGCAATGGCTTCTATGAATTTTGAGAAAAGCAATGCTCCGCTACATTCCCCCGACTCTTGCAGTTAGGAGAGCACACATTTTTTGTAGTGTTTTACAAAAAAAGCAATGCCACAAGCCAAACACTGAGCCATGGTACACAGGAGTTTTACGCTCACGGCCTGAACAGACGCACTTAGCATGTGTAAATCGGGAAAACCAATGTGATGAGGAACGGCAAGCATACATTTTTTGAAAGAGCACAGGCAGACCTTTTCAAGGGTAGGTGACTTGTGCAGGTTAAAAAAGTGTATAGTGCCTAAAGCAGCGACTAAATGTAGGTCACATTTGGGAAATCAAAGGGTTGTGTGACAAAGGCCACCAGCAAATGGGTCAAAACGTTATGAAAACCACAAAAACACAACACATGGCCTACCGTCCCGCGTTCCCACAGGTGTCCCGATGAAAACGGTACCTCACATGTGTGGGTGCACCTACCTGGCCGCCAAGGGGAAAGCCTAAAACACAAGTAACGCCAAGTCTGTTTTCAGACCGGAATTTGAGACGCTCTGCCGACCGGCACAACATACAGATATGGGCCTCGGGTGTCCAAGCCACCGGGGAAAACAGGGAACCCCATGCATTTCTGAAAAGAGGACACCCGTGGGAATCCACAGAGGTATGATATGCCCAAATCGCCCCAGAATGTATTACCCAGACACCCCCGCAAAGTCCGAAATGTGGGAAAAAAATGCATTTTCCGCACATTTCGCTCGGCTCACCCATCGAAACACGCCCCCAACAACACATGGCCTACCATCCCGCGTTCCCACAGGTGTCCCGATGAAAACGGTACCTCATATGTATGGGTGCACCTACCTGGGCACGAAGGAATAAGGCTAAACCACTGCTATCCCCCCCTAAGGGTTTGGGGAGCCAACCTACAGATTTAGGCCTGGGATGTTGCAGCCACCAAGAAAAACAGGGACCCCCATGCATTTCCGAAAATAAGACACCCGTGGGAATCCGCAGAGGTATGATTTGCACAAATCGCCACAGAATTTTTTACCCAGACACCCCTGCAGACCGGAATTTGAGACCCTCTGCCGACCGGCACAACATACAGATATGGGCCTCGGGTGTCCAAGCCACCAAGGAAAACAGGGAACCCCATGCATTTCTGAAAAGAGGACACCCGTGGGAATCCGCGGAGGTAAGATATGCCCAAATCGCCCTAGAATTTATTAACCAGACACCCCTGCAAAGTCCGAAATGTGGGGAAAAAAACGCATTTTCCGCACATTTTGCTCGGCTCACCCATCGAAACACGCCCCCAACAACACATGGCCTACCGTTCCGCGTTCCCACAGGTGTCCCGATGAAAACGGTACCTCACATGTGTGGGTGCACCTACCTGGCCGCCAAGAGGAAAGCCTAAAACACAAGTAACCCCAAGTCTGTTTTCAGACCGGAATTTGAGACGCTCTGCCGACCGGCACAACATACAGATATGGGCCTCGGGTGTCCATGCCACCGGGGAAAACGGGGAAACCCATGCATTTTTGAAAAGAGGACATCTGTGGGAATCCGCAGAGGTAAGATAGGCCCAAATCGCCCTAGAATGTATTAACCAGACACGCCTGCAAAGTCCGAAATGTGGGGGAAAAAACGCATTTTCCGCACATTTCGCTCGGCTCACCCATCGAAACACGCCCCCAACAACACATGGCCTACCGTCACGCGTTCCCACAGGTGTCCCGATGAAAACGGTACCTCACATGTGTGGGTGCACCTACCTGGCCGCCAAGGGGAAAGCCTAAAACACAAGTAACCCCAAGTCTGTTTTCAGACCGGAATTTGAGACGCTCTGCCGACCGGCACAACATGCAGATATGGGCCTCGGGTGTCCAAGCCACCAGGGAAAACAGGGTACCCTATGCATTTCCGAAAAGAGGACACCGTGGGAATCCGCAGAGGTATGATTTGCCCAAATCACCCCAGAATTTATTACCCAGACACCCCCGCAAAGTCCGGAGGGGGGGGTCACACCGAACGGAGGGGGGTCACGTCATGCAGTCCTTCCTAGGAGGCTCAGGGAGGGCTGCATGAGGTGTCTCCCCAGCCATTTGGGGTGGGGGAGAGGGCCACCACAAAAGGTGGGTCTGGACCCCCAATAGATGGGGCAGTAGGGCTCTGGCACCCTGGGGCCAGATTGGCACACTAATGTGGCCATCTGCGCCAAGCAAAGTTGGGTAAACAAAGAAAATAATACAAAATTGTAGGCTGCTTTTTAGGGGGGCTGAGGGACACCCTAAATTGGCAGCGAATGTTGTACTGCAACGGGGGGCACTCTTCCCCCCCACCCCAATTGGAGGTCCCCACCTCATGCATCCCTCCCTGGCGTCAGATGCCCCTTCCTAGGAGCAGATATCTGCCCCCAGGGAGGGTTGCATGAGGTGGGGCCCTCCATTTGGGGTGCGGGGGGGTTAGTGCACCCCCCCGTTGTAGTACAACATTCGCTGCCAATTTAGGGTGCCCCTCAGCCCCCCCTAAAATGCAGCCTACGATTATGGATTTTTTTTTTTGTTTACCCAAGTTCACTTGGCACAGATGGCCACATTAGTGTGCCAATCTGCCGCCACGGTGCCCAAACCCTACTGCCCCATCTATTGGGGGTCCTGCCCCACCTTTTGTGGTGGCCCTCTCCTCACCCACACCGAGTGGAGGGGGGGCACATCATGCAGTCCTTCCTAGGAGGCTCAGGGAGGGCTGCATGAGGTGTCCCTCCCAGACCCACAATAGATGGGGCAGTAGGGTTTGGAAAGGAGAGGATCTCCCCTTTCCAACGATACCCGCCTCGATCTCCGGCTTGAAATACAGCCGGAGATCGAGGCGGAGCAAGAAGGTCTCTTACCTTCTCTCTTCCCCGCAGCAGCCGAAAATGGCTGCTGCGGGGAGTTTCACACCGACGTGCGTTACACACGCCGACGTGAAACTGAAGGTAATCCAGCCCCCTGGCAGTGAGGGGGGACCTCCCCCTCACATAGCCCGGGCTTGGATTACAGTTTTGCTCGATCCCTGCTTTGCAGGGATCGAGCAAAACTGAGTGCCTAAACCGACGACCCGGCTCGTCGGTGGCACTTAAGGGGTTAACATTATATCCTCAGATTCCATAAAAGTAGACAAACTTAAACTTTGCGGTATTTACAGTGATTGTCATCTTCAGACATGACACAAAGACCATACAAACCATAAAAATATTAATTTTCACACAAATTACAAGCTTAGACATTTCTTTTCTTAACAAAAAAGGTATACATTTTGGATCTTCATTCGCACCCTCCTTTGCAATGAAATGACCAGTGAATCCTTAGGGCGTACTTAAACTTTATGCCTGCTGCTGCTCCTGTGCCAGTGGAGGGCTGCTGTTTTCTCTTTCGTATCACTAAGATGTATCCAATTCTTGTTGCCTTCCACCATCACAGCCGTCAGAGTTGAGTAGATCACTCAGGGAGGCCCATGGAAATGCTGCTTGTTCCAACGATGCACACAGGTGCGGACGTAGATCCTATCTCCTGGGAGTAGCTGTGTCTTTGTTGATCGTCAGTAGTCTCGCCGTTTTCTCCTGTTGTCTGTTGGTGAAAAGACACAACCTGTGAAGATATAATTTTAACGCTTTTCGTAAAAGCCCCTAAAGCCCTTAACTCCTCTCCTATGGCGGCTACTGTCTTGTGTGCATCTGAAGCCATGCGTGCAGGTGATTGGTGGTGTGTTTAGCCTAGGCCCGTCATGATTTCGTGTGGGCTCAAATGGTGGTCCTTCCCTCCTCCCCTGGCTGATTTCCCAGGTAAACAATACCAGCAGAAGGCCAATAGTGCCAGGATTCTTTCATTCATTGCGTAACTTGGCCGAACGGGCCTTAAGGACCCCATTTAGTCTATCTGTGGATCCAGTTGGCCTGCGGGTGGTAAACCGAGCATAACCTGTGCTTGATCCCTAACGGTGAAGTCATTTCTGCAAACAAAGCATTAAAGAAGTAGGTTCCATTGTCGGATTTTAGGACCTCACAAATTCCCCACTGCGGAAACACTTCTCTCACCAGAAATCTTGCTGCCGATTCCTCCCCTTCCTCTGGTTGCAGGGACCAACCACTTTCCAGAGTGGATCCCTGTTACCACCATTCCCATTCAGACCTACTGCTCTTTCGAATGCCTGGTCTGCAGGCTCTCTTTCTCTCAGTATTCAGGGTTTACACAATAGGCTTGCAGTACTATGGAACAAGGAAACACTGACCAAAACTTTGTATCAAAAAGAATATATATATTTATATTACACACTCTCTTACGTCCACGCACACATCACTATCATTAAAGCAAGTTAAAACAGTCAAGAAAAGAAAGTATACACAACTCCCTATTTAAATTGTAGACAAGTTTGAGCAAGAGTGAAAACTGAGCAAAACAGCAATTTCTTCAGAGGGAGGGAAAGGACAAGTTATACAGGGTTAGACTCCTAAACACACCAGCAACACTTCCCAATTGGATTGTGAACAAGTTAGGCAAAGCAATACTTTAGTATGAGCAATACTTTGGTGAAAGCCTAGCAAAATGGCAGCAATATAGAAAGGGGAAGGAAAGGTGGTTATAAGAGTTTTAGGTGCACCAACACATTTCTTAGTGAAAAGCAGTCTAGAAAAGGCAGTTGTAAAAGATTTAGCCAGAGTCAAGAGGCCTGTGCCAGAGTCAATGGTACAAGGCAAGTGCCCAGGTTCAAACGATTCTAGTAGCTGCAGTCAAGTCTTTGTTTAACGATTTGAAAAGGTGGTTGCAGAAGATAAAAGATAATGTTAGACGAAAGGGGCGGCCAACCCAAGAGGTAAGTA
Organism: Ambystoma mexicanum; assembly: GCF_040938575.1. Lineage (NCBI taxonomy): Eukaryota > Metazoa > Chordata > Amphibia > Caudata > Ambystomatidae > Ambystoma > Ambystoma mexicanum. The sequence continues at coordinate 1,382,042,361 of NC_090933.1, forward strand.
AAGGATTTAAAACACCTTTAGCAGTACCCAACAAAACGGGAGGCCTGGCGGAACAATGTACCTTGAAAAGTGGAAGAGGCTCCTGCAGTGGCTGTAGTTCCTGGCAGTTCCTGCAGTTCGGGAGATCCAGCAGAGGAAGAGAGGCTCTTGTCGTGGAGGAAGCTTCAAGTTACGGCACTGCCCAGGGATGAAGCCAGCCCCGGTGATGCCAAAACGAAATAAAAGGTATGCTCCTTTAAATCGCGGTCGTGGTGGACGGGTGCCTGGCTATCCGGTCTCCTAGTGCTGGGCACTGGCAATTCGAGCAAGGCAGGTCCTGGAAGGCAATTGGCAAACTGGTTGGCCCCACCAGCTCAAGGGAAGAAGACTCTTGCAGGTGAAGATCTTCTCGAGTCGTTGAAGAAAAGTGGTGAGGATCTGCAGCAGGGCTTCACCGGTGGTTCAGTCGTTGCAGATGTCGTCAGCTTCTCTCCTCTTTGGGTTTCTTAGTTCCAGTGGCAACGTCTTGTCTTCCAGCCCTCAGAGCCCTGCTTTTATGCAGAAAAAAACCCATTAATACAGCCTAGCTGTCACTCACACAGTGGGTTGGCTATCCTGGCGGGATAACCCCCCAGCCTATCAGGGCAGAGTGCGACTTGGGTTGCCTAGGTAACCCTGTCCAGGGTGCCTATTCCCCCTCCCACACATCCTGTCTACCCCAGACTCAGTGAAAGGAGGCTTCTGGGCAGAAGCCCGCCAAAAGGACGAACAAAGGATCCCCAACCTGGGTTAGGATTTCAGAGAAAGACACGAGAAAGAAATATTATCAAAGATCTGGCAATGAAAACCTACCGGAGTAAAGTTAATATTAAAATAAACCGGCGGTATGTTAGAGGCTGTCAGTAAAAGTGGTAGCCTCGAACAATGGGAAAATCCCATTGGAAATTATTTGCGGTCTAATATTTACGGTAGTAACCACTGCTACCAGCCAGACACTTTGGAGAGAGGGACCCCCTCGAAAATGAACACCAGGGAAAAACTATTAACCCTTTCCAGTACTTCCATAGTAAGATGGGTTGTACTGGTTTTGTTCATAACTATTGACTAGTAAAGTCAATGGGGACTTTACATGCCCTGGGAGACAGTAGTCAGTCCCAGGGTATGGAGTCTATGTTTGGGGGTCACTATGACACCCCTGTGGTACTGCACTGAGGGTGCTGTGTAACACACATGTAAAAAGATGATACCTATGAGTGTGAGAAAAACCCCATAGACCATAAGCACAAAAAATAGCCTACAACACACATCAGCAATCTGTCAAAGAGTGGGAAAAAGAGTCTCACTCTTAGCAGGAGGAAAAAATAAACCCTTGAAATCCAGCAAAGCTGCTGGGGGACTCTATAGGCAAGGGAAATTAGCCTTACAAGAGAATTTTCCCTAACACTCCTACTCCCAACTCTTCCGGCTGGCTTAGGAGCTTTCCGCGACCTATGCGACTTGCTCTCTCTACATTCTACCCTCTGGTCGTACATAAACAGCGGGCCAGAACTTGGATGCTCTCCTCTCAACAGACACCCCACTCTCTGTCCCTCTCACTACTTCACTCTCGAGGACTAATCACTCTCTTCTACATTGCCTCCCACCTACAAGGTTTTCCGACCCATGAAAAAAGTGTCTGTGGCTGCCTTTGCTTCCACCTACTCCCCTCCTCCTACTCCTGCGGCTGCCTCCCACCCGGACACAGCCCTCTCTAACCTTCATCTCTCCGTCTCCAATACTATCGACATCCTTGCCCCTGTCATGAGGTTCAAAAAAGTGCAACTCTTGGTATGACTCCGATCTGGTTGACCTTAAGCGCAAGTGCAGGGCAGGAGAACAGAAATGGGGATCTTCAGGTGCACCCTCTGATAAGCTGGCCTGCCGCCTGCTGCAAAGGCAAAATAGACTCTGCATCCGGGTCAATAAAAGAGTCCATATTCAAGCCTGAATCTCTACAGCATCCAACAACACGGCCAAACTTTTCAAAGTCTGTAAGGAGCTTTCCAACCCTATTGTAGGCTCATCCTCTATTGCACCCACCCAGGCCCTCTCCTCTGCAGGCCCTGGCAGCACACTTCCCCTCCAAAACTCAACACATCCTGTCCACTCTGTTAGGAAAGATTTCGCTTTACTGCACCTTTCCTTCCATCTTTATGGAACCCCCAAACATTTTGCTTGTACAATGCAGCTTACACTGCAGTACAATGGGGTGCATTTTTGTTTTGCCCTAGACTAACACTCACAGGATTTTTGGTTACTCTAGAGGTGCTAAAAGGATAGGCTGGTGGCAGCAGTGACTTTTCCCCACATTTTGGGGATTTTCGTTTTAGCTTTACCGCATTTACCACGTTTGGCTACTAACTGTGGCTTCTGGTCAAACATGGCCACGAGATTGCTCGCCTGTTCTTTTGACATCTTGTCCTTTAGCCTTCTTCCTGGCCTGAAAGGAGGGAGCTTTTGGCGGGCTACTGGAGGGCTGTGTGTGTTTGCAGGCAGGATGTGGGTGGGTCTGTCGGACCCCAATCCACAAACTGGTTTCAGTGTGTCTGAGTGGTATGCATGAATGTTCCCACCAGTAGTCCTGATTGGACCCTTGCTGGGGGCTGAGGGGGGGCTAGTCCTACTATTGGCTAGTGGGAGTTTCAGCTCTTACCTGGCATTTAGGATAAGAAGAGGACCCCTGCACCCATTCTTCAGAGATCCTGGAGGAACCTGAAGGAGCCAAGTATCCTATCCAGCTGTGAGACTTGCAAAGAAACCTGATACCTGACTGACGGAGGAAGGGATTGATCAGTGGAACATCCACTGAGCTTGGAGACGCCTATTCTTGTAGTAAATACTACTTCCAATATGTTCCTATGTATAGTTCATATTTATAATGTGGTCAATCGTAGACAGATTGACACAAATTATTTGCTTGAATTTCAATCACGTTTACACTTTCGTATTCAAGTTTTCTTTATTGTATTTGTTATAGCAGAAGCCCTTGCGATGCATTTCGGACTGTGTCCTTCCTCAGGGCGGGTTCTAAAAAACATTACAACCTGGGTTAACTTCACCCCTAATGTCATGAACTTCAGATAAACATAACAATTCACATTTTTCAATTCACAATCCTATTTTCTTTATGCCATCAAAATAACACACACCTGCCAACGTGTTGTGTGCTTTCCTTATTGGTCAGTTCTTCAATCCACAGTTCTATATAGCAAACTGTCAAGCTTGTACTTCTATAGTACATTTCCCGAGAGCATATCAGGATATATTCAGCCTTGGTGCTGCTTATGGTTAAGCATGTGTTTCTTTCTATGTAAGGAAAATGCTCTGCAAAAAACAGGAATAGCCGTACTTAGCATCATGTTTAAACTAATATTCCTACAATGGTAACAATGCTTGCTAGCATGCTAGCTAGAGCTTGTTTAAAGTATAAATAAGTGTGCGTACTTCAACAAGACGCTCACAGTGCATGCTCTTGAAGAGATTCAGTAATGGAGGCACGTAGTCCTCTGTAAAAGGCATCCAGTCCTTTATGAACAAGGACAAGTAGTTTAGTTTAGACAAAAACATGCAAGGATATTAATGATGGCACGGGCCTATCGTCGTATTAACACTTACTTGGCTACGCTTCTATGTGGGCTTGCTTCGAGGGTCCGCAGCGTTGTGGTGTCGAGGGTAACATCGGTTCCCCTTTGCAACAGAACGCTGCGGTCCGCAAGCAATTATTAAATTCACCATGGAGTCACGTTTACACGTGATGACACGGAAATGCGGTCTTACTTTGCCAGGGAATTGTAGTTCGTAGAGTTCTGCTAGCGGAGCCGTGTATATCTGAATGAGCATCTCATTCTTAACGGTGTACCATGTGGGCATTTGAGAAAGTATGGGTTTCCTGCAGATCTACATTGTACCTAATACAAAATGTTTCATGTCTAGTGTATTTAATCTAGTGTATTTAAACATGACTCCGATGCGTAATGCCGTTTATACTAGGCAATACAGATTATGTATCTTGCATGTCTAAAACATGGTAGAATCCCACTTTTGGGATTCATCCATGTAAATCACTGTGCTGATTTAACTTAGGAGACATTACCAATCAACATGATATTATCCGCTGTCTCTAAGACAGGGTAGTATGTCTTATGTGTAATTTACTGCTATATTGCAAAATAAAGGGAATATCTCATTTTGTATAGGTATTAAAGAATAATTAATAGGTGCCACTGATTCTTAATATAAATGCAAAGTTGACCTGGCTGCTACCAGGCTTGCTCTCACTATTATTAGGTAGTAACTGCAAATAAATTGCTATACACTCTTTATGCATACAACATCCATGGCATAGTGTGGTTAATAATTTTCCAATGTTATTTGCATATCACATAAACGTTCATATTCTTTGTGATACTTGAAATCCCGTCTTATAAAATTTCCCTTGATACTTAATGAACAAAGTACACATTTAGTACAATGTAATCTCTTCTCTTTTGTCCCTTTATTTGGCGCTATTTCTTCATACAAAGTTCATAAAAAACAAAGTTCATAAAAACAAAATAAATCCAGCTCTTCATTCAGACCTAATGGTGCAACAGTTTCAAGCCTATCTATCCAAAAAGCTTCACGCTGTTCAAGTTTTTTTGTTGCATTCATTCGTAGGTCTTTGGTTCTGATGACTTCCAAAATTTGGAACCTCATTTGCGAAAGCTGGTGCTTATGATCTTGAAAATGTCTTGCTATAGTTGAATGGCGATTGTTTGTTCTTACATTGGATTTATTTTCATTCCAGCAAATGCATGCTTTGCGGCTGGTTTGTCCAACATATGTAAGACCACATGGACATTTGATTGCATACACTATGTTCTGGGATTCACACGTAGCATAGTCTTACAATTGATTTTTTTCCCTGTATGTGAATGTGTTATAATGTTGCCCTTGGTCACATTGTCGCAGTTATTACACGAGAGACATGGGTAGGTTCCTGTGTGTTTGCTGTGTTGTCTTTTTGTTCAATTGGGGGTAGTATCCACCAGAAGATCTTTTAGATTATGACTTCTTTGAAAAGCAAAGATTGGTTTATTATTGAAGTTGCCTTGTAGTTTTGTGTTGTATGCTTATAATGACCAGTGTTTCAATACGGATTTTTTTGATCCTGTTTGACTGGATGCTGTATTTGCTCACAAACACCAGTTGTGTATCGGTCTTGGTCTCTTGCCTTTTTGGTGTTAGCAATTGGATACCTTCTTTTTGATTCACTTTTTGTTTTGCCTCTTGGAGTTCTAGTTCCTTGTATCCTCTTGATCTGAATTTATCAAGCATATTAGCTGATTTACATTTGTTGACGATTCTTTTGACTCTCAATAATTGACTGTATGGTAGACTCAAAATAGTTGAAGGCAGATGAAAACTTAACCTATGAAGGAGATTATATCTATCAGTTGGTTTATGAAAAACATTTGTTTCAAAGTTGGGTACCGATGGTGTAATCTGTACATCTAGAAAATGTAGACCAGGATTTCCAATTTCCGAGGTGAATTGAAGTCTTGTGTCAATTGTGTTGAGATATTGTAAAAAGAGATCTAGATTCTCTGCTGTATCTTTCCAAATCAAAAAACTTTCATCTATGTAGCGACCCCAGTGTTTTATATACTTTTGCCAAACTGGATGGTGTAAGATATAATCCTCTTCAAATTTAATCATGAAAGTGTTAGCATATGCCAGTGCCATAGTGGCTCCCATCGCAGTCCCGCTTATTTGTTGGTAAAAAGTTTTGTTGATCTTAAAGTATGCATTCTGTGCTATCATTTCCAGCAAGATCATCATAAAGGAGGCCTGGCAACCGACTTCTGCTGCTGTCCTGGAGTAGCCCTGTCTTGCTTGTGATCTTTAGTAGTCCTGCAAAGGAGCTACGAATCTTGGAGTGGAGGGAACATCCATTTCCAATGCCTGCTCGGTGCCCTGAACCAGAGGAAGCCTTCTGAAGTGCCCAGGAACTGTCCTGTGGCTGACCAGCTTCGTATTTGCACTACTGTGCTGCGTCACTGTACCGAGTTTCAGCCTGAAACTTGGGGGACCCTCAGCTGGCCCTAGGAGACTACCTCCTGCAGAATTTGGCATCTTAGCATCGAGGGGACCCGAGATAGGAGGGAAAGCCCTGCCGGGGCTGCTGTGTCCTTTTGTGTCGCCGTGCACAGTGACCACCTTCCGAAAATTGCTTACCTTACCCGAGTCCAGCCCTGAGAGGAGTGCTACATCAAGTTTTTCTGCATTCTTCAACCGAGAGTCCTTGCAACAGTAAAAAACGCCAACTGGAGATTAGCTCTAACCTGCAACCCCTGTGAATCGAGGACTGTGACGTATGGCGGGAAAAGCAACATTGGACACTCTTCCTTTGTTCCGCCAAGTCTGGGGAAGAATCGTAGTATGGGGGTAAGTTACAGAGTTTCTAACCTACCCCTATACTCCCATTATAAGTCAATGGGCTTATAATAAAGCTTATTTATAACACGTTTGGCTTTTCCATTGCTTGCTTGAGCAAGCCATCTGACTGTTGGGGCTACTTTTGGGAATTAGCCTAACTTGAACCCTAACTCTTCACTGGACCAGAGACCCTACCTGCATTTTATCCCGCATCCTAACCTATGTTATGTTATGTTATGTTATGTTATTTGGTATTTATATAGTGCTCTATATATAATTTCTATGATCTCAAAGCGCTTGTGGGTTGAACGTCCTTGGGGACCGTAGTCCAGGTCCGTCGAGTGAGTAGGGTAGCATAGGGTGTGCGGGTGCACTCAATATGTGAGCAACTGGTGTGATTGCCTGGTGGTAGCTGCATCCTAACGTGCAGTGATAATGAGAGTTCAGTCCAATGTGTGCTGTCTGGTGGTTGGTCTTCCAAGGCTGCATTCTGGCGGCATTAGACCTGTGTTGGATGTTTATGTGTGCAGCTAGGCCGATTCCTCCGTGGGGTATTGCTGCGTTCTAGCAGGATGTTGAGGTGAAGGCGCGTTATAAAGGCCATATCATATCATATCATATCATATCATGGAGTATTGTTCGTATGTGAGCAACTAGGCCGAAATTTATTGAGGGGTATAGCAGTGCTCTATTGTGTGTTGGTGTAAAGCAGAGAGTGAGCATAATGATAGGAGAGGTGAGTGTCTCGAGTGGATGTTCTATTCTTATGAACCCTCTCTTTCAGGATTTCATTCTGGGTCTGGATGAGCGGGTAGCCTTTGTCTTCGTGTTTCGCGGTCACTGCACTCAGAGGTACAATTCACTGCTAGGAGCAAAGTAAGATATGTTTGCTCGGACAGGGGTTATTATTCTTAGGTTCAGCACTATGCGTCTCAGCAGCCCGAGTTCCGGGTCACTGGTTGTGGTTTATGGTGGGTTGCAGGATATTTATTTATATATTAAATAAATTTAGATATTTATATATATTTATATATATTTAGGGAGTTAGGCAGGATATTTGGTTATAGGGCAGGAGCTATCTCACACTAATGTAGTCACATCAAGCTAATATTCCCAGTCTCTGGTTGTCGTTAATGGTGGGTTGCAGGGTAGGTCTAGGCAGGGTATTTGGTAGTAGCACAGGGGTTATTTCACACCAGCATAGTAACATTGAGGCAGTGACGTTAAAGGATAGGCTGGACAGAGGCAGTGTAGAGTCAGGCTTTTTTAGCACCTGGGGGGGATCGTGTCTAAGGTATGTAGTTGGGACAAGGTATGTAGCGAACGGATATTCCTGGTTAGAAGGCGCGAGAGGCTGTAAGGCCTGTGTAGTAGACTCAGGAAGCAGAGAATCCGCAATTACATATCTTAGTGCCTGCAGGATGCTAACGTTGCTATCAGTGGTGTCCATTTCATAATTCTGTCTTGGTGACTCATTGGTCGATTTCTGGGGTTTCTTTGCTCGGTGTCTGTTTGACCAGTTGACCGCAGGCTGTATTCAGAACCCCCTGAGGACACTTCGAGTACAGGGGCATGCTGTGCGGTCTGGTGAACGCCCCGCGGTCTTTCTGCGCTTCATAGACAAGGTGTTCGCGGATTTGTTGTACGCCTCAATTGTAGTATACTTGGACGATATTTTGATCTTTTCAATTACCCTTATCGAACATCGAAGACACGTCTATAAAGTACTACAACGATTGCGAGACCATCAACTGCTAGTGAAACCGGAAAAATGTACCTTCGAGGCATCTTCAGTATTCTATTTAGGTTTCATCCTCCCCAAGGATGGGGTACAGATGGATCCCGGCAAGATAAAGACTTTACTCCAATAGCCCACACTAAAGAAAGATATCCAGGGTTTACGGGTTTTGCAGCACATTGAATGTCGCAATTCTTGAAATGCCTGCTGGGCTTACTTATTTTCCCAGTTCGACTTCGCCATTACCTACCTCCCTTGCAAGGAGAACGTGTTGGCAGGTGCCTTTTCTAGAAGCATGGGAGACGATACCGGCCAATATCAGGATAATGAAGGGATGCTAACCGGAAAACGGATCCTGGGGGAGGCCCTCTCCTTTCTTCATGAGTTCAAACAAGCCACCCAGCTTTTAACTTTACCCAACGGACAAGGAAAGCCCTTGGAGAAAAGAGAGGACATGTACTTCCATGAAGGGAATCTGTTCCTTCAAACTAAGAAACTTCAAACACAGGCCATTACTTGGTGTCACGACCTCCCATCAGCTGGACACAAGGGCCAGAGAGATACCTTGGATCTTCTGGCCAGGCATTTCTGGTGGCTGACTATGTGCAAGGACGCCAAGCCCTACGTAGCTCTATGTCCCATTTGTGCCACAAACAAGTACTCCACTCAAAAACCCATTGGCTTGTTGCAGGAAGAGGGACTCCCGTTGCGTCCATGGGAACACATATCCACAGACTTTATTGTGGATCTCCCACCGTCATAAGGATACACAGCTATAATAGTCACAGTGGACTCTCTCAGCAAACTTGCACATTCCTCCCCCCTCCAGGGGCTGCCATCTGTACCTTTCCTCTCCTCGCACAACTGTACTACTCTTGCTAGGACCCTGGTCATGTCTAAACTTGACTATTGCAATGCATTGTACCAGGGCACTAATCAGGGTAACCTAAACAAGCTCCAAATCATACAAAATAACGCCATCAGGGCAGCCCTCAATGTCCCCAGATCTGCACACATTTCGGATACCAGGAAGAACCTTCATTGGTTGTCAGTCACCCAAGGGATCTCACTAAAATCGCTTGCCATTACCTACAAATGCATGAACAATCTGGCCCCCACTTATCTCTCCTCACGATTCACGCTGTACACTCCAGTTCGCTCACTCAGATCTACCCTGAATCAGAGCCTACTGATACCTAGATATAAGCTCCAAACAGCTGGTGGTTCTAGTTTCCCAGTCCTGGCAGCCAAACTGTGGAATGCTGTCCCCTTGACTATCAGAAACCTCCCCTCCCTCAACCTTTTCAAACATAGAGCCAAATGTTGGCTCGCCTCCTCCAATGCCTAAGCTACATTCGGAAAACGTGTTGCAATAACCTATGTAAGGATGTACTACTTGACAAACCATGTATCGTTGTACTACCTACCTATGTCTATTTCTATGCCATATTTATTGTTTGATATATTATCACTGTATGAAACTTATGTAACCATTGCCTTAAGAAATGCGCCCGGTAGCCTCCAGGCCTGGTCTGCGCTATACAAATAAAATAAATACAAATACCTGAGACTGCCACAGTGTTTCTCAGGGACATAGTCTGCCTGCATGGCCTACCTCATGCTATTGCCTGATAGAGGTTCTCAGTTCACCTCCATGTTTTGGTCTGCCCTATGCAAACAGCTGGGCATCCAACGGGCACTGTCCTCAGGGTACCACCCCCAGAGCAACGGCCAAACAGAACGTCTCAACTCTACTCTGGAGCAATATCTCTGTTTTTGCAACAAGGAACAAGATGAATGGATTCAGTTTCTTCCCATGGCTGAATCCACATACAATAATGGCAAGCACTCTGTCATCGGAATGAGCCGTTTCTTTTTTGCTTTTGGACAGCACCCCAGACACATCCCTCTCTTTGGGTTAACACCCACTACTACTCCCACTATAGACCAACATCTTGACTGTCTGAAGCACACCCAGAAGGAGGCCCTCCAAAACTTGGAAACTGGCAAGAAAAGAAACAAGATGAGCGCGGACCAAAGAAGACGACTGTTAGGCAGAATCCTGGGCAGTGCCCTTAAGGACCACTACACAAGATTAAGACTACAGGTGGTAGTACAATTTCACCTTTGGTACAAGCCTGTACTACACAGTTAGAGTGGTAGTGGTAGCAGTAGCGGAGCAGCCAGACTTATCTCAAGAGCAAATGAGCAGTAGTAGGGATTACACAAAGGACTACAATTACTTTTACTCAAGCAAACACTGACTAAAGGTTTCTGGTTAAAACATATAAGTACATTTATTTTTAGACCATCTGTTCACAAAACACTTCGCTTCTATTAAATTAAAACCCCACTTCAAATACACTACACACAACCAATTCCCCTTGTGCAGAACAATTCAAGGTAAGTACCTTTGGATTTGACAGACCGGTGTTGTGAAACAAAGACGTTACCAGGGGTTATCACGCGATCACTTTTTGAAAGTAATGACAGTTCGGTCTTACGAAATAAAGAGAAGCGTACCCACGAACAGAAATGTTACCGTAGTCAAACACACTTAGCACATGAATTAACACAAGAGAGTTGGGGATTGAAATCATAGGCAATACCTTTGTCAAGGCAGATAGAATCAAGAGACACTTTCTAAAACGTAGATAAAAGTCTATAGGCCTGCGCCAGTGTCAATGGGACAGGGGTCCTGTTGTCGAGGATCACAAGGTTAGCACAGTTTACAATTCGAGATTGCCAGGAGAACTTATAAGAGGGAAAGAAGATAAGGACAAGCCTTTTGTGAGGAAAAAGGGGTTCACCCTAGTTCCTCGAAGTCGGACACAGTACCTTATTCGTATGAAGAAAAGCTGGTGCCACGGCAGTTGTTCCTGGTAGTTCCTGCAGACTCACGGTTCCTGAAGCTTCAGTCGTGGGGACAAGAAGGAGGATGTCTGGAGCGATCTGCATTACCCAGGGATGAAGCCAGCAGCAGCAAAAGCGATGGTGAATAAAAGGTGCGCTCCTTTAAAAACAGGAGAGGCTCTTCAGATGGCTATCCAGACCACTACAGCTGTGTGCAGCAATTTCGATCAAGAAGAGGATCCCCTGACTGAAGAAGGTGAGCTGGTTGATCCCACCAGGCTGAAGGGAAGAAGACTCTGGACTGGATCTTCTCTTGTCGTCGAAGGGTAGATAGCTCAGGACTGCAGCAGGGCTTCACCGGGACTCGGGAGTTGCAGCAGTCGTCTTATTCTCCGCTTCTCTTCGGTTCTTTGCAGTTCCAGTGGCGAATCTGACTTCCAGCCCAAGAGTCCTGCCTTTTATGCCAAAATCCCCCATTCACACAGCCTGGCTGTCAATCACTCAGCAGTGGGGTTGTCCGGCCCGGACAACCACCTCAGCCAGTCAAGACAAAGTGGGACTTGTGTCTCCAAGGAGACCCTGTGCAGGGGGTGACTACACCCCTCCCTCACATTCAGCCCACCTAGACACCCAGGCGCCAGGAGGAGGGCTACTCTGTAGAAGTCCACCAAATGACGGTGAACAAAGAAGGCAAACCTGGTTTGCCACGCAAAGTAAAACACAAGAAAGACTTTAACAAAAAGAAATGGCGATAAAACCCAATCAGAGCCAAAATAAAAAGTATTTGGTCAAGCGGGTTTAAGTTCGAGGCTAATGTAATAGCCTAAAACACTACCACGAGGACTGAGGCGGCGGCGGGCTCTGCTGGCGGCTAGTTGCGGGGAGAGCGACCGCACCGCTGTGCGGCGTGGCCCGCTGCTGGTCCGGCCACTGGCCCTGCTGGGTGGCCGCCCCCCGGCCTCCCTGGGACTGCGTGGGGCCCGTACCTCGCGGATGACATCCGCGACGACACCCGGTGCCTCCTGCTGGGCGGGAAGCCCCCTCCCTGAAGGACTTCTACCACAAGTAAGGTCGATTGGAGCGGTTGGTGGGGTGGGGGGTTCGCGCTCCATAGGAAAGCCGGCACTGGAGAAGGTGAATATTTTGGAGGAGCCCTCCCCCGGACAGTAACTCTGTCGGAGGTTGTGGGGCGAGGGTTGAATACACTTGCACACCGTGACACGTTGGGGCCTGGGCCTGCTCAACGCGGATTGCACCTTGGGCTACTCCCCTGATGCAGACTTGAGGCCTTAAGCGGCCAGAGCACTGGATTGAGCACCATACTACCATCTCTGTGCCTGAACTTGGTGGCTGCACACAGCGGGCCACAACGGTCAACGGTGGGTGACACTACATACTGTACTGCTGATCCTGAGAGACTGGCTGCCTACCTACACCGTGCTCGCAATACCTCCCTGCTGGTGCCACTAACACTTGGTTCTACTGGGGTCCATTGCGACCCGATCGCTCCACTAGCCCCGCTAGATCAATCCTGCGGTATTGACATTCTTTGAACCCACGCCGCGCGGCGACTGTGCTCGAACACGCTACCAACCCCATATAACGCCTCTACAGCACGTGGATACAGGGGACACTGGAGGTGCTAGAGGTTCCGGCCCACCCTCCTTTGCACATGGGCCGCCACGAGCAGAAGGGAGAAAAACCGGCCCAATGGACTCCTTTGCTAGTGCCCAGCCTAGCGGGTCCACAGAACCTTCGTCACAGCAGGCAGTTAGCTCACCCAAATTGCCAATGGAGGAGAGGGTGGATAGACTGATGGCTATGGTCCAGAATGGCTTTTTGGCGGTAAATACGAAACTGGACGACATTGGGGCAACAATCAGTTCCTTAAAGGCGAGGGTAGACAAGGAGAGTGCACGCACTACTGAGGCTGAGGGCAGAATTGCTACCAACGAAGACGCGATAGCACAACATGGCCGTGATATTGCCCAACTGAAGGGGGACCTCCGAAAAACCCTTGATAAATGCGAAGATTTGGAATCTCGTTCCAGGAGGAATAACATACGGTTGGTCGGGGTGGCCGAATCCTTTGGTAAAGGATCCCTGGAGCGCCAAGTAGAAGCCCTTCTGAAAGAACTCCTGGGCCCGGATGCATTCTCGGACCACTTTCTGGTGGAGTGAGCACACCGCACATCGGCACCTCCGCCCAAACCGGGCGCTCCGCCTCGCACAATAATTGCCCGTCTTCTAAACTACAGGGACAGAGACGCTATCCTGCGAATATCCAGGGAAAAGGGCACTTTACTATATGAGGACAACAGGATGCACATATATCCGGACTTTTCCACGAATGTCCAAACACTTAGAAGATCATACGAACCCGTCAAGAGGCAACTAAGGCTTCGCCAGGTCCCATATTCACTTGTATATCTGGCGAAAATGAGGATACAGCATGGTGGCCAGGCTCATTTCTTTGTAAATCCAACTGAAGCCATGTTGTATGTTGAGGCCTCCATCCCGTTGCCGGCCCGGGATCAGGCTAGGAACCACAATTTGCCGCCCCGGGGTGTAGCGGAACCTGATGACCCCGCGGGTTGATGTGCCTTCCCTGATGCTGCACCATTATAATGCTTTCACTTGTTGGCCACAGGGCGGCCCTGAATGTTAATGTTTGATTAAATGAAGCTGTGCAGATCTCTTGGGTTGAAGGCCATGTGAGTGCAGCTCATACCCCCCAGGAGCGTTCCTAGGTTATGGTTCTAGAGGTACATCGTCCAGTTGTGGTTGATGATGCGGGTGGGGTTTTGGGGGTGGAAAAGAGGTATGGTTGGGCCGGTTGTTATGCCGGATCTGTTTGAGGAGTTTATGTTTAGAGTTGTTATGATTAAACCAGAGAGCGGTTCTGCAGCAGGACTTCCACTTCCCTCGCGGAAGGGGCGGGAGTGTGGACATACGCCCAATTTGTGGTACAAACATGACACAGGTCAATAAGGGATTAGACATTAAGCTCCTTTCCTGGAATATCCGGGGCCTAAATAACCCGATCAAGGCAAGAAAGATCTCAGCGTATGTGGTGCGGCACAACCCCCAAATTCAGTTTATGCAGGAAACACATGCGCTTGGGCAGGTTAATGTTAAATTTTTGCCGGGATGGGGACCCCACAGGTACTTCACAGATTATTCATCACAGTCCAGGGGAGTGCTGACCCTTATACACCCCAGACTGTGCTTTAAATATCAGACCAGTAAAATAGACCCACAGGGTAGATACGTGTTAGTGCTGGGGGAGTTGGCGGGGCACCAGACGATCCTGATAAACACATATGGTCCCAACCTAGACGATCCACAGTTCTATTGTACACTAATGGATATGTCAACCTCATCTGGGGAGGCGCGAATACTCTGGGGTGGAGGTTTCAATATGATACTAGACCAATCCTTAGACCGCTCGTCGACGGTCCCCAGGAATCCCACCAGGGCTGCACTTGTGATTAAATAACTGATGGAACAGATGGGCATGTTTGACGCATGGCGGGCATTACATCCAAACGAGAAGAAATACACTTTCTATTCGTCGGTGCACGATTCTCATTCGCGCATTGACTACTGGATCATTGGTCAATCCCTGGCTGGGGCTGTCTCTCGGTGTGATATACATCCCCGTACCCTTTCGGATCACTCGCCGATAACACTTGATATCAACTTGAGGGACTTTTCCCCCCCGGCGAGGAGATGGAGGTTACCATCCGCAATCCTAAGAGACCCTAAAATATGTGAGTCGTTGCATACTGAGATTGCGGAATTTCTAGAATTAAATGAGGGTTCGGTTTCCACTTATGCGATTCTGTGGGATGCATTTAAGGTCTGGGTCCGTGGAGCCATTCTGGGTAAGTCAACAGGTATGTTGAGGTCGGTACGCGAGGAATTAGGCTCGACCGAGGTTAAGCTTGATCTATTACAGACTGAATATAGTACTACACAGAACAAGGAAACCCTTTCACAACTTCACACTACACTGGGAGAATTCCATAAGTTGGCCCATAGAGAAGTCCTGTACATGGCCGCACCGGCCAGAGCGTGACGATATGGGGAAAGTAATAAGGCTGGGAGATTCCTCGCCAACATGCTTAGAACTGACAGGCACCATAACCTGATCCCGAGTATACACGCCGCTAATGGTACACTGGTGAATGGAGAACAGGACATCAACTCCGCATTCATGGAGTTCTACTCCTCTCTCTATTCTAATCACGATCAAAAAATAAAGAGAATACGTTCCGATATCTGGACAACCTCGACCTTCCCACATTTACTGCTGAGACCTGGGGTGCACTGGATAGACCAATCACTGTGGAAGAGATTGTGGAGTCCATAAAAACTTTATCGAATGGTCGCTCCCCTGGTTCCGATGGCCTGCCTGCGGAATTATATAAAGAGTTCAGTGATGAACTGGCTCCAATATTGTTGAAGGTTTGGGAGGAGGCGATGGACCAGCGGGTGCTTCCGGAGTCAATGAGAGAGGCGATTATCACCGTCCTCTTGAAACCCCGCAGACCGGCACAAGACATGGCGTCTTACAGGCCCTTGTCCTTAATTAATACCAATGCAAACATTTTTGCAAAAGTACTGGCCACCAGACTTCTCCCGTACATGTCGATCCTTGTCCACCCTGACCAGGCGGGCTTTGTTCCAGCTCGGTCTACGGCTCTGAATCTGAGGCGCCTATTTAATGTAATGGGACAAATAGACCCAGATGCCAAGGCGGCTGTGGTCGCATTGGATGCCGAGAAGGCTTTTGATTCAGTGTCCTGGACCTATCTCTTTCTGGTGTTGGAGCAGCTTGGTCTGGGTCAGTATTACATCAACTGTGTGCGTCTACTGTATACACAGCCGACAGCTAAGGGTTTGACCAACACCACTCTTTCCCCGGCGTTCCATCTATACAGGGGGACTAGACAGGGATGCCCCTTTTCACCCATACTTTTTGCTCTGTTTATCGAACCAATGGCAGAATACATACGTCAACACCACGCGCATAGAGGATTTATGATGACCGGGCCCCCTCAGATAATTTCGTTGTATGCAAACGATACCCTGTTAAACGTCCGAGATCCCATCGAGAATGTAAAACACATCATGGCAGACATACAGGAATTCTCAGAACATTCTGGATACAGAATTAATGTCCCTAAGTCTGAAATATTCCCTCTTACGGACGGCACGGGAGACCTAGCTGAAGTAGAGGGATTTCGATCTGCCCCCACTAAAGTGAGGTACCTCGGGATATTAGTGGCTAAAAATAAAGACCTGCTATGCATGCACAATCATGGGGAATTGCTGTCAACCCTGGTGACTAAGTTTCAACTATGGGCCAACCTTCCGCTATCACTATATGGGAGGGTGGCATTACTAAAGATGGTGGTTCTCCCCAAGCACCTCTATTATTTCAATAATATCCCTGTCTGGCCCGGTAAGCCTTTCTTTGCTAAACTTAAATCTCTTGCCTCCTCGTTCATTTGGAATGGGAAGACAGCTAGGATGGGTTGGGATAAAATGGTTGAGGCTTTTGCGCAGGGTGGCATCGCTGCACCAGACTTTGGGCCTCATCACGTCCTCGGCAGTAACCCTTAAATCCGGCGGTAGCGCCATTACCGCCGGATTTAAGGGTCCGCCAAATCAGGGCCTCGGTGTATTTCAACCCAGCTCTGAGCTGGTGTGAAATCCGCCGAGAATTCGCGCTCATACCGCCGGCGGGAAATCCGCCGGCGCTATGAGCGCGGAATTTCCCCATTGAGCCCAATGGGGAATGGGGCATTCCCGAATGGGCTCAATGGGGAATGGGGACTTCCAAGTCCACCCAACTCGTGATCCCGCGCTATTAGCGCCGGGGGCCATGGCAGTCGCGCTAATAGCCCCCGCGCTAATACCGCCGGCGTTACCGCCGAGGTCGTGATGAGGCCCTTTGAGTTATATTATTTATGTGCGCAAGCTCAATTCGTAAAAACACTGGTTTGATCCTGAGGACACGGCCCCACATATACTGATCGAGAAATATTCTGTTCGCCCAAATGACATACGTTCAGTCCTCCTTAACCCGCGCTATGGTGGCATATGCCCGTTTGACCCAGTATATACAACCACTCATGCATGGGCCAGGATACATAGAAGGATCGGCGTGGAATCCCTCTATGACCTGGAGGTTCCCTTATGGGACTTCTCTGGCATCTCCCCCACGTTTGATCGGGTCCTTCAGCGATCCTGGGATCCCAACAAGCTTTTTACATTACGTGATATGTTCCCTGATGGGGAGTTCTGTGACCTCACGGATTTCATTGCAGTGGTGGGCAGGGGACAACTTAAACACCTCCAATATTATAGAATGAGGGCAACCTTTTTGGCAAAATGGCCAACATTCCCACAAGAACCCCAGTCCCATGAATGAATCAGGTCAATGGTGTCCACAGATGGTTGCGGCAAGGGGGTCTCCATGCTATACACCCTGGTTCAGGCCCACTCCCCTTCACGCAACACGATGAGGGAGGTCTGGGAACGAGACACAGGCACTCAGATTGATGAGGTCCGCTGGGCCCGGTACTGTCAATTAACCCGATCGGTGTCCATGAATTCTGGGTTCATGGCTAATCCAGTTTAAAGTATTGAACCAACTCCACTACTCCCCCTCCAAGGTGGCTAAATTTGTGGATACTTGCATGGGGGCCTGCCCTAAATGTGACGCCCCCGATGAGGGACCTTATCATATGTACTGGTCATGTCCATTGGTTGCTGAATTCTGGAGGGAGGTGGCGGTACTCCTTGAAGACATCACAGCCATTCAGGCAACTCTCTCGCCCTTGAAATACCTCCTGGGCGATATAGGAAAGGTAAAGGAAACTACAAGGAGGTTATTCAATATATCATGCATCATTGCAAAACGTATTCTTAAATGCTGGAAATCCCCTAACGCCCCAACCAAGGCCTCCTTCCTGAAAGAGCTTTGTATGGTGAACGACGATGAGGAACTATTTGTATTGTCGGTTCCATCGCCCTCTCGTCCCAAGGACATCTGGACATTGTTGCGCTTTTACCTGTGTAGCCTGGACTCAGACGCGGCGTCTGAACATACACCTTGACCTGTGGTGTCTGGTTATCTTGTATGTGATGTCTTCATACCTGCAATATAGATGCCTTAAATCTGTTACTTTCTCCCTACCCTGTACATTGAAGGAGATTTGAATGCTGTACCGAGATGTGTAAGTTATTGTCGTGCTGCTGACCTGCTCTCTTAATAAAAATATGTTTTAAAAAAAAAAATAGTTGACCCATCATACGAGGCAACTCCTGTTTGACCTCGTTCACAAAGCCTTAATACATCTAATTACGACATTAATGAGGTGCCCCAGTCGCCCATTCGTAGGCGGAGAAAAGTAAAAAAAAGGGACCAGGATGCTTAAGAAAACAAAAAATATGCCAAATACTAAAATCAAGGGGAGGAACTCCAACATTAAAGCGATTAGAAATATACCAGTTCAAGAGGATCAATCGAAATTGTCTAGTACTGGTAATATCCGCTTTAGTGCCGATGGGGCTGACTCTGGGCAAGGGTCCAAACTGGGCCTTCCGACGGGGAGTGAGTGCGCTACTGTGAAAGACAAACAAATTCCTGATAGAAGAGATGAAAATGAACCGAGGGCAGGGCAAGATCGTCCCCAAACAAAACAAACTAAGATGACGGCCTTTGGAAAAATAGTTAGCACTAAGCATGCTAGAACTTCCACAGGCCCCCAACAATTGGGGACATTGCCCAGTTGAGCCCTCAATCTTTAGTCCCTGTAGTTAGCGCAACCCTCCTGAGTGCCGTACAGTCTACGGTTAATAAACAGTGTTGGTTGATCTCTAATAATACACCTAGGAATTTAACAAATATACTGGGTGTTAATATACAGGAGATACCAATACTTAAGCCAGAAATATCAAACTTTAGCAATAATAAGGGGCGAGGAGTATCTGAACAGCCAGTCTCGGTGAGTAATACAGCGACAATTATCGGTTGGATTAATAACAACAAGGCTGACCAAGTGGCTAATTTGAATAGAACTAATTTGTTAAGCATCTTTAAAAAAAATCCCTTTACTCCGTTCTATAACCACCGATGATATAGATGCAATAGCCCTCCCAGGACATAACAACCTCCGAATGATATGTAGTTTCCATTCGGAGATGGCGGCCGATATGGTCCGAGCACAAGAAAATAATCTTGAGTCTTTGGGTTTTGGATTGTTAACACTAGCTAATGCTAAAGAGGCTGATAGTTTCCTGGCACATAAGGAACCTGTGAATATTCCAGCGGAACAAACTATACATTCGGGCTCCAATTCATCTATACATTCTAAACCGGTCCTGACTTTGATCTCCAGTTTGATAAACAATGGTCAGGACTGGTCTTGGCTAGAGACCCTTAGACAGGAGCCATGATGTGCCTCATGTGATTAAAATAGAAATGATTTCATGGAATACGTGTGGGAGTATAAACTTGAATACATTCTTAGACTAAGCAATCGATCAATACTCTTCCACGTATTTACTTATTCCAGGAAACTATGATGCTGAATCAAATATCTATAGAAGGCTTCTATACTTTTTCTCATCCTGCCTCTAAGGGAATAGCAGGCAGGCCTAGTGGTGGTTTGACCGTAGCTGTTGATTGTACTCTAGGGTTCAAGTGCAGAGTGGTTTGTAGTAGGGATTGGCTCTTGGGTATTGTATTGGATTTAGAGAAAGTACTAGAGCCCATTTTATTGTTGAATCTTTACTGGAACCCCTTGAAAGTGTCTTTTGAGAAAGTGGAGGAGACAATTTGCGAGATTCTGGGGGATTGGTGTGAGAAGGGTTTTGGGGATCGTATTGTGACGGGAGGAGATTTGAATTCTCTTTGTGCAGAAGGCACCGTGTGGAAAGATAGGGGGGCTATCCCAAAGGTTCTCCACCCCAATCTTAGTAGAGGGATGCGATGGGACACATTTTTGGAGACTTGGGTGTTGGGGATGTTGGATCATCTGCATAATTCGTATCTACCCAGGTATTCGTGGAAGAGGGGCTTTAATAGCTCTAGGATTGATTTTTTCTACGTATCTAATGGAGGGAAGCAAGCTTGTGGCAACTTGACCCATATAGATACGGATTTGGGTGACCACACCCCTTTACTTTTTACTTTGACCTTGGCCCTCCCAGGCATTCAAGTAAGACCTGAGTATATGGGTCTGTCAGTGATAAAACAAGGGAGAGTGGTCAGCTGGGATAGGAATACCGTTAAGAGTTTTAACACTCCCATTATAGAACATCTGACTAAAGTTGTTCACCTTGATTTAGGGGTCGGGGCTCACTGACTTGGGGGGAATTTGTATAATAACATCATGCAGTCCTGTGCCTACAAAATTAGTAAGATGGGAGGGACACACCGTACATAGATTTGAGAGCATCAGTTGGGATTCTAGAATCTGTGATTCCAAACTTAAAAAACATAGGGACTTGGCGACTCTTAAAAAAATATCCTTTATCGTTTAATGAGTCGCAGGCCTTAAAGAAGAACATCATCCTGAGACGTACAAATGTGGTTAGATCGCTCAGGATGGACCAACATTTGAATGTCCACCAGCATATGTTGGAAAGTTTATGTAAAGGCGTGGATGGCAAATTTTGGGCGACTGTTAATAGGACCTTAGTTCCTGCTAAGGACAGACTTGACTGTCCTATCCAAGCTGAGGCCTGGTATACCTATTATATGAACAAATTCGCGCTGCCTGAAAAATTTGCTACGGGGCCAGATATGGATTTGGGATGCCAGTGAAGGGAGCGTGCTCCTGGGACCTTGAAGATATTATTTGGGCTATAAATAAACTTAAGCCGTCCAGCGCGCACGGCCTGGATGCCATTCCGCCTTTTGTTATCAAGGCAGCACCAGAAATATGGGCGGACTTACTGAAACCCATATTTTATTACATCTTTGAGACCCACACAGTTCCGGAAATTTGGGTTCAAAGTATCAAAAAGGCGATGTTCTAAATCCGAGCAATTATAGACCTATAGCGCTCATAGATGCGGCTAGTAAGGTCTTTGGATTGTTGCTCCTAAGAGACCTTAATAAAATGGTCAGGGATAATTCATGTCTTAGTAAATTTCAAGTTGGTTTTAGAGAAGAGCTCGGAACCAACTTAAATGGAAAGATTTTGGCACACATCAGAGATTCTGTACATCAGTCTAATATAGGAGAGGTCTTTATAGCATCATTAGACCTCTCAAATGCATTTGATGGTGTTATAAGAGCGATATTATGGTCTAAGATGCTGGCTATAAAGATCCTCCGAAAGATTGTTCAGCTCCTGGCTCTACTCCATACGAACACAACCATCAGGGTTCGATTAACCAAGGAGAGTGCTTTGTTGGGGTAATTGTCACATACGTGGGGGTCAAGCAGGGCTGTTCGCTCACGCCAATTCTCTTCAACCTGTACGTGTGCGATGTGGAGGGCATGTGGCGGGGACCTTCCATCGCACCGGCCAGGTTGGGGATCTCGGCAGTCGAGTGGATGTCCTTTGCAGATGACTTTATCCTATTCCCGGATGTTGGTATTTTCTAAAAAAAGAATGATTCAAACTTATAGGTGGAGTATGGGCAATGAATCAGTGGAAAAGGTTCAGGCCATCACATAGTTGGGGTACAATCTCACAAAGAGGGTCAGTTTATAAATTTGGAAACAGATCCTTTACGAGAAGGCGGGTAAACTTTGATCCCAAATGAAATGTTTGCGAGTTAGGGTGTGTACATTTTCATTGTTACCTTTAAGGCGGTTCTATCTCGCCGAATGTGAGCCCATTTTCCTTTATGACCTTGACATCTGCACTCATGACATGAGTTTGATTCTTAACACTATCCAAGGGAAGCTGTGGAAAGAACTTCTTGGCTTATCTATGGCAGTCCCCAATGCAGTCATCCGTCGACAGTTTTGCCTTATATCCCTTAAAGCTAGATACCTTTGGAAACCACTTTCTGTGTTTAGAAAAATAAGTGATCCTCAAATAAATACATTATAGGAAACCTTAATAGAGTTTGCCAGAACCGACTCTGTCGTATCCATCAGAACATTCTGCTCCAAAGTGACTTCACTATTAACCTCTCTTGGTTTATGTACAGAAGATCTTGTACAACGCCCAGGATTGGTGAAGAGGTTTCTATTCAGGGCAGATTGGGTGGAAACGGCTGACTGTGTGGACTCTTTTTCTGCTTATAAAGAGTATGCTAATTTTGGTCACGCTAGGGAATGTGTGCCCCTTTATCTGCAACGGTTTCCATGCGATAGAGCAGATCCACCTAAATGCGTTTTAGGCTTAATCAGATACGACTCTCGAGAGGACTCGGCACTGGGTGCAGAAAGGTGCGCCGGGATCGGCCTTCGACTTTCATTGTCGCTTCTGTGGAGATCTTAACTCCGTAGAGACACTTAAGCACTTTGGGCCTCATTACGACCCAGGCGGTAAGTTACCGCCTGGGCCGTGACTTTACCACCATGGCGTAAACTACGTTTACGCCATGGTGGTTGGCGGACTTACCGCCCCATTCCGACCTTGGCGGGGCGGTAAGTCCCCAATCCCCATTTACCCTTCCCCATTCCCATTTTTGCCCCATAGGGCATAATGGGAGTGGGGAAGGCGTTAATTACGCCACCGTAAATTACGGTGGCGTAATTAACTCCATGGTCCCTTAGCGCCATGGATTTTAACACCTGCTAAAAGCAGGTGTTAAAAGCACCATGGCGCTAGGGGACCTCGTAATCAGGCGGTAAGGGTCGGCGCTGTTAACGCTGCCGTAAACCCCTTACCGCGCGAGTTGTAATGAGGCCCTTAGTGTTTTCTTGTTCTTACTTTGAGCCTAAGCGTGTTTTGAGCTTCAAAGATGGATTTGACAAAGATTCAGAATTGTCTATGTACCTTTTCTGGAGCAGATGTATGTGGGGCTTAAACATATCCTTAATTGTGGCATTGAATGAGTTTTTCAAGGTATAATTGATGAATTGAAAAAAGGAACTTGGCTATGTAATGTTCTTTCCTGTTTTTTTATATGAACTCTGTTTACATGTTTTATTTAGTATCACTTTAGTCACGATTCATGTTTTCTTTTTTTGTACCATATACTAATGATTTTATGGACAATAGATTTTACAGTGTTTCTCTGTTTTTCTATATGTTGTGTAAGGTTTTTTGTAAGCTAAATATGCAACAATAAAAAATAACATTTTTGTTTTAAAAAAGGGCGATGGGGTTCGAGCCACAGATGTTCATGGGAATGCAATGGTTAAGAGGTATTCAGAGGTCTCATTCATGTGTAAATACAAATGGATATTAGCACCTGTGGTGGGGGGAGCAGCCAATTAGGTTCCTTGAAACGCAGGCTTAAACCGCTAATCTCATTCCTTGTTCCATGGAACCCGCCGGCTGCCTCCCGACCGTGGACCGCCTACTCCCACCCACCCGTTCCCGTTAAAAAAAAAAAAAAAGAAAATCCCAGCCCCCATCCCCACTTCCTTGTTTGTGGCAGCAGCACAGCCCGCTGTCGCAACTTCCCTGCTGCTCCAGCGGCCATGATCTTAGAAGAGAGGGGCTTTGTACAGAGCACTGTCTTCTCTAACCATGGCGGCCATCTTTGAAACGTATTTTCATTCATGCCACAGGATGTGTGTGCGTCCTGTGGCATTAATTACATTACTTTTTCTTTTTTTTACCACCCAGGGTTGCCGCTTTGGTAACCTGGGGTGCTAATAGCGTTAACACCCAGTTCCAAGGGCTGGAATGGGGAGGTAGCATCCCGGTGCCCTCATTATAGGCCTGAGCACCGTGGAAACTGCACTGGGAACGCTGGCAGCTTACCAGGCGCGTGGGAGACAGGACTCCACCTCCCAGGATCCTTCTGGGTCCTGTGGCACCCACAAGGCAGTGTGCCATGAAGGGCATTCGTGTCGGAGCAAGAAATGCCATTATTCTCGGACATGTACAGAGACTCCCTGAGAGACGACGTGCTCAACAACGTTAGCAGTAAGAGCCTCATCACGAGTTGGGCGTTAACGCCGGCGTTATTAGCCCTACCGCCAAACCCCCCGTCGCTATTAGTGCCGGATCACGGGGTTGGCGGAACAGTTATTGCCCATTGCCCATTGGGCCCATTCAGGAATTCCTCATTCCCCATTGGGCCCAATGGGGAAAATTCGTGCTATTACTGCCGGTGGGAATGCGCTGAAAATCGGCAAATGTACCGTGGATTTCCCCTCAGCTCAGAGCTGGGGGGAAATCCGCCAAAGCCATGATCTGGCGGACCCTTAAATGCAGCGGTAATAGAACTACCGCTGCATTTAAGCGTTACCGCCAAACTCGTGATGAGGCCCTAAGTCTTTACGTACATTAAAATAACTCGAGCAGTGAAAGATCTGGCACCTCTTAAGGCAAGGTGCCAGCAACAAAATACCCCAAAAACAATGGCTCTAGGATGCAAGACGATAGAGAGGGTCAGATTAAAACAGAAAAGAAAAATGTAGCTTGAAAAATATTCTCAAATTTGAATGTTGCCCAACCATTATTTAAGCCCTGTAAGCTTCTCCAATAGTAGCATGTGAGATAGTGAGTAAGCCATGAGGAGACAAACTCCAGACAATGCAAAATAAGCTCTTCCTACTAGCTCCAGTAGGAAACACTTACACATTTGTACTAATCATTGTAACCAACCAGGTGACCTGACAGACTCATGACTCATTTTCCCAATGCTCTGAAGAACTATGACTGAAAGTAGTGGTCCACCTCTAACCCTCAAGATCCCCCTGATCCCTGCTCCTCCTAGTAATTAAAAACAGTGTATCGACCCCCAACCCTCAATATCCCCCCATGATCCCTGCCCCTCCTAGTAATTAAAAACAGTGTATCGACCCCCAACCCTCAATATCCCCCCATGATACCTGCCCCTCCTAGTAATTAAAAACAGTGTATCGACCCCCAACCCTCAATATCCCCCCATGATACCTGCCCCTCCTAGTAATTAAAAACAGTGTATCGACCCCCAACCCTCAATATCCCCCCATGATCCCTGCCCCTCCTAGTAATTAAAAACAGTGTATCGACCTCCAACACTTAAGATTGCCCCATGATCCCTGCCCCTCCGAATAATTAAAAACAGTGTATCGACCTCCAACCCTCAAGATCGCCCCATGATCCCTGCCCTCAAGATCGCCCCATGATCCCTGCCCTCAAGATCGTCCCATGATCCCTGCCCCTCCTAGTAATTAAAAACAGTGTATCGACCTCCAACCCTCAAGATCCCCCTATGATTCCTGCCCCTCCTAGTAATTAAAAACAGTGTATTGACCTCCAACACTTAAGATTGCCCCATGATCCCTGCCCCCCGAATAATTAAAAACAGTGTATCGACCTCCAACCCTCAAGATCGCCCCATGATCCCTGCCCTCAAGATCTCCCCATGATCCCTGCCCTCAAGATCGCCCCATGATCGGTGCCCCACCTAGTAATTAAAAACAATGTATCGACCTCTGACCCTCAAGATCGCCCCCATGATACCTGCCCCTCCTAGTCATCTTAAACAGTGTATCGACCTCCAACCCTCAAGATCGCCCCCATGATCCCTGCCCCTCCTAGTAATTAAAAACAATGTATCGACCTCTAACACTCAAGACCTCATACCTTCAAGATCACAACATTGCAGGTTTCCACGCTCACTGGGGGGGTCCCCGCACGTTGTGATGGTGCCTGCCCCCTCACTCAGGTCGTCTGCACCCACTGTGTGTGTCTGCATTTACTAAGGCCTGCTCTCACCGAAAGGGGAAGCACTCATTGAACGTTCCTACACACAAATGGGCTTCCTACACCTATATGGGGTCACTGAACTCTGTTTGGGTTACTGTACTGACTGGCGGTTCCTGCAATCACGAGGCTCCTTCCATTCACTAAGAGGACCTGCCTTTAGTAGAGGTATATGCAAGCCAACATTATCCGTACCATTCGGGAGACACTATTCCAGTCCTGGCTTTAACTTTACTTTCTGGGACTTGTAGTCCTGGATTTATAAAGGTGGAATCCAGACTAGAAGTCCCAGAATGCAAAGTTAAAAAGAAGACTGGACTAACTTCCCCTGATGAATGAAGTCAGGGCACATGTGTCTATAAATAAATGTATTTATTTGACCCAGGGAGCTACTGCTACCCAGAATCCACACTAACAGTTTTCCTGGCATCCCCCACAATATCACAAGCCATAACATTACACTGAACAGTTGTCCACTAAGCTATGGGAATCATATCATGGGGGCAAGGGCGGAGTGGCCAGCCGGGGGGGCGGGGAGGGGTCAGGCAGGGACTGGAGAGATGGCCCATGTAGGGTACCAGCAGGGTTCCTTCCTGGGTGCCGAGGGGTAGGATGTGACCGATATGTAGTGTTGCAGATGCATATGGATTCCTTTCAATTGATTTACATGCTCCGTGCTTGCTGTGGTCATGTGAGGCTGCAGTGATAT
Organism: Ambystoma mexicanum; assembly: GCF_040938575.1. Taxonomy (NCBI): domain Eukaryota; kingdom Metazoa; phylum Chordata; class Amphibia; order Caudata; family Ambystomatidae; genus Ambystoma; species Ambystoma mexicanum. Next base: position 1,382,068,948 of record NC_090933.1, read on the forward strand.
CTCATTCTCCTCCCTTTATTCTCATATGGTCTGCATCTGTCCTGCAACAAGGAAATGATGTTTTAAAGGGGCAATAGGAACAATCACCAAAAGGAAAGGGTTCAATGCATGCACTGTATACTGTAGAGTATTCTGCTCTCTAGTTTTGAACATGTAGGTAATAAACCACTCTCTTTAGACTCCCCGGCCCGGTGACCCACAGGGATTGTTTATCTGTTTACAGGCTCAATGGATGTCATACTCCTTCTACTCCTGGCTTCTTCTTTGACTTCAGATTGGAGAGGTCCAAGGGCCATTGCTGGTTACTCTCCAGATCGGGCCGGCCACTGCTAGGAGTGCCAAGGGCAGCTCTTGACAGTTTCTGTCCTGCTTCTAGTAGGTTGGCTGTGGTGCCAGATGGAGGGATTCCTGCCACTTTTTCTTGAACAGACTGGAAACTCTGTAACCTTCCTTTCTCGTCCTCCTCTTTGGAGCCCTGTGCCAGTCTTTCTTCGTTTCACTACTTTCTCTATTTAATACCTTGTAGCTCCTCGATGCTCCGTGGGTGCTTGTACCACCTCCCGCCCACACTGTTTTGACAGATGTAAGGCGAATGGATGGGAACTTTCCTCTCTGTCTCCGACCATCTGGTGTTCTTCCCTGACTTTCTTGTTCTCTAACCCCTGTGGCTTTCATCTTCTCTTCAACTTCCCAAGTATTTATTTCCTCAGCCTCTAGGGACTTCCTGTCCCCATTCTCTGGGTATCTTTCTCCCAATTGCTACAGACTTTCCGCAGACTTTAGGTTACCTCTGCCCCACAACCTCCGAGGTATCTCTCTTCCCAACCTCTGAGGTATCTCTCTTCCCAACCTCTGAGGTATTGAGGTATCTCTCTTCCCAACCTCTGAGGTATCTCTCTTCCCAACCTCTGAGGTATCTCTCTTCCCAACCTCTGAGGTATCTCTCTTCCCAACCTCTGAGGTATCTCTCTTCCCAACCTCCGAGGTATCTCTCTTTCCAACCCTAGGGATAACTATCTCCCTAAGCTCGGGGGTGTCGTTCTTCACAATGTCTGGGCTGTGTCTCTCTTCCCAACCTCTGGATTCTTTCTTCCAAACCTCTGGGGTGTCTTATTCCCCGACCTAAGGGGTATGTCTCTTCCCGGCCTCTTGTGTGCCTCCCTCCCCAAACTCTGGGGTGTCTCTCTCCCCAAACTCTGGGGTGTCTCTCTCACCAACCTCTAGGGTGTCTCTCTTATCAATCTCTCGGTTGTGTCTCTCTTACCAACCTCTGGGGTGCCTCTCTTACCAACCTCTGGGGTGTCTCTCTTACCAACCTCTCGGGTGTCTCTCTTACCAATCTCTCAGTTGTGCCTCTCTTACCAACCTCTGGGGTGTCTCTCTTACCAAACTCTGGGGTGTCTCTCTTACCAACCTCTGGGGTGTCTCTCTTACCAACCTCTGGGTTGTCTCTCTTACCAACCCCTGGGGTGCCTCTCTTACCAACCTCCGGGGTGTCTCTCTTACCAACCTCTGGGGTGTCTCCCTTCCCAACCTCTAGTGTGCCTCTCTGTCCCACCTCCCTCAGATGTTCATCCCCACCTCCTTCCTACTATCTCTGGTCTCCTGCAGCTCTCCTCCTCTTCTCTCCCAGTCACCTGTGCAGTAGCACCTGGAGAGTTCCAAGTGCTGAATGGGATTACCACAATAAATGATCTCAAGCCCAAATAACCGGACAGACTCAAGGAATATGGAAAAATACTACTTTATTATCCGTTCAATAAAGTAGGGAAACCTGGTGAACAAAAAGATTGTAGCTCACACACTCTCAATCCATTTCGATTACACAAAGGGTGTTATACCTTGACATACGTCAGCTATGACATCATTCTATGTGGCTAACAGTATAAACCTACTGGGTTGAGGAATTGGTTAAGTGAAACGATTATATCTAAAGTTTGTATGAGTGTTAGTATTGTTATTGGATGTCCCTTATCTGGTAGGCACGCCTTGAACTACTTCTAACTACGTAAAATACTGATAATAGCATAACAGCAGCAGCGAATAAGCTTCTGCAACAACGTATAATCCACCATTACATTGCCGTCATGATTGGGTGGTACTCTCTTCTAACCTTGAACATTTGGCTTGTTAGCAGCACGCAAGCAACGAAATCCAGGAGCACGGGAACAACATCAGATAACAGCCTTTCTTAGCTAATTAATCAGTTAGGCCCTAAGCCAAGGCTTCTTCTTTGTAGTTGACGTTGCTGACTGTTCTCTTCCTCTGAACTTTAAAGGGAGTGAAGGTCCATTGCTATCTTCGTCTGGAGCTTTGTGAATAGGCCTTCTCTTCCAATCCTGGGCCACGTGTGAGGAGACCATGATTTTGTCCATTCTGCTCCTCTATTTAGTGCTATGTGATTCAATTATATTGGGCGCTATGACTCTCCTCGGCCTCTGGAAAACTAGTTGCTCCGTCTTGCATGCGCTTTCTACATCTTTGATTGTACAAGACATGGCACTTGCAAATGTTCACTCCTTTTCTTAATCTAAGAGAAATATGTCCTGCCTATGTAGCTTATCCTCTTCGTTCCCCTTCTAGCTGTGGCATCCTAGATCTTGAGCCAAGCAAATAACCTTTGTTCTTGCACAAATCTGTATTCCAGTGCCTGTCAGCTCTGCGCCCTGTAAGGAACTCACAGTGGCAACAGTAAAGACAGACACAAGTGATCACAGTTCATGGGTGTTTATTAAACTGTAAATGCAGGTTGGAAAAACGTCTAATCTACACCTTAATCTAAGATGGGAGCAAGCTTTGACCATCAAACAATAATAAGGCAGTCCTAGTGGTGTCTTTGTCAAATAAAAAAGCCTATACTAAAAAACCTATTGCCAATCCTTACGCTAAATACAAAAAAAAAGTGTGGGATAATGTTCATAAGAAATAAGGAAGTGTTCACAAATAATAAGTCAGGATACAGTATTTGGGGTCTCCCCCATGTTTTCAGCATGGGACAAGGTAGGATTTTGGAGCACAGTACACTTTTGAACCTTCCCAGCATGAGCCTATAGTTCCGTTGTCAGCAATCAGGGCCTGCGGTGGTTATGTCTCTTTTCTAATGTTAATGTTGAAGGATATTTATACCGTGCACTATCACCACCGGAGTGGTCCCCTGGCACTCTGGCGGATCTGAAAAAGGAAGTGGTGGGGGCGAGTTAGTGGGAATAAGCTGGAAAAGTGCAAGAGAGCAGTGATGTGCTGGTGGCGGCCTCAGCCCGGTAAGTCTGTTGGATGGGCTTGGGGTGTTTTTACAGTCGGTAGCCGTTGTGTGTGTGTTAGTGTGTATTATTTTCTATGGCTAATTTTCCTTACCTATAGAGTCCCCCAGCAGCCTTGCTGGATTTGAGGGGTTTATTCTTTCTCCTGCTAAGAGTGAGACCCTTTTTTTCCACTCTTAGACAGATTGCTAGTGTGTGTTTAGGCTATCTTGTGTGCTTATGGTCTGTGGGGTTTTTCTCACCCTCATAGGAATCATCTTTTTCATGTGTGGTACACAGCACCCTCCGTGCCGTACCACAGGGGTGTCGTAGTGACCCCCAAACATAGACTCCATACCCTGGGACTGACTACCGTCTCCCAAGGCATGTAAAGTCCCTATTGACTTTACTAGTCAAACCTTATGAACAAAACCAGTACAACCCATCTTACTATGGAGGTACTGGGAAGGGTTAATAGTTTTTCCCTGGTGTTCCTTTTCGAGGAGGTACCGTACAGTCTCTCTCTCAAAAGTTTCTGGCTGGTGGCAGTGGTTACTACCGAAAATATTCAACCGCAAATATTTTCCTATGGGATTTTCCCATTGTTCGAGGCTACCACTCTTACTGACAGCCTCTAACATACCGCCGGTTTATTTTAACATTAACTTTACTCCGGTAGGTTTTTATTGCCAGAACTTTGATTTAATTTCTTTCTCTATAGTCCTAGCCCAGGTCGGGGATCCTTTGTTTGTCCTTTTGGTGGGCTTCTGCACAGAAGCCCTCCTTTCGGCGCTACTGAGTCTGGGTTAGACAGGATGTGTGGGAGGGGGAATAGGCACCCTGGACAGGGTTGCCTACGCAACCCAAGTCGCACTCTGCTCTGATAGGCTGGGGGGGGTTCTCCCGCCAGGAGAGCCACCCCACTGTGTGAGTGACAGCTAGGCTGTATGAATAGGGGTCTTGCTGCATAAAAGCAGGGTCCTGAGGACTGGAGGACAAGATGCCACCACTGGAACTAAGAAGCCGAAGAGGAGAGAAGCCAAAGACATTTGCAACGACTGAACCACCGATGAAGCCCTGCTGCAGATCCTCACCACTTTTCTCCAACGACCCGAGAAGATCTTCATCTGCAAGAGTCTTCTTCCCTTGAGCTGGTGGGGCCAACCAGTTCGCCAATCGCCTTCCTGGACCTACCTTGGTGGAATCGCCAGTGCCAAGCACTAGGAGACCGAATAGCCAGGCACCAGTCCACATGGACCGCGATTTAAAGGAGCATACCTTTTATTTCGTTTGGCAGCACCGCGGCTGGTTTCATCCATGGGCAGTGCACTAACTCGAACCTTCCTCCATGACGAGAGCCTCTCTTCCTCTGCTGGATCTCCCGAACTGCAGGAACTGTCAGGAACTACCACCACCGCAGGAGCCTCTTCTAAATTTTAAGGTACATTGTGCCTCCAGGCCTCCTTTTCCGTTGGGTACTTTTAAAGGGGTTTTAAATCCTTTACCTACCTACTTGGTTGGCCGCCCCTTTCATCTAACATTGTCTTTCACCTTCTGCAACCACCTTTTCGAATCTTTTAACAAAGACTTGACTGCAGCTACAAGAACATTTTGTTCCTGGGCACTTTGCCTTGTACCACTGACTCTGGCACAGGCCTATTGACTATGGCTAAATCTGTTACAACTGGCTTCTCTAGATGGCTGCTCACCTAGAAATGTGTTGGTGCACCTAACTCTTATAGTCACCTTTTCCTTCCCACTTTTTAAACTTGTGAAGTGCCATTTTGCTCGGTTTTCACCTCAGTATTATACATGCTAAAGTACTGCCTTGCCTAACTTGGTCACAAACTTCTTGGGAAGTGTTGCTGGTGTGTTTAAGAGTATATTCCTGTATAACTTGGCCTTTCCCTCCCTTTTGAGAAATTGATAGAGTGCCATTTATGCTTGGTTTTCACTGTGCCGTTTTGCTCAGTTTTCACTCTTGCTCAAACTTGTCTACAATTTAAATAGGGAGTTGTGTATACTTTTCGTGACTGATTTAACTTGCTTTTATATAACAGTGATTTGTGTGTGAACATCAACGTGTGTAAAATAAATATATATTCTTTTTGATACAAAGCTTTGGTCAGTGTTTCCTTGTTCTATAGTATTGTAATCCTAATGTGTAAACCCGGAATACTGCTCATCTCTCTCTTGAGATAAGTCTGACTGCTTAGCCACAGCTACCAACTAAATCTTTGTGGTACAGACTGATACCAAAGGGGATTTATTGCTCATACCTGCAGTCTTAATCTTCTGTAGTGCTCCCTAAGGGAACTGCACAGGATTCTGCCTAACAGTGTGCTGTTGTGCGAGTCTATGTGTGGTTTGTTTTGTTGTTGCAGTGTAGTGAAGTTTGTGCGGATTGTTATATTGTAGGCTTGTGGTTGTGTTTGGTTAGAGTTTGAGAGGTGTATGCAGAGGGGTGAAATTGTTAGTGGTTTGGTTAATTGGCATTGCTTTCTGAAAGTGAGGCGCTAAACTTCCGTATTCTCTCCTGGTGGGGTGCAAGAGCATCTCTGCGTCTCCGTCCTGATCTGGGTCGTCTGACACTCAGTCCCTTTCACACATGGCATCCACTCACACATGGCATCCACTCACACTCACGGCCACCTATGTGACACCTGTCTGTATGCGGGGCAGGCAGGCGTTTGTGCGTCCCTTCAAATCTGGCCCAGAGAGCATTCCCAATCCAGTCAGTGCGCGGAATCAGTCAGCCAAGATTACTCCATCCATGTGTGTTGGCTTGACTCTGTAGACCTGATATATTCAAAATAATAAACAAAAAGTTCCTTTTCACTTATCCATTGGGTGATGCCTTTTCCACCCCTGGGTCCCCCTCTTCAGGGCTCGGATCCTTCTCAATGTTAGTTTCCCTCATCCGGGTTCACTACGGCTTCTCAAAACAATCTCTTCTGTGATAATCACAAATCATAATGTCTTTTTGAACAATTCACTGTGGATATCCCTCGGCCGGGATCACTCTTGTCAACACACTGTATTTCCGGACTTTAGACTTTGCACCCTTTTCATCGGGTTCATGCTTGCCAATCTTGTCAATTGTGCCTTTCTCATTCAACTCTTACGATGCAGGATTCATTTCCCTAACTTTACAATCATCTGTCGGTCGAAGACTTTCGACTGTACAGAGGATTTTACAAGACCCTTGTCTGACCACTTTCACCCCCTTCTCAACTTTCCCAAGGCCTTCTGGTAATGGTAGTTTCAACAATTGGGTAATCGCCCAGAGTTTCCAAAGTGAGCACACACGTGGTGCTGGACTGCTCTGTTGCTGGTGTTCCCCCTTTTAGCATCAATAGGTCTTTATGCTTTTACAGTTCAATCAGCCGTTTGCCACTTTTCGTTCAACACAGTTAGGTTTCTTATTGACTCCCCCTCGACTCACCAGTTGGCATGAACCGCTTGGCTTTCTTTCTCTTTGGAGTCAATGTTGGTACCACGGAGACAAGCGTCTGTCCCCGGCTTGGTTATCAGCGGAGGATGGTCTTGTGTACCGTTGACATCTGCTGCAACACACGCTGGCTATTGTTTGCGGTCTTAACATTCCTTCTGCAGAGGTTTCACAGGCCTTGGTCGGAAAGGAGAAGATTGCTTCTCTCCTTGTCACCCTCTCGGTTTGCGTCGTCTTTCTCCGGCTCTTGAACTGCCGTGCTGAGTTAGCTTTCCCGTTGAGCAGTCTGCCTTGGTGGTATTGTGCTCTTGTGCTCCACCTTTTATTCCTGTGGGGAAGGAAAAGGGCTGCCAGGTGTGTGCTGTTCTGGTCAATTGCCTGCCGTTGCCTGATCCTGATGTTGGGATATGTCAGGTAAATGGCTCGAGTGTTAGTCCGTCGTCCTTCGTGACATGCAAAAGTGTTCGTGTCTGAAAAGGGGGGATAGAGTGTTTGAGCATCCTATGTGGTAGGTTGGGGAAAAGGTGTTATAAGAAGGGGGATACTGCATCTCACCCATCGGTTTCCCACCGCTACTACCCGCAGACCCCCATCCAGGTGATCCTCCGTCACTGGTCCACCCCCACGAACAGGATCCAACAGCGATGGCCATGTGCTGGCCACTTGGATGACAGCACCCCAGAGACCAGTTAGGGAGACACCTTCAGGTTTCTCACAACCCTTGGTCTTTTTCCTCGCAAGGCTTCTTGCTTACTATTATACAATACCGACGCCCATTTTCTCAAAATAGCTGCTTTACTCGTGTTCTATTTCCTACTTTAGCAAGCTTCTATGCTGTCTTTTCTACCTTGCATTTCTGCGTATATACATTTACTACGTTTCCTGCCACTTATCTTCTTAGTGTATATGATTCTCTTCATATTAGCATATATATTTACTTCGTCACTTTAGTCACATATTAACTCTTCAGATATTCATGTGTTGGTTTCAGTGCGTCCTCGTATCTTCTCTTATTCATGACGTCACTTCACATCTGTTGGACTTTACTTACCGTTCTTATATGTCCAGTGGTATCTGCAGGCTCATGTCTACCGCATCAGTTCGGGGATACATTCGGTACAGTTGTCTGAGTTCATAACATCTCTAGTATCTCCGATGTGGTATTGGGATGATACCATGTGTCATGCACAGTGCTTACTTGCTGGTCTTCCAGTATGACATGGTGAGCGGGTGGGCTCTATGAATGACGTGGACATCTGCCTCTCTACACACCTCTGCTAAAGTGCCCTGTTGTACTCCTCCAGTGCACTTCTTCTCTTTTCCTCTGCTTGTGCCAAACTCCCAGTCTACCCGTTGTGAGAAACCTGATGGTGTTCTCCCACCTACTCCCCCGGGATCTTCTAGTCAGGTGGCCAGGGACGGGCATCGCTTTTGGATTCCGTCGCTGGGGGTGGACAAACGAGGGAGGATCACCTGAGTGGATGATCACAGGGGATTGGGAGGAGAACACTGTAAGGAACTCATGGTGGCAGCAGTAAACACAGACACAAGTGATCACTGTTCAAGGTAAATCTAAGATGGGAGCAAGCTAGGACCATCAAATAATAACACCGTCCAAGTAGAGTCTAGTCAAATCAAAAGGGCCTATACTAAAAAACCTATTGCCAATCCTTACCGCTATGCTATAAAAAGAGTGTGGGATAATGTTCATTAGAAAAGAAAGAAGTGTTCATGAAATGATAAGTCAGGATGGTATTGCTGGGGTCTCCCTTCCCCACGGTTTTAACAGGGGACAAAGCGGGTCTCCTGAATACAGCACACTCCTGGGCCTCTCCTGCACGAGGTTACAGTTCCTTTCAACAATATCAGGGCCTCCTGGGGCCAAGTCTCTTTTCTGCAAAGTCTCTTGCCTTAGAAGAGCTGCTAGGCCATAAACAATAAACAAACAAAAGTTCCTTTGCTAATCTTACATGTTGGGCGTTTGCTCTTCGCCTTTGGATGCCCTCAGCCAGGCTCTGGTCCTTCTTGCAACGTTAGGCTCCCTCAATCGGGTTTACTGTAGTCTTTCATTCACCATATCAGCAGCTTGTAACATTCAAGAGTCTTTATGTCTTTTTAAACAATCACTCACTTTGGACATGCCTCAGTCGGGTTCACTCTGTCAACACAATTTTCTCGGATGTGTTATGCTACACCCCGATTCGCAGGCATCTCTCAGCCGGGTTTACATTTGCCAATGTCGGAGTTCACTTTGCTTTTTTTTTTTTTTTTTATTTTTTTTTTATTGCAATTTCTAGTTTCTTACAAACTTTTATTACAACTTTCTTCCTTGATCACTTCACCCTGCATTTACGTTAACATCTGGATTTTGCTAGCTCCTTGGTTCATGACTTCAAAATTTGCTCCAGAAAGTTTATAACTGCACAGGTCAAGTGAACTGAGGTCCCGCTTAAAATTTTCAACCATAGTTCATCCATACAATCGGTTTGAGGGGCGAACTTAAGTAAATGCAGAGACCTTGTGTCCTTCAGTGAGTGACAATCAGTCAGAAGATGTTTTAGTGATTCTGAGTGGTTGCCACAGAACCTACATGAGGGGTCTTTTACATTGTCAATGTGTCGTAGAAAGCACATTTGTCTGGTTTTGTGGAGGTTTGTTCTTAGACGTAAAAAGCCATCTCTATGATGGCGAGACGGGAATGTACTTAGATATTTTGGTAAGCAGTCTAGTTTGTTCGGAATCATGCTTAGGTCTGTTGCAGTCTTTAATTCATTGAGTTTTTCCAAGTTGGCAATCCAGAGATGACGTCTCAGTTTTTTTTTTGCATTTTGGGGTCGTTCTATCAGCATCTCCATGCTGATATGAGCAGCTTGCATAATTATTTTTACTTTTTCGGCCCATACTTCTTGTAAGGTGTTTGAATTTAAGTTTGTTTGTGGGTTGAACAGTTTATATGCTGGTTCAACCTTCTCCAACGATATCTTTCGTAGTAAAGTCATTGATTTCCAAATGACAGCTCCGTACATTGGTTCGAGTCCCAATTCATGGCGGATTACTGTTACTGACAGATATTTAGGTAGTCTTAGCACGCGGCGCCAGAATAAGCCCTCAAATTTAGGCCAGACTCTGAAGTCGATGTTCCAGCCTGTCTCTGATCCAAACGTCAGGGATGGTATCACCTTTTGTTGGTAGAAGGTTCGTACTGGAATCAGAGAGAATTTTCCAAATTGTGAATGTATCTTTGCACCCTGTAAAGATAAGATTTTTATTCTTTTGTCAAGTTCGGACACCCAGCTCCATTCTCTTATGGACATAGAGAATGGAATACCCAAGTATCGAATTGAGGTCACTTCCTCAATCGGGACGTTGTTTAGAAACCATTTGTATTTCTTATTTTTCTGGGTTACGCCATGACCTAATTTCAGAATTTTTGTTTTGTCCACATTAATTTTTAGGTCATGATCCATCATATAGGTGTTCAATGCATTTAGTAGCCTCTGTAGCCCTATTTGCGTTTTGTCAACTAGGACAAAGTCATCGGCGTAGATCAGATAACTTACAGGGAATCCATTGAGTTTGGGAGGAAAGCAGTGGGTGTTTATTAATGTGTCTGATACATCTGCAATGTATAATTTGAAGAGTTCCGCTGCTAGGGGGCAGCCTTGTTTCACTCCCTTTTTCGTTGGAATAGCTTCAGAAAGAACACCATCCTTGTTCAACCTTATTTTAACTGATGTAGATTCATGTAGGGCTTTTATGGGATTTAATATATTTGGAGGACAGTTCCATTTATTCAGTTTTCCCCAAAGTTTTTCTCGGTTGATTCCGTCGAAAGCTTGTTGCAGGTCTATAAATGCAAAAAACAGGGTTCCCTTGTGTCTCATGGCTTCCAACTTTAGTAGATTGAGTATAGCAAGGTTGTTTTCAGTGCCCACTCCTTTTGTAAAGCCAGTTTGACGTACATCGTTTAATCCGCAGCAACGTGCCCAGGCTGAGATCTTTTCTTGAAGGAACGAGGCAAAGACTTTCCCAATAGTATCTAATAACGCGATAGGGCGATAATTGGCAGGTACATCTCTGTTGCCCTTTTTATAAATCGGGACGATAATGGCCTCCAACCAGGATGACGGAATTATCCTGGACGAGGCTATTGTCACAAATAGATCGGCTATGAACTTTGCCCATTCGTGGGGGTGTTGTTTAAGCATGATGTTCGATATGCCATCTGGGCCTGCTGCTCGGGAATTTTTTAACTTTGATATGGCACCATGTATGGTCTTTGCGGTCTCAGCAATATCCCAGCGTACGTCTCCACCATTTTTCCCATCCACCAACATGGTGCTAGAGGGTGAGAAGATGTTTCTAAAATGTGCTACCCAGGCCGCCTCGGGAATACCATTTGCCATAATTACAGCTTGATTTGGCTGATCCATATTTAAGATTTTCCAAATGTTTCTGGTGTTCTGAGATCTTATCAAGGACAACATCTCCTCGCCACGTTCTTGGTCACGTTGGAGGGAAAAAGCTTTTGTCCAATTTCGGTATAGTTGTTTTCGGTGTTTAATTTTTGCTACTTTATTAACGCTACTTTCCGCTCTTAGTTCTTTCAGATCTTTCCTCAGTTTCTTCTTCTCGTTGTTCTGGGCTACACTCCATGTGTGTTTATGATTGGACACTGACGTGTTCTTTCTTGGGTGGGAGCTGGCCACGGTTAGGAGAATGGCGGGATAGTCGGTAAAGGTTGTCGATGCTTCATTTCTTGATTGAAAGTCGGCAGTGAGGTGTTGTATCTGTTTAGAGGACATCCGAATTCTATTTCGGCTGGTGTTCACCTCTAAGTCAGTGCATGTCGAACTGCTTAGACGCTTACAGTGAGGTTGCCAGAGCATTTCCAACGGAAAATGGTCGCTATTCTTCGTTGGCGTAATCTGCATATTGATGATTGACGGCATCAGATTATTTGACACCCAGATGTAATCCAGAGTGTTCTTTAATCCCATGTTCGTCCACGTAATTTGCGGTGGAGTGTCACCCGGGACATTGCCGTTTAACATTGTACAATCTCTTGCTTCCATAGCTTCCTGCCATCTTGTTCTTTTAGAAGAGTCCTTGAGATTCTTATTGCAGCGATGATTGACGTCTAAGTGGTTTCCATTGAGCCAGGATGTATTTAAGTCACCACACACAATTATCCAGAGATTGTGAAGATTTCTTATATTTATGTCGATTATTGTAGTTATTGAGTGAATAAAGACCCCAGCCGAGATCTTTGCAGGGTTCCAATATACATTAATTAGCAACAGATGTTGAGGTGAGCTGAGGTCTTTTCTAGGTTCGCTGGTTTTTCTTACGAGTAGAGTTGACTGGACATGGCCATTAGGGTTCAATGTGTCTGCCACTTCCCAACCTGTTCCTATTTTTATCAATGTTAGTAATCCTGAAGACGGGCGACCTCTCGCGTTTTTGCTTGCAGGGTTTATTAGTATGTGGTAGCCGTCTTTTACGGGAAGCTGTCGCATCCAGGTCTCTTGCAGGCATATTATAAAGTTGTCTTCGAGGTCCACTGGGAAGTTGTTGTATAAGTGGCCGAATCCTCTGGTATTCCATGAGATCAGGGTGTTAGCGGCCTCGGGTGCACCGTTGTTTAGTTAATGTTTGTTCTTATCGTGTTGTGAGGTCCTGTTTGTCTTGGCAGGTGTCAAGTTTGAGTACAGATGCCTTCGAATCTGCTCACGCCGATAGCTCAGGATGGTTTTTTGTTCAGGATCCTTGGATGGGTTATCTCTGTGCTGTTTGGCTGGTTCCAGGTATTCAAGGATTTCAAAGCCGAGCCGTAGTATGTCTTCTCTTGCTCCCATCATAGATCTTCTAACTGCATGTGAGTTGACATGTAGTAATACGCAATCGAGTCTTTCTTCGGAGTAGTATTCGACAATTTGGATGTCGTCCGATGAAATTGTCCTTAGAGAAGGAACTGAATGCAGAAGGCGCATGACATTGCCACGATTCAAGTTTACATCAGAGTCGTCAGCCAACACGTTAGCCAGTTTGATTTTCTTTGCTGTCATGATTCGGTGTTGGTCGACAGGGGAGCGTTTTTCTCTTGTGTCCCTGAGTTTAAGATTCTGGGCGATTGTACGCTTTGGGTTTAGAACTGCGACTAACTTTTCCTCGTTGGTCTTTAGATTGAGATGTTTTTCTCCAATCATTTTGCTATCAGACTTTCTTGCATCTTGTGTGCATTTCTCACTCAGTTTTGTTGGCAAATATGTTTTCTTTTCTTCTTTTTTTTTCCAAGGATTGTTGTGTAGTTGAATGTGATGCTCAAGGGGGGACTTGTCAATATTTGACATGTTAACGTCGTGGATATGGCCGCCGTCCACACTCACGTCGTGTGAGTAAGTGGACAGGTTACAAAGTTCCTCAAGGTCATTTACGGTTGAGTCGCTGCTAGAATCTGAGACGACCCTCCTTCGCTTGTGTGGATTTAGTTTCATTGACTTAGTTGCATAATTTTGCGTGTTTTTCTTCAGGGATGGATGGTTGGCTGTTTTTTCTTCTGCTTTTTTGCAATTTTCTCTGTTGGAGACCGGGGTCTGGAATAGAGATTGTCTCTTTAACAAATTTCCTGACGTGTTGTCACGGACAAAAGTTTTTGGTTTTGGAGGTGTTGTTAAGTTTCTAATAAATTTCTTTGAGATTGGGGATTGTTTTGGGGCCGTTGTAAATCTGGTCTTTTCTTTCTTTTTGTTGTGAGGATTACTACTTGGAGGACCTCCTGGTTTTCTATTTTGTATGGAGCTAGGAATCTTTCCAGTTTGGAGGTTTTTTGCGCCCCCATGGAAAATACCAAAAGAAGCCTTTAGGTTTGAGCAGCTAGGAGCTGCTGGGGGGAGGTCCCAGATACTGGGAGGGACTTTTCCTTTTAAATTTTGATGTACTTCGCTTTCATTAGGCAATTGAGAGCCTTCCACTGAGCAGGGTTGGGGTGTCGCGGGAGTGTCAGAATTGGAGCTTGTTTCTTTCGCTTTTGATACCTGCTTTAGTACATTTACTTCCGCATTTGCTTGAGGATAAGTAACACCTTGCACGTTGCCCTGTGCTGTTTCCCCTGGGGGTGTTATTGGCAGTGCAGCTGTATCACTCGAGTTTATGTAATGATGAGATCCGTTTTCCGAGTTTAACAATTTTGACGCGGTTGGACCTGTGTGCCGAAGAGATTTTTGCATGAATGTCGACAGGTCATCCATTTGAGTCTTTGCATCATTTGAATTTTTTTCGATCAGCAGGACTATTTTTCTGAGGCCATCTTCCATCTCTAAATGATCTTTTATTCGTTGTTCTAGCTGCAGGTTAAAGTTATATTCCAGCAGAGATACTTTTTCTGTCAGGTGACCAATGATTGCACCGTTATTATGAAGTGTTTCATTCATGCTTTCGTATAACTTTATGAAGGGTATTAGAGCCTGAGATGTCGCTGCTAGCACGTTGTTATGTATTTGAATTGCTGCAGCGACCGAAAGATTAGATTTTGCTTCAGAAATTGAGTCCATTGGATTAAGCAGTTTTGGCTTATGATGACCGTTATATTCGGAGTCGTCCGGTTGAAATGGTAGATGTTGTTTCTCTCGACCTGCATCAGCGGATACAAGTTTGTGGACATGCAAAGGGGTCGAACACTTTGGGGCTGTGTCACCACCTTTGTTTGTCACGAGCTTTGGTCTAAGCATAATCTCTCCCTCTTCCTCAGCTCGATCATTTTTCAGCATATGGGGCCGAAGTGGACTTGCAACACCTCTCCCCCGATTCGGTGAGGTAACCAATGTATATTCTTCCTTATCTTGAGGACTAGATTTCTGTTGGTGGTTTATTGTTCCTGATTCAACATTGGTAGGTGACCCCAAAATTAACCTTGTGTGATTGTTAGGCCCATTTTCGTCTTTTCCTTCAGGGAAACTTTCTGAGAGTTTTGCTTTAATTAAGTCAAAATCGGCTTGTAGCCTTTGTGTAAGTCGAGCCTCCCGACCAGACGAATCGGTTACAGTGTTTAATGGTCTTGTAAGGGGAGTACAGTGTGTTGCGTTCACTGGCGTATTATTTTTGTTGCTGTGAGCTGGTTTGTAACTGTGTCCTGTACTTAAGTTGAACGGTGTGTTATTTGTCAATTGATTGCTCAGGGGATGACTATTCTGAGACAATCTGCGGGAAGTTGAAGTGACAGCAGAATGAGCCACATCCTTATTACGAAAATGAAAGCGTAGCGTTTTAGGGATTTGGTTGATGCGTGAGGTATCCGAGTTTAGAAGCTCGGCATCCGATACCTCAAAGGGAGAGTAAAATCGCTCGTCTCCATCTTCATTACTCTCTTCCGGTGGACAGCGTGGATGTTGTATCTTGCATGCAGCATCGAAATGTGTTTTGCATGTCTGTTCCAGGCAATCAATGTTTAAAACAGGAGCAAGTTCTGTGTTCGATTGCATGTGTTCAGGAGAGTTTGCAATTTTCTCACGGAGACCCGCATTTGGCAGGTCTCGTTGGACATCTGAGCAACCAGTTCGTTCACGGGTTGCCGTCTCTCTGGGGTGAGGGTGATCCAATACGTCTCGCACAATTTCCTGGGAGACAGAAGCTGAGATATCCTTAGCTATGGATGCAGCACGTGAAGTGTGGCTCTCCACAGGGCACAATCCATTTTGTGCAATGTCTATGGTCGGTGTTGAGGGAGGAAGTGCTGATGTTGGGGAAGGCACTCCTGGGTTGTTGAGCTTGTTTTTTCCCCCGAGCACAGCTGTCGGGGGAGTGGAGTCTGAGTCACCAGACATCTGGATCAAAGGGGAGTCACGCCCAGATTCACTCAAGGGCTGTTTTATTTTGAGACGAGTCAATGAACGGGTATCCATGGGCAAGAGTCTTCCTGGTAGCTGGCTGCCTGCCACTGGCTACAACCCAACACGATTACCTTGTATGTTCTGCTCGTGTATTAGGGTGTGTTGGTTTTTGCAGGATATGTGTATCTTTGCTGGGGGGATCAAAGAGAGTTTAGTCTCCACAGTCTCCCTCCAGCACCACCAGCGCCTAACAGCCGCACAACAGCCGATGGACTTGACTCCTGCCGGGCTTACCGCCGCGAGGGTGACAGCCTCGGTGTTTTGTAGATGGCTGGAATCACGTGATAAGTCACGTGGGCACTATGGCCCCGCCCCCTCCAGGAAGCGCAGCGTTCTCCTCGCAACACACAGCAACACCGGCAAGAGCTCCTCCCTGCTCGCAGTACCGGGTGAGTGTGGATTAATTAGCAGTCTTTGCAATGTCCAAAGTTCGAATGAAATTGACACAGCGCTCGGGCGACAGCCTCGCTGTTTTGTAGATGGCTGGAATCACGTGATAAGTCACGTGGGCACTATGGCCCCGCCCCCTCCAGGAAGCGCAGCGTTCTCCTCGCAACACACAGCAACACCGGCAAGAGCTCCTCCCTGCTCGCAGTACCGGGTGAGTGTGGATTAATTAGCAGTCTTTGCAATGTCCAAAGTTCGAATGAAATTGACACTTTGCTTTATCACGAAGCAGGATTTACTTCTCTTAACTTTCAGAGACTTTCGATTATACAAGGGGTTTGTCTTGACCCTTGAATGACCACTCTGACATCTCACGCCGGCCTCTCCTAGGGCCTTCTGGTAATTGTAGTTTTAACAAAGTGGGTCAGCCAGGGTCCTTAGAATGAGCGCCCTGCGGTGCCTGACCACTCTGCAGCTGGCCCTTCAATGGTTTTACTCCAATGTTCAAACACACACACACACAAGTTCTTTTTTCACAAGTTCTTTTTAGGTTGCCTCGTGCAACTTGGGCTCAACACAGTCCAGTCGACTATCAGCTTTCTCCGACTCAGGCTGTGCTGAACTCGTTGATGTTTCTTGTCTCCGGAGTCAAGGATGATACCATGGTAGCAAGCACGTCTCCCTGCCTTGCTTATCAGTGCGGGAGGACCCTGTGCACCATGGACATCTGTTACACCACACGTCAGCTGTATTTCCCAGTCTTATGATTGCTTTCATAGAGGCTTCATGGGGCAGGGTTGAAAAGAGCACGGCACGTCCCTCCTTGTCGTCCTTTCAGGTCTCGCTGTCTTTCTTCTCTGTTTCAACTGCCATCCTGGAATAGCTGCTTCTTTGAGCAGTTGGCCTTGCTCAAAGTGTGCTCTCGTGCTCTGCCTTTTATCCCTGCGGGGAAGGGAAAGGGCCGTCAGGTGTGTATAGTTGTTGCCAAGTGCCTGACTCTGCCTGACTCTTTGTGTTGGGACATGTCAAGTAACCGACTCTGGTGTTAGTCCGTTGTCTTTCACGGTGTAAGAAAGTGTTTGTGTCAGAAAAGGGGGTGGCGGGTGGGTAGAGCTTCTAAATATCCTACGGGTTAGGATGGGGAAAAGGTGTCATAAGGAAGGGAGTACCGCATCTCACCCTTTGGTGTCCCACTTCCACTCCCCGAAGACCACCCATCCAGGTGATCCTCCCCCACTGGTCCACCCCAGGAACTGGATCCAATAGCGATGGCTGTGTCCTGGCCAACTGGATGACAGATCTCCGGGGGCTAGTGGGTGAGACACCCTCAGGTGTCTCACAACACCCAAGGACTTAGACATAGTATCCCCCTTTCTCCTCTGCTACCTTAAAATCCTCTTCCTCAGCCTTCATGGGCAATTTTCAAGCTCATTCCCACCTCCCCATTTCCAAAGAACACTCGGACGAGAAGGAGGGCAACTAGGAGCAAGGAAGATTTCCCATAGGAACAACATAGGGAATATAAGGGAGACCGGCTGTAGAAAGTACTTCAAATTGATAATCAGGCAGAGTCAGGCATTTGCCAATCATCACTTACACAACTATAAAAGGTGTAGGTTTTTTTTTCCTAATCACGGGGCTAGTGAACCGTGTCTCCAATGAGCCAGAGGGAGGCTGCCTGTTCTGCAGGGAGGGTGGTGAGACCCTGACCCCGTCCCGTGTATCCTGAGAGGACTGATGGAAAATGCGACACTGCCTGGAGAGTTCATGGAAGCTAGTGAGAAAGAAACACTAGAGCGTGCGTTTGAATGCAGCAGAGCAGGAGAAAAGGCCCTGCAAGGTAAAGCGGCACAAAGTAGAAAGAAAAAGACAGTTTCATTAAATAAAAGCAAAGTGAAAAGGCTAAAGCGAAAAGGCAATCAAAGTAAAAGGAAACAGCAGGAAGCACTAGAGAGCGAATACAAAGGAGAAGAGTGTGAGTGACCCAGCAAGTGATGGCGGGTGCAAGTGAGCACCAGTGAGCAAGGAGAGTGTGCAGGAAGCACGGACAGTGTGCAAGAGGCACAGCCAGTGTTCAATAGCATGGAGAGTGTGCAAGAGGCACAGCCAGTGCTCAATAAGCATGGACAGTGTGCAAGAGGCACAGCCAGTGTTCAATAAGCACGGACAGTGTGCCAGAGGCACAGCCAGTGTTCAATAAGCACGGACAGTGTGCCAGAGGCACGGACAGTGTGCAAGAGGCACAGCCAGTGTTCAATAAGCACGGACAGTGTGCCAGAGGCACGGACAGTGTAAAAGAAGTACAGGAAACAGAAAGGAAGGTGCCTGCGGCACATGAAGACATGAAAAAAGGGTGCAAGTGTGCACAGTAAGTCAAGAGAGGAGAATGGTTGCGGAAGGCATCTAAGGAGGAAAGTCAAACGAGAAGCCAGCATAAGGAGATAAGAGAGGGTTTACCGACGGGAGTGGTCACGCCAAAGAGAAGTCAAAAGCCTGGCGGTTTCGAAAGTCTCCGATCGTGCCCCACAAGCGAAG
Source organism: Ambystoma mexicanum (assembly GCF_040938575.1). Lineage (NCBI taxonomy): Eukaryota > Metazoa > Chordata > Amphibia > Caudata > Ambystomatidae > Ambystoma > Ambystoma mexicanum. The sequence continues at coordinate 1,382,087,448 of NC_090933.1, forward strand.
TGTGTGTAAAAGAACTGTGCAAGAAAGGGAAGCCACATCCTGACATATTGAATCTGTGTTTAAGAACAGAAAAGAGGCTAAGCCTGGAGAAGGGAACCCTGAGATGCCAGACAATAAATGTGCATGATCTGAGGGTTTCATCTGCAGCTTCCGCGAGCTGCTCTGTAATGTATGTGCAGACAGCGCTTGTGGTTTCACAAATGTTCATGCCAGCAAACAGGTTGGTTTGGACATAGGAATCACACGCTACTCCCTCGGGATCCTCTATTCAGGTGGCCAGGGAAGGGCCATCGCTTTTGGATCCCAACCCTGGGGGTGGACGAGCAAGGGAGGATCACCTGAGTTGAGAGTGACAACGGATTGGGAGGAGAACACTGTGGGGCACTCATACACCCTGAAGTGATCACAGTTCAAGGGTGTTTATTGAACTTTATAATGGGAGAGGGAAATGCCTAATCTAAACCTAAATCGAAGATGGGAGCAAGCTATGACCATCAAATTATAATAAGGCAGTCCGAGTAGCGTCTTGTCAAATAAAAAGGGCCTATACTAAAAGAAAAGTATTGCCAATCCTTACCTCTAAATACAAAAAAGGGTGTGGGATAATGTTCACCAGAAAAGAAGTGTTCTCAAAATGGTAAATCAGGATGGTATGGCTGGGACTCCCTTCCCCACGTTTCAAGCACAGGACAAGGCGGAACTCCTTAGCACAGCACACTCCTGGGCCTCTCCAGCACAAGGCTCACAATTCCAGGTCATCGATACCAGAACCTTCAGGGGCCACGTCTCTTTCTTCAAAGTCGCTTGCCTTAGAAGGCCTGCAGGTTCAAAACAACAAACAAGAAAAGGTTCCTTGGGCGATTGCTGTTCGCCCCTGGCATCTTCCTCTGCCGGGCTCAGATCTTTCTTGCAACTTGGGACTCCCTTCGTCAGGTTCACTAGGGCCTTCTTTAACACAGTTCATGATATTTCAACACAGTTCATGATTTGCTTATTTTCATCAGAAAGCGTGGGTTCCCTTCTCCTAGCTTTCTTTCGGCATCTCTCTGTCGGGTTCACACTTGCCTTATTTCTCAGGCCACAATCTTCTCAGAAAGCGGGGTTCCCTTCCCCTAGCTTTCTCTCGGGCATAGGTCATAGACTTTCGATTGTACAAAGGATTTGACGTGACCTTTGTACGACCACTCTGACATCTCACGTAGCCCTTTCCTAGGGCCTTCTGGTACTTGCAGTTTTCATCACAACAGGGCCAGTGAGAGTCCTTTGAATGAGCACTCCTTCGGCACCTGACCACTCTGCAGCTGACCCTTCTCTGGGCTTTTACAAAAGTTCAAACACACACAAGTTCTTTGTTCTTGTGTTCATCCAATGTAGCCACTAGCAAACTTGGGCTCAACACACGTCGGTTTGCTATCAGTTTTCTCCAACTCACTGGCTGTATTGAACCAGAGGGCTGGTCTTGCCTCTTAAGTCAAGGAGTGTACCATGGTAGCCAGCACACTTCCCTGCCTGTGCTATCAATGTGGGAGGCCCTGTGCACCGTTGACATCTTCTCCTCCCCATGCCAGCTGTAACTCCTGGTCTTATGATTTCGATTTCGGATGCTTTGTGGGTCCGAGTTGAAAAGGTCAAGGGCAGTTCCCCCTACGTCATCCCTCCAAGTCTCGCCGCCTTTCTCCTCTGTTTGAACTTCTGGTTTGGTGTAGCTGATTCCTCGTGCTTTCGGCCTTGCTCGTAGTTTGCTCTTGTGCTTTGCCTTTTATCCCTGTGTGGAAAGTAAAGGGCCGTTAGGTGTGCCTGGTTACTGTCAATTGCCTGACTAGTCCTGACCCATGTGTTGGGACATGTCAGGAAAACGCCTTTGGTTTTAATCCGTTGTTTGTCATGGTGTGAGAAAGTGTTATTGTCAAAAGAAGGGGCTGGTAAAGTTTCCTAGTATCCTATGGGGTGAGATGGGGAAAAGGTATTACAAGGAAGTGGGTAGTTGGTTAACTTAGAAAGGTGAGTTTTGTAGGGTTGGTCAAAGAAATGGGATTAACCGGGATAATTAGCTTGAAATGAGCAGAAGGGATTGTGGGAACGGTAGTGTTCTATCAAGGTAGACTGGGAGTTTGGAAAATAATAATCAGGGATGTGGAGAAGAATGACTGGGAATATTTGGGTAGGAAACAGGAAACAGGGATTCTGGAAGATGTGGTCTTCAAGTGAAACAGGGTTTGGGCTGTTAGAGTATTTGGATAAGGGGGATTCTTTGGGTGGAAAGGAAGTCAAATTGGTACAGCCTGTTGGGTGTCCTGACCCACGTTTGAGCTATCATGCTACAACATTTGGTGCTGTGGGCTTAGGAAATCCAAGATGGCCGAAAAAGCCCACATGTGCGCCAGAATCCACGAAAACCACGCAGCTTGTGCGCACACCAAAATGGTCGCCTGACTTGCCACCCCAGGTGCGAGTGTGCTGGGTCAGAAGAGCCATGAGTGAAATGGGGTGCCAAAGAGAAGAACAGCAGTGCCTGTTCACTAGAAAGCACTTTAAAATCACCTTTTGTTTCTCTGAATGCCAGCTCAAAATGCCTATTTGCAACACATCCAAAAATCTCACTGAACACTAGCGGACATCTGGCAGAATAAAGTCTTGTAGGCTGCAATTGTTTAAATGTCATAGTTTTAAACTTAGAATCAGCATTCTAGCTGCATATGTAAAAAATTGTTAGTTATTTGAATGCAGAAAACTGGGGAACAGAAATGACATGTGGCTAAAAACTGGCTTAAAGAGATTCCAATTTTGCCTGGCAACTACCCCATCAGGAGTGAAACTTGATTCACAAGTAACTTCCCAGGCCTGGCTGTTTCCTGCTGGCCACACTAAGGATATGCCATCTCTCTGATAATTGAATTAAGGGGAGCCCCCACAGAATACAGGAGCTCTGAACAATGCAACCCCCTTCACCCAGGCAGATGGTTTATTGCAGATGTCGTAAAACAGCTTCCTCTTGGCAGAAGCTGGGAGGGGCAGGGTCTCTGAGCTTGGCAGAAACTGGAAAGACTGGTTTCTGTACCATGTGACCTGAAAAGACACACCCCTGCCAGCCAGAATATGGTTTTAGAAAAAGATGAATAACTCATAGTACGGACTTGTGAAAATTATTTAAATGATACCATAATTCTTGTGATTTTTCTGCCCACATTTTAAGACGTGTTAGGACCCAGTGGTATGTTCAGGGGGGTTTTAGCGGAAAAGAGGATATTACTCAAAATGTGTGCATGTGAAAAATCTGACACTTCATCAACTAATGTCCATACTCCTTGCGCACATGTGTGTAAATTTGGGTTAATGTCCGAAATTGCAAAATCAGTTAAAAAGTGCAAAATCCAAGTGTCGCCAAGTGTGCTGTTTGGCGTTTGGACAGGACTCTGCAGTGAGCCACGACCGTCAACCTCCTTCTGCTAAAGGCTGTATGTACAAGAGGAAGTTTTCATCTTCTCAAATGCGGCGAAACGCTGCCTGGATGGACACTTTATGAAAGGACTTCATCTTCCACAATCCTCTGCAAGCTGTGCACACGCCCCCTTTTGGAACCCGCCTCGGATTCTTGGTTAAAAGCTCCACGCACGCGCATCCTGCGCGCGCATCCAAGTGTCGCCAAGTGTGCTGTTTGGCGTTTGGACAGGACTCTGCAGTGAGCCACGACCGTCAACCTCCTTCTGCTAAAGGCTGTATGTACAAGAGGAAGTTTTCATCTTCTCAAATGCGGCGAAACGCTGCCTGGATGGACACTTTATGAAAGGACTTCATCTTCCACAGTAAACACTTATTTATTTTAGTGTGTTAAACGTGTCTATGGGCTGGGCTGGGCTGGGCCATTGAGTGCACCTGGGAATTGGGCTGGGTTGGGCTGGGCTAGTGTTTCCTCCCCCCTGACTGCACCGCCTCTCCCATTAGTCCTCTGGTCTTGGTGCCTGCCTCCTGACACGTGTCTACTCCATTCTTTCTGTAGATCCTCTGCAAGCTGTGCACACGCCCCCTTTTGGAACCCGCCTCGGATTCTTGGTTAAAAGCTCCACGCACGCGCATCCTGCGCGCGCATCCAAGTGTCGCCAAGTGTGCTGTTTGGCTGTTGGGCTGGGAGTATGGGGTAAGGCCACTTTCTAAGCTCTCAAATCTATCGTTTAACTTATATGTTTAGGCTAAATGGTGGCAAGTTTGCGCAGTGGGCGGCCTTTGGAATCAGGCTCTTTCAAAACCACGAAAAAAACCGTAAAAATAAAAAAATTGCATTGCGAAATGAGAGTGTTAAGGGCAACGGTGCAGTTTCAGTTGCAAGCACCGCACTAGCTGCACATTGGGGGCCAGTTACTGATCAGGACTTAATTAAACATGAAGTAGCGTTTGCATACGCGCGGGCTCAGGAACTTGAAAAAACATCACTCGGATCGCTCCCGGTAGAACCTAATATGCCCATTAGGAAACACTCACCAAACACACCTCGCAAAAGTTTCCTGAGTATGCGTATGGATACTGGACCCTCTGATCCTCGACACCTTACTGATGATATCTTTATTTCGCCCTCAGACAACTCGATTCTAGCGCCAGTAGTACTTGCTACACTGGAAAAACGGATAAGGTTGTCAGAAGGTCCTTCAACACCAGTCACGTTCCCTCAATTCAAACGGGCTGACGTGCACATTCACTACAAAGAAGCCACCCATATGGAGGACCTGAATACCTCCCCAGTGCCCTCCACAAAGGTACCACCCTCCACCAATCATCCGGTGACTAGTTCGTGGCCATCTTCTCTTAACCGGCCTGCTTCTCCCCCAGTGCCTTCACCCAGTATCAACCAATTGACAGCGGACCCCTACCACTCCCCTAATAAACAGTCTTCACATAATCCGCTGGGTTTTGATATATTGGAACCAACTGGTGACATACAATCTCTTGAAGCATCATATCCGGTGCTAACAAGAATATTAAACCTACTGGATCGCGGCCATGAATATACACACTACGAACTGAGGGAGTGCAAGACAGCACTCTCTGAAATCTTACTAAAAATCAATAAATTAGAGGGCTTTATTTTTGCTGACAGCCTTAGACATGAACTGGGACGTCAAAATCCTATACACAAAGAAATCTCAGCAAATAACTCCATATCCACTCAAACAGATCCGGCTTATCTTCCAGGGAATGACTTTAAAACCAGGATGCCTCCTCAGGTTACATATGCTTTTCCGCAATCTTTTGCACAAGCTGTAACCGCTCCGGCACCTGACACTACATGTTATATCCTTACGCATGCCCATTTATGTAAGACAGTTGCATCCCACGCCGAAAAATTAGAGCAGCTCCTGTTTTTCTTACAACCCAATCAGGGGGAGGAAAAAATGGGGCCCTCTTCACCTAGCGTGGATAGGGGGCAGGAGCTTTATCCTGATAGCCCCTCGGCTCTAATCAAATTATTTGAGACCACAAACTCATTGGATGTTTCATCTGCTAATATTCCAGCTACGCCTCCACGGATCCAACCTGTAGCTGGTAAAAATTCGTCTTCCCAAGTGGAGCGTTCATTCATATCAAGGAAGGAAAAAAGGCTATTCTTTCGGGCTATGAAAAGAAAAGCGGAATGCAAAAAGGTTGATAAAAACTATCAACAGGAACCGAGCATTAAACCAAAACTAACTGAAGAAACAAATCCAAAAACTGAGATTAACATTGTAACTAAATCAAAGAAAAAGTCTGCCAGGATGAAAATCTCCGCGAATGATATGGGTAGTGGAGATAAAATAATCAACAAAAAACTCAAGAATTCGCACCTCCAGACACCAAAGACTCTCATTGAAGAGACTGCCCACTCCTCATCCCAGACGCAATTACCTAACTTCTTTAAACCTATTGAGAACAAAACACTAAAACTAGGAAAGGAAGTAGAAGATTACGCTGGCTCCACGGTCATAATGAACGACTTGGTGATTGCTGCTGGGCCTTCTGTGCCCAACGACAAACTTTTGCTGCAACCTCCGACGGCGTCTCAGTTAGGGTTTTATTGGGGGACCATTTTGGCATTGTTTGCCACTTCTGAGATTTTTAACCATCTTACTCAAAATCTACCACCTATCAAGTGACGTTATATTTACCACCTGAATAGCGTGAAGAAAACAAAAAGTAAAGTTCGCAACAGCACAATATAAGTAACCAATTCAGTTCCTATGAACAGGATTGTGCAATATGCCCGAGCCTCCCAAGAATCACTCCTTAAAGGCACAGATGGAACAAATGTCACAGCTTTTTATAACACATACCTTGATGGCGGTTATGCAGGACAATCAAAAGACTTTTGGAGGCCTTAATTATCAGCAAAATACCCTCTCCACCACACAATGGGCCTCATTACAAATCAGGCAATCCGAAAATAATGGTGGCGGTAAACCCGCCGCCACCGTTGTTTCCGGACTGCCTGATCCCGACTCCTGCAGGCGGGAGGTGATGTTCCCGCCAGGTTTGACCTGGCGGGTTTAACACCGCCCGCCTGCAGGCAGACGAGGAAACACCGGCAGCATTACGAGATGCTGCCGGTGTTTCCATGATCCCCATTCCCATTGAGTCCTATAGGACTCAATGGGAATGGGGATTAACACCATTCCGCCTTCGTGAGTCCGGCGGTAGCCAGGCGGTTTTATCACCTCGGTTACTGCCGGACTCGTAATGAGGCCCAATATCTATCCACCACCTATCTATCCTCCCTCCTCACTTTCTACACCCCTCCTCGCTCTCTCCGTTCTGCAGATCTCTTCCTTCTTCCTCCTCCTCCTCCACCCTGTGCCCCTTCCCGCTTCCGCTCCTTCCAACTTCTTGCTCCTTACCATTGGAACCGCCTTCCCCTCCCAATCTGCTCTACTACCACCTACCCCTCATTTCGCACCTCTCTCAAATCCTTCCTCTTCCATTCTCCCCCCAGCTCTCTTCGCTTTCTCCTTTTCCATTGAATCCTCCTCCTCCTTCACCTTCTAACCCTCCTCTATCACTTAGTCCCCCTCCATCTACACTTAACCTCACCAACAATGTACATTGTTCCCTGTACTGTTTTCTGGTTTGATTCAATGTTATGTATTGCTTGTTGTAATTGCTTGTTCCTCATGTAAAGCGCTTTGGCTTAAAGCGCTATATAAATGTAAATAAATACAAATACAAATACAATACACACTCACGCACCTCACCCGCTCACCTGAACAGCCAAACAGCCAAACCACTTGACCCACGAAATACGGCTGCCACGAGCGAGTGGGCATGCAGAGCCCCAAGGGAGCTGCAACACAAATTAAATTGAGTGAGGTGAGTGAGATTGGGGTCAAAGTTAAAGTCCAAAGTCCGAAGTTTGAGACTAAGGGGGTGATTACGAGGTTGGAGGTAAGTAACCGTCCTTACCGGCATGGAGCAAATACTGGGCCTCATTCCGAGTTCGGAGGTAACCACACCGCTATTTGCAGCATGGCTGCCTCCGAACTCGTCCAAACTCCGGCCTGATGAATGGAGTAATTACCGGTCCATTCCGAGGTCGGAGGGACCGGTAATTCCCCATTCACCAGGACCATTCCCCATTCCCATTTGAGCCCCCATAGGGGGAAGGCGTCGATAACGGTACCGTAAATCACGGTACCGTTATTGACCCTGGAGTCCCTTTGCGGGTCCTCTCCTTAACGCCTGCTAAAAGCAGGCGTTAAGGAGAGGACCCGCAAAGGGAACTCGTAGTAGGGCGGTAAGGGTTTAATGGCACCGGTCTCGTTACTGGTGACCGTTAACCCTTACCGCCCTACTTGGAATGAGGCCCATTGATATGATATGATATGATATGACATTTGTAACGCGCCTATACACAAGTGTTTCAAGGCGCGACGAGGCAGGGAGGGGGGAACAAGGGGAAGACAGACAACGATCCTACTAGGCCAGGTGTCATTCAGACCGCGCAAGTGCAGGGGTAGGGGGAAGGGTAAAGTGCAAGGGGAAGGGGAGGGGGGAAGTGCAGTACAAGTAAGTACAATAAGTAAATAAATAGGGCCAGCTGGTGGCAAGTGCAAGGTAAGTGCAGACAAGTGCTGGGAAAGGGGGGGCTGTAGGGATACAGAGACAGTCCCTCAGTGCAGGGGTTGCCAATGAGGCAGTGCAAGAGGAGAGTGGCTGGGACCAGGACCGAGGTTGGTGAGAGTGGCCCAGTTGCAGATTCGGTGCAGATTCAGTCGAGACTTTAGCAGGGGAGAGGGAGAGAGAAAGCAGAAGCAAAGAGGAAGGTTTTGAGGTGCTTCCGGAACCAGAGATGGTTCTCCTCAAGTTTCAGGGAGGCAGGAAGGCTGTTCCAGAGGGAGGCCCCTGCCACGGCGAGAGATCGACCCCCGACTCGTTGCTTCGAGAAGCGGCTGACCCTGAGGGAGTTGGAGATGGATGAGCGAAGGGCTCGGGAAGGAAGATATTTAGGAAGAGCGAGTTGAAGGTATTTAGGCCCCAGGCCCCATTGTGTCCGAGGGTGTGCAGTCATAATGTCGACATCAATAATGTCGACAGTCAAAATGTCGACAAATTAATGTCGAAAATCAATAATGTCGACATACAAAAATGTCGACATTTTACATTAATGTCGACATTTTTTCGAAATGTTGTATAAATAAATAAATATATATTTATTGTTGTGTTGTATGTGTTGAGTATGAGGGGTGGGGGGTGGCAGGGGGTATTGGGTGAGAGGGGTTGGGGGGGACATCCCCATAGTAAATGATATTCTTTTTATTTATTTGTTTATTTATTTATTGAATAATAAATAAATAAATAAATATATAATTACTATGTGTTGGGAATGAGGGTGAGAGGGTGGTTGGGGGGGGTGTGGGGGGGTGTCAGGGGGGTGTTGGGTGAGGGGGGGTTGGGGGGGGACCCCCCCCATAGTAAATTAGACTCTTTTTGGTTATTTATTTATTGAAAAAATAAATAAATAAATAAATAAATAATTAGATTGTGTTGAGTATGAGGGGTGAGAGGGTGGTTAGGGGGTGTGGTGGGGTGGCAGGGGGGTGTTGGGTGAGGGGGGGTTGGGGGGGGGACCCCCCCATAGTAAATGATACTTTTTGTTGGTTATTTATTTATTGAAAAAATAAATAAATAAATATATAAATAATTAGAATGTGTTGCATATGAGGGGTGGGAGGGTGGTGGTGTGGGGTGTGGGGGGGTTGCAGGAGGGTGTTGGGTGAGGTGTTGATAGTGTTAAGGGTTTATAGTCATATTGTCGAAAAAAAAATGTCGACATTTTTTTTTCGACATTATGGGCCTCATTACGACCCTGGCGGTAAGGGGTTAGCGCCAGCGTTAGCTGCGCCGACCCCTTACCGCCAATTACGAGTTCCCTTTCCGCCATGGCGGTTTTTACACCTGCTTTTAGCGGGTGTAAAAAACCATGGCGGTAAGGGAACTTGGTGTTAATTACGCCACCGTAATTTACGGTGGCGTAATTAACGCCTTCCCCACTCCCATTATGCCCTATGGGGCAAAAATGGGAATGGGGAAGGGTAAATGGGGATTGGGGATTTACCGCCCCGCCAAGGTCGGAATGGGGCGGTAAATCCCCTTACCGCCATGGCGTTAACGTAGTTAGCACCATGGCGGTAAAGTCACGGCCCTGGCGGTAACTTACCGCCAGGGTCGTAATGAGGCCCTATGACTTTTTACATTAAAAGTATAGAATGTCGACATTATTATTTTCGACATTATTTTTTCGACATTTTTGTCTGTCGACATTTTTTTGTCGACATTATGACTATAAACCGTGTCCGAGTAGTAAAGAGCCCGCTAATAGAGGGCTATTACGAGTTTGCGTGCACGAGTTTAGCGGCATGCCGGTAACAACATTACCGGCATGCCGCTAAAGCCCCAAAAATGCCCCTAGGCGGCATCATGGAAAGCGCAGACAGCACTACAGGCATCAATGGATATGGCATTAGCGGGCACCGCTATCAGCGGTGACCGCTAATAGCGGTGCTCGTAAATAAGCGGAACCGGAAGTAGCGTCATCGCACAGGATCGGGAGAGAGCACGGCAGCCATCTTGAAAAACGCAATCCATTGCCATCCTCACCACACAGAACCTGGAGCCTTTTTCTGATTACAGACATTGACCATCGACACCAGCATCATGCCCAAGACTGCAAGAAAAGGTGCTTCCCGCCAGCGCAAAGTGCGCTTCAATGAGGATGAACTCACCATGCTGGCAGAGACACTGGCAGACAATGCAGAGGTCGTTTTTGCAAACAGCCTCAAGAGGGAGGTACAGATAAAAAAAGAAAGAGATTTGGCAACTTGTTGCCCGGAAAGTCAGCGCCGTAGGCAACACCCCCCGCACCATCAAGGATGTCCGCAGGCGGTGGGATGACCTGCGCCTGAGAGTGAGGAACATTCTGTCCGCAAACCGGTGCCAGGCCATGGCTACTGGCGGTGGTCCTAGCTCACCCATAAAGCAAAGCCGGTGGGAGGAGATCTGCGCCAGCACTATTGGCATAGAGGCCATAGAAGGAGTGGGCAAGATGGAGCGTGGCACCACCTCATCGGCTTAAGGAGGTGAGTGTCCTAAGAAAACACTGTAATGCTAAGTATGATGATAGTCCATCAATTTGTTCGTCCAAAGAGGCAATGCACGGCCCAATACATACACATTGACACAACCCTGCCTAGATGTCGTACGCAGCACAGACACATGCACATGCATGCAGCATGGCAATGCCACACCTGACGCACAACACAAATATGAAAATGGCTTACGTCACACTGCACGCAGCCTACAACAGAAATGCATGTCCCATAGCATACGCCAGCCCCAACATGAGTGACCCCGACAGATGCCTGCATGCTCCACCCATATAGCAAGCAACGTGATCATCAAATCTCCACTGTCTAATCCCCTCAAATGTGTAGAAGAGAAATAATACAAATGTATGCATGATGCTTGTCCAGCCATCACTCAAGCCATCCCTCTCTTGGTCCCCACGGGCTCAGATCCTGACAGCGAGGCCTGGGTTTCACCCTACACCCCGGAAGAGGGCCAGGGATGAAGGCAACAGGCCTTCCACTTCGAAAGTCCCAGACAAGCCACGACAGGCACTGAAGTCAAAACCAGGATGCCACAGCACTGCTGCCGCTAAGGCCCATTACCACAGTCCCCACAACACCTGTGTCACCTGCACAGGAGATGGGGCACAATCAGCAGAGAACAGCACTGTTGGGGAGGCGGCAGCTATGGCACCCCGGACAGATGATGATGTGCAGGGCCAGGTGTGTGTACCTGTCGAGGACGACTCCTCGGACATTCCTGCAACACCTAGTCCCGCCCCATCCCCCCAGGTCACACCTGTCTACTCCTATCACGACACCACACCGGAGCAGTCTGGAGGGGAGGCCGTACAAGGGAGCATGAGTCCCACAGAGGACCCACATGGATTTGATGTCAGACATGCACCCTCCACTGGTGTACAGGCGGGGGTGCAGCAAATAGGACACGCAGCGCAGCACCAGGAGGAGCTCACAGCCATAGTGAGGCATTTTATCGCAGACAGTGCCCAGGCAAGGCAGGAGGGGCGCGACAACACTGCTTCCCTGAGGCAGGCCATAGAGGCAAGCACCACAAGACTATGCGAGGAGGTGTCTGCACTGAGGCAGGTCCTCGCCCGCAATGCGGATTCCATTGAGGCTGAGTGTCCGGCACCCAGACTGGAGCAAGCAGCCACCCCTTCTTCTTCCAGCTCCACCCAAACCAGCCCCCTACGCAGGTCAGCGCGCACCTTCCACCGCTAGGACACGCTAGGACATGCCCCCACCAGGTGCAGGAAGTGCAAGAATGTAGACGGGGCAGCCTGATTAATGCAATAGACACCATTCCAAGGTTGGCGGGGCGGTAATTCCCCATGCCACCATGGCCCTTCCCCATTCCCATTTTTGCCCCATAGGGCATAATGGGAATGTGGAAGGTGGTAAGTACGGTACCGCAAATTGCGGTACCGTACTTACCTCGAGAGTCCCTTTGCGGGCCCCTACTTTAACGGCTGGTCTAGACCAGCCGTTAAGGTCGGGTCCCGCAAAGAGACCTCGTAATCAGGCGTTAAGGGTTTAACGGCGCCGACAACTTTTACGGCGCCGTTAACCCCTTAACGCCAGGGTCCTAATGAGGGTCAGACACATGAAGCATTTGCTTGGACACCATGTGTGGGCGAGTTGTGGGGGGAGAGGGTGTGTGGGGGAGTTGTGAGGGGAGATGAAGGGGGGAGAGGGTGTGTGGGAGAGTTGTGGGGGGAGATGGAGGGGAGAGAGGGTGTGTGGGTGTATTGTGGGGGAGTGGGAGGGTGAGAGGGTGTATGAGGTGGAGGGTTTGAGCACTTACATCTTTTTGGACAGTTTAATACACCCGTTGGGCGAAAAAAAATCTTGAGTGGACATTCCTTATTGCATATGTGTCATTTATTGATATACAATGCATAGTGTACATGTACTCCCACACCCAGTGCCCTCCGTCCCACTTTCATGTCAACCTCTGCAACCATGTGTGTTAGAAATATTGTGCAATCACTGACTGACGCACAGCACGTCCCTCCTGTGCATCGCCACCTGGATGATCTGCAACCCCATCTTCTTCATCCCCTTCATCATCACCAGGTGGTTGCAGTTCAATGTCAGGGGGCAGGGGCTCGTTCCGTCGGATACACATGCTGTGCAGCATGACACATGCCATGATGATCGTGGCCACCTTCTCATGCCTGTAGAGGAGTGCCTCACCCGACTGGTTAAGGCAGCGAAACCGTGCCTTCAACAGACCAAAGGTCTGCTCGATGACCACACGGGTACGGGTATGGGAACGATTGTAGTCCTCCTCGTGCCTGTTCTGCGGGTTTCGGACATGGGTGAGGAGCCACAGCTTCAATGGATAACCACCATCACCTGCATGAGAGGAAATTAAAGGTTTATGTTAGTTGATTCATGATGGACAGCTGTACTAGTCACACATGCCTGCAGATAATTGATGGTCACATGCACATGTCCATGGTTGTATGCACACATTTCTCATGCCCTCAATGTGTTATGTGCCATGGACTAATGGTGTGTATTGCATCTTCAAGATGATACACGGTGTACACTGCCTTCATGTTGGTCATGCATTGTGGACGCACACCACTGTGTTTGTGTTGAATATGTAATGTGTAGTGTTCTGTATATTTTTATAACTTGCAGCGTTGCCAGTACTCTCTGCATTATTTGCCTTTTAGTGATGATTATTCCCATGGTGACATGCTGCACTTCTGTGGTGGTGGCCCGTGACATGCAGTGGATTCCCTTGGTGGTTTTGTTCAGTGCACTCCCATGGATGCTTGTCCTGTGTGGTGATTTGCTGTAGACAGCTACATAGTGACTATTCACAGCATGTTGCTGGATTGTGTTACGGAGGGTGAGTTGTGAGGATGGGTGGTGCACGTGTTGTGGGATGTTGGTTGGTTTTAAGTTTGGCATGTTGCGATAGGTGTGCAGCTTACTTCATTGCTATAGAAATTGGTTGTCATGTTCAGTTTGGGATGCTTTGGGGCACAGTGTTTTGGGATGTGCACATCGTGCTGTCACAACAACAATGACACCATGGTGGTGTGTGCATCTCTCCCCCCATTTCACTGCCATGTGCCTGTCATGAAACTTACCAAGCAGCCAGGCACGTCGTCCTGCATGTCGCTCCATGTAGCGTGGTAGTGTGGAGTTCCACAGGACCATTGAGTCATGAGTTGATCCGGGATATCGGGCACAACAATGTGTGATGATCTTGCTGGCGTCACATACCATCTGCACATTGCTGGAGTGGTATTGCTTGCGATTGCGGTACACCACATCCATGGCATGTAGGAACACCAACTCCACGTGGGTGCAGTCGAGGGCACCTTTACAATTTGGCAAGCCTGCCAGTGCATGGAAGCCAACTTTTGTATCAAAAATCTCCTGGGAGTCCGTGGTAGGGATATGTAGTCCCTTGTGTGCTTCAGGAGGGCATCTAGCATTTGGTGCAGCATGCGAGAAAATAAGGGTTGTGATATGCCATGCATGTGCCCCACTGTTTGCTGGTGGGGCCTGTGGCAAGGAAGTGGAGCACCGACACTACCTTCAGTAGAGGGAGGATGGTGGTGCGTATTTAAAAGAGGCTGACAATGTCGTTGTGTATCATGTCCACAATGGTGGTGATGGTGTCCCGGTCCAGACGGTACAGGGTGTGGATCTGCTCAGGGGTTAGGTTGAATGGACTGGCTCAGATGCAAGGGATTGTGGGTTGCCTGCGAGGTACCACTGGATGAACTGGTGGGGCATGCTGGGCCTGTATCATCCTCCTTCTCCTCCTGCGTCTCCTCTGTGGTGCCTGCTGTTGTTGTTGCTGGTGTGGCAATGCATGCATGTCCTCCAGCCCCAGTATTGCTACTACTAGTGGAATCATTTTGGTGTGGGAAGGGGTGTGGTGTGTGGGTGTGCTCTTTTTGTGCTGGCCCAGACTCCATTGCCTCCACCTGTGCTGATTGTGTGCACCTGTGGCAGTTGGGAACACTGCACATAGCAGTTTACGGGTGCTTTGCGATGCTGGTATTGCCTGCATGACGGTATCCCGTATTGGCGCCTTCATGATGCCGGTATTTGCATGTCTGCCTGACTTGTGATGTCCTCCTGTTAGCGGCATCCCGGTATTGCCGGCCTGAAGGCCTGCGTGCCCGCGCCCATACCGCTATTAGCGGCAACGTTATTAGCAGCGCCTCCAATACCGGGTTCTTGGGTCGGAATACCCTGGAGCGGAATGCGGTGCCGGTAATCCTTTACGGCATTGTTTTTCCATTACCTCCAACCTCGTAATGACCCCCTAAGAGTCACAAAATATTTATATGTAGTCTCTTGCTAGTAGTGAGGTCCACGTTTCCATACCTTTCCTCACACAGCAACTTCTGCTTGCCGACAACACTTGTTGGCTCTCGGACATGACTCTCAGCCAAACAGCCAAGCCTCTTGACCCACTTGGTGCACGTGCGGAGGCGCGTGCACGAGCCGTAAAATATAGCTGCCACAAGCAAGTGGGCATGTCAGGGCGTGCAGAGCCTCAAGGGAGATGCAGTCTCTTGCTAGTAGTGAGGTCCACGTTTCCACACGTTTCCACACACAGCAACTTCTACTTGCCGATGGCGCTTGTTGGCTCTCGGGCAGCACTCTCAGCCAAACAGCCAAGCCACTTCACCCACTTGGTGCGCTTCCAGGTGTTTGCACTCTTGAGATTCTTTACGATTGGTGTCTCCATGGGTATTTATCCACATCTTTTACTGGCAGCCTTACGCTTCTTAAAGAAGCATTGTTGATTAGTCCCAGCCAAGCTCATGGGTGGGGGTGCGATTGAGCAGGGGATACTGTCCACTCCGCCCCTGGTCTTTGCATCTTGTAGCATGTGCCGGCTCTATGCTCCCTTGGCCACTCCACCCGCAACCTCTAGAGCAAGACAAGGCACTTCATCACACTACCCTGGTGTTTGACGTTTGTGTCAAACTTTGCACCAGCTCTCCCTTTGATAGCCCCAAACATTAGGGGAATGACAATACTATGTGTGACAAAATCAGCCGCTTTTGTTTTAACCAGAAACAGTCATTGTTATGTGTTGCTTCCAATGCAGGGGTTCAAGGCTTTCCTGAAAACAAGGAAGCGTTCAGAAGTCCCGTTGAATGTATCCAGCTGAGGCACCCAAGCTCAGTGTCTCCCAGGGAGTGGAGGGACAGTGTTTTGGCAAGGCTGGTGATACTGAATCCTGGTAGGTGACGTTTACGTTCTTTTCGAAGACATGGTTATGTTTGAAGCCATAATAGCATTGTTGGCATTGTGGGCTCATCCACAGGTTTTACACATTCATAGCACAAGTCTAGATACATTCCCAACCAGGCGACTCGTATTTGGAAATGTCTGGTATCACCTCAAATTTCATTTCTTTATTTACTGATTATTTGTGAGGCACAGACTTTGCGAACAGTCACTTTATGTCATCTCCGGGATAGGGGGTGCAAGGAGTGATACAAGAGCAGGAGGGGTCTGGTGCTTTCAAAGCTGCTGGTACCATCCTGATTAATTAAGGTCAGAAGGGAAGTAAAAGGATTTTTCATGCAAGAAAATGTGTGGGTTAAAAACCACCAAGCCAACATACAACACAGAAAAAGCAATGCAGTCACCTGTGCAGGAATAGAAAGCCTTGGTGTTCATCTCCTGGCTGATTCCTGGAGGCTCCAGGTACACAGAGCCTTGACGATTTTGCAGATAGAACCAAGCTTTGAAAAAGGTTTTAGATCCACCCTGAGGTGGATAGGTAACTCTTATGTTCGGTTATTGGTGAAGACCTACCAACACATATGAATCCAGAAACCCCCAGTCTCAAGAAAAATAAACTGCTGGGGAGGAGGAAGCAAAAGACGATTAGGAATTCAGTGTTTTTTTGTAAAAGTAAGTTTTGTGTTTTTTGCTGAATCCTAGTGAATAGCATTCGTTCTTTGGGGGAGACCTGTTGCAGAACAGTTGGTGGGCTCTCTTTTATTGTACTAGTAAGTAAGGCACAGACAAGCACACTGTGAGAAGTCACGGATGATACCTGGACACAAGATAGACATGATTTTGGTTAAAAAAATGTATTATTACATAAAAGGGGTTGGAAAAAGGTCTTGCTGTCCCTGGACCAGCAGAATTTCCCTACCTAAACTCAAAACTAAGGATCTGTCAGTGGCAGAATTTCCCAAACAAAACTGTACTGTGTCCAAAGTACTATTCTGACCCGCACACTCTAAACAAATGGAAAGGAGAATGTCTTTGGCTTTGAGTGTTTTGCAAATGTTCAAAAGAAAGAAAAGATATATAACTTCTGCAAAAAGAAGTCTATCAAGGATGAGTATCTTTGCTCCAGAGGTTTCTTCCCTTCCCCTGGATTCTTCGTCACTTTCTTATCAAGGATGGGTATCTTTGCTCCAGAGGTTTCTTCCCTTCCCCTGGATTCTTCGTCACTTTCTTATCAAGGATGGGTATCTTTGCTCCTGAGGTTTCTTCCCTTCCCCTGGATTCTTCGTCACTTTCTTATCAAGGATGGGTATCTTTGCTCCTGAGGTTTCTTCCCTTCCCCTGGATTCTTCGTCACTTTCTTATCAAGGATGGGTATCTTTGCTCCTGAGGTTTCTTCCCTTCCCCTGGATTCTTCGTCACTTTCTTATCAAGGATGGGTATCTTTGCTCCAGAGGTTTCTTCCCTTCCTCTGGATTCTTCGTCACTTTCTTATCAAGGATGGGTATCATTGCTCCAGAGGTTTCTTCCCTTCCCCTGGATTCTTCGTCACTTTCTTATCAAGGATGGGTATCTTTGCTCCAGAGGTTTCTTCCCTTCCCCTGGATTCTTCGTCACTTTCTTATCAAGGATGGGTATCTTTGCTCCTTGTTAGGCGATCCTCTGCACACCGATCCACTGCACACCAGAACACTGCTTGCATTTCCCAAGACCTCCCTCCATGGTTCGAGGCTCATGTGATTCGGTTAACCCAAAGGACCGAAAGCTCCGTACCAGGTATGGTGTATGGGCTCGATTGCAACCCTTCCTGCTCTGGCAGTTGCCATGGAGAACATACAGCAGAAGGGGCGGCGTTACATCTCCACGCCGATCACGTGATCCAGAGTGGCGTTCCTCACGTGACCTTGGTGGACGTCACATGACCCAGAAACGTCACATGACCCAGAAACGCACAGTATATAAGGCTTGAGACACAGAACAGTCATTGCTTCTCAGCTGTCTTCAGACCCTGTTTGGCTTTACGTTTTGCTCTACTGTTTACCTTGATCTCGGAACTCTATCTCGGACTCCTTCAGATACTCCTTGGTACCTTTGCTTGGAACTGTTTACCTGTTGCTGGATTTTGGACACGACCCTGACTTGCCTTTGGATCATCCCTTGGTACCTTGCTGAACTCCTACGCCATTTCCCTCTTGGGATTCAAGTCACGCCTTCAGTCCTACAGGTGGCTTATCCTGCATCCACGCTTTTATGCGGTTCTACTGTTCTAGGGACCGCCTCATCTGAGTCTCGAACCTCCCTCCTAGGTTTCCTGGGTTTTCCTAACACCAGATAGGTAAGACTATTCAGATCCTTTGGTTAACGTGATATATTGTAATTGCCTGGTACTTAACCTCGTTGTTCCTTTTTGACAGCAGCATCGGTGTTCCAGAGGTTCCGTGGATCCGGGAAGTAACATCTCCCACCTGTGGCCCCAAAGGTCGCACAGCGGGTTTCTGTTAGTTCCCCTGTGCGTCACTTGAGGACGGAGGTTTCAACGGTCTACACGACACTCAAGTCAGAACAGACTGAGAAGCCATATAGTCATGTTAGACAATGCAGGGATCCACGGAAGAACCCATAGCTGCTTTAGTCCAGGCGATTACAGTATTAAGGGCAGATATGGCCGCCGCGAATACGGTGATTCACCAAAGATTAGATTCCATACAGTGTTCAGCATTCTCTTCCTGCTGACCCCGAATTCGGAGATGCTAGCACTTCAACCACACCTCCTCCCTTGGCAAATACTCCAGCTCCAACTCCGGTGGTCCTCCCAACCCCTTCCCCCCTGGCCGCTCCTGAACGTTATCAAGGTGACCCCAAGAAATTCAGGACCTTCATAAATCAGTGCAAATTACATTTCTTGTGCAGACCTCTGGCCTTTCCTAATTCCACTGCTAAAGCCGCCTTTGCCCTTTCCCATTTGGCCGGTACTGCTGCCGCTTGGGCTAATCCTTTATTGGAGAATAATAGCCCGGTTCTATATGATTTTGATTTGTTAGTTCTAGAAATGTCTCGAGTCTTTGATACCAGACACAAGGCACAGTCTAGGGATTTGGAGTTGTTAGAACTAACTCAGGGCAGAGGGACTTTGATAGATTACATCACCCTGTTCAATCAATTGGTTGCCGAGACATCATGGCCAGAAAACAAGCGGGCAGTTATCTTTTATAGGGGGTTGAGTAACGTAATGAAAGATGCTTTAGCATTGATACCTTCCATGCCCACTCAGTTTCAGGAACTAGTGGATCTTGCTCTGCAGGTAGATGCACGGCGATCAGAGCGTACAGCCGAGTTGGGGGTTTCTTCCCACCCTACAGTCGTCAGTACCCCTGCTTCTAGTACGGAAGAACCTATGCAAGTAGGAGGTTTACGTAGCCCTATTACAACATCTGAGAGAGAACGTAGAAGGGTGGATAATGCATGCTTTCATTGTGTCACCACGGGACATTATGTGATGGAATGTCCTCGACGTCCCAAGAAGAGTCAGGTTTTTCGGACAGCTCGACCTTAGATCCGGAGATCAGGTCGAGTGTTCAGTCTTCATCTCCGGGTACCCCTCTTGCCTTTGCTCGTGTTCAACCCATCTTTGTAAAGGCCACTCTTTGTCCCTCTACAGGTATTTTTCATGCAGTCACGATCATCATTGACTCAGGTGCTACTGGGAACTACATAGACATTGCGTTAGCCCATTCCCGCAATCTACCTTTAATGATAAAAACCCGACCTGAACCTGTTCAGGCCGTAGATGGCACTGCATTAGTCTCTGGTCCTGTTAGACACCAAACTGCACCTCTATTGTTGACCATACAAGACATTCACACAGAGACGTTAAGTTTTGACTTGATTACCACACCTCAATTCGGTATCATATTAGGAATACCATGGTTACGTGAACACAATCCTCTGATTAATTGGCAATCAGGCACGGTGCTCTTCGAGTTTGAGATTTGTCAGAACTATTGTCTCCCTACCCATCAAGCAACCGATACTCCTTCTCGGGCCTTGGGAGCCTTAGCTCAACTTACGCTGAATGATGATGGATCAGAGGTTGTGAATTCCCATACCGTTGGGGGGGGGTGGTGTCAGTGATTCCATCTGAGTATAAAGCATTCAAATCAGTTTTCGATCGTGGTTCTTCCGAGGTACTTCCTCCACACAGACCATATGACTGCCCAATTGAATTAATCCCTGATTCCACTATTCCTTCAGGCAGGATTTATTCCTTGTCTCCTTCGGAAGAACAAGCATTGAAACAGTATGTACAGAACGCCCTACGATTAGGACACATCCGCCCCTCTACTTCACCAGCTGCAAGCCCTATATTTTTTGTACCTAAGAAAGAGGGGGATTTACGTCCTTGTGTGGATTATCGGCGTCTTAATGCCATCACGAAAAAGGATAGATATCCAATTCCGTTAATCACACCCCTTCTGGACCATTTATCTCATGCTTCTGTTTTCACCAAGCTGGATCTTCGCGGCGCATACAATCTAGTGCGCGTTCGCGAGGGCGATGAGTGGAAAACTGCTTTTTGTACCCGTTACGGCTTGTATGAATACCTAGTCATGCCCTTCGGCCTATGTAATGCCCCGGCCACATTCCAGCGTTTTATGAATGACATATTCAGGGACGTTCTGGATGTATACATGGTTGTGTATTTGGACGACATCTTGATCTTTTCACGTAATCTTGATGACCATGTAAAGCATGTCCGAGAAGTACTATCCCGTCTGAGGGAACATTCCCTATTTGCCAAACCCGAGAAATGTCAGTTCCATAAAACGTCTGTTGAGTTTCTGGGATTCCACATTACCCCTGGGGCGTTATCCATGAACGAATCCAAGGTTAAAGCAGTCCTAGATTGGCCAGTACCTCAAAGACTCAAGTTCTTGCAGGCCTTTTTGGGCTTCGCCAACTTTTATAGGCGTTTTATTTCCTCCTTTTCCACAATTGTTGCCCCGCTCACGGCCCTGACCAGCCCTCAGGTACCCTATCGATGGCAGAGGGAACATCAGGAATCTTTTGAGGCTTTGAAAACCGCTTTCACTACTGCACCGGTGCTCCAGCACCCCAATCCCGATCTTCCGTTCATAGTTGAGGCGGATGCCTCTTCTTTTGCTCTTGGTGCGGTTTTGTCTCAGACATGTCCTACAACAGGCAAATTGCACCCGGTAGCATACCATTCCCGTAAGTTCTCCAATACTGAGACCCATTATACCGTAACGGAGAAGGAACTCCTGGCTGCCATGGACGCCTTTCGTGTCTGGCGCCATCATCTTCTGGGGGCTAAGCATCCAATCACTGTATACTCAGATCATCGAAATCTACAGGATCTGGCCTCATTGAAGTGCATCAATAGCAGACAGGTCCGCTGGCATCTTTTCTTTTCCTCTTTTTATTTCCATATTATGCATCGTCCTGGAACGTCACATGGAAAAACGGACGCCTTGTCACGTTCCCCGGGTGGGGTCGAGTTGCCAACCTTCCCTGACAGTGTTCTCGGAAAGAGTCATGTGATTTGTCTCTGCACTCCCTCTTTGTCTTTGTTAGATTCTGTACGATCTTGGACTAGCAATCATTCCGACCAATTGCGAGATTGGGACCCCGTGTATTCTAATGGTTTGCCTTTCGTGCATGAACGTCTGTTTCTTCCCACACCTGACACTCGTAATTTGGCCCTTGAGTGGTCTCATGATGCTCCCTTCAATGCCCATCCCGGTCAAGAGCGCACTTTGGATCTCCTAAAGTGCTGGTGTTGGTGGCCCTCTATGAAGCGCGATGTGGAATGCTATGTCAATTCATGCGCTGTTTGTGCTCAGGCTAAACATCGAAGAGGACGACCGGTTGGGCTGCTGCTTCCGCTTCCGGTACCTCCAAAACCTTGGCATACACTGACAATGGATTTCGTAACCGATCTCCCCAAGTTACAAGGTTTTGACACCATCTGGGTGGTGGTGGATACGTTCACAAAAATGGCTCGTTTTGTTCCTTGTAAGGGTATTCCTTCGGCCCGGTCTTGACAGACTTGTTTTTTGAGCATGTGTTCGTGTTATTTGGACTTCCTTCGGTCATCGTATCCGATCGAGGGTCACAGTTCACCTCTCGTTTTTGGAGGTCATTGACTAAATTACTGGGCATCGATACCAGGTATTCTTCGGCTTATCATCCTGAGACTGATGGGCAGACCGAAAGGACGAATCAATCTATGGAGCAGTATCTTCGTTGTCTTATATTGCAACAACAGACCTCCTGGTTGACCGTTTTACGGCTTGCTGAGTTCGCATACAATAACGCGGCTCATTCTGCTACAGGTTTTTCTCCATTCTACGCCCTCTACGGTCAACATCCCAAGGTCTTGCCTGTCCCTGATGCTTCTGTTTCTTCGAATCCGGCGGCCACGGCTTGTCTTAGGGATCTGTCTGCTGTTCATGCTAGTACTGTGGTCCATCTCACTGAAGCAAAGGCTTCTATGAAGGCCCGTGTTGGCGGCAAGCGTCTGGCTGCTCCTCCCCTGGTGGTGGGTTCTAGAGTGTGGTTGTCTTCACGTCACCTTCGCCTAGTGGGTTGCCGGAAACTACTACCTCGTTTCGTTGGCCCTCATGTGGTCTCTCAGGTTGTGAATCCGGTGGCTTTTCGTCTAGTTCTCCCAAGTTCTTGGCGTATCCATCCTGTGTTTCATGTCTCTCTCCTCAAGCCATGTCCTGATTCTTCCCGCCTCCGAGCCCCTGTTGCTCCGGTGTCCCTGGCCTCTCCTGATGTTTTTGAAGTGTCGGCCATTTTGGGTTCCCGTTGGTTTTGGGGTAGGCTCCAGTATTTGGTGGATTGGAAAGGGTACGGACCGGAGGAATATTCTTGGGTTTCCGCCTTGGATCTTGACGCCCCTCGGTTGGTAGCTCGCTTCCATAGGGATCACCCGTCCTGCCCACGGGGTCGTGGGCCGTTGCGGGGTGGGGGGGGCTATGTTAGGCGATCCTCTGCACACCGATCCACTGCACACCAGAACACTGCTCGCATTTCCCCAACACCTCCCTCCAGGGTTCGAGGCTCATGTGATTCGGTTAACCCAAAGGACCGAAAGCTCCGTACCAGGTATGGTGTAGGGGCTCGACTGCAACCCTTCCTGCACTGGCAGTTGCCATGGAGAACATACAGCAGAAGGGGCGGCGTTACATCTCCACGCCGATCACGTGATCCAGAGTGGCGTTCCTCACGTGACCTTGGTGGACGTCACATGACCCAGAAACGTCACATGACCCAGAAACGCACAGTATATAAAGCTTGAGACACAGAACACTCATTGCTTCTCAGCTGTCTTCAGACCCTGTTTGGCGTTACGTTTTGCTCTACTGTTTACCTTGATCTCGGAACTCTATCTCGGACTCCTTCGGATACTCCTTGGTACCTTTGCTTGGAACTGTTTACCTGTTGCTGGATTTTGGACACGACCCTGACTTGCCTTTGGATCATCCCTTGGTACCTTGCTGAACTCCTACGCCATTTCCCTCTTGGGATTCAAGTCACGCCTTCAGTCCTACAGGTGGCTTATCCTGCATCCACGCTGTTCTGCGGTTCTACTGTTCTAGGGACCGCCTCATCTGAGTCTCGAACCTCCCTCCTAGGTTTCCTGGGTTTTCCTAACACCAGATAGGTAAGACTATTCAGATCCTTTGGTTAACGTGATATATTGTAATTGCCTGGTACTTAACCTCGTTCCTTTTTGACAGCAGCATCGGTGTTGCAGAGGTTCCGTGGATCCGGGAAGTGACATCTCCCACCTGTGGCCCCAAAGGTCGCACAGCGGGTTTCTTTTAGTTCCCCTGTGCGTCACTTGAGGACGGAGGTTTCAACGGTCTACACGACACTCAAGTCAGAACACTCCTGAGGTTTCTTCCCTTCCCCTGGATTCTTCGTCATTTTCTTATCAAGGATGGGTATCTTTGCTCCTGAGGTTTCTTCCCTTCCCCTGGATTCTTCCTCATTTTCTTATCAAGGATGGGTATCTTTGCTCGGGGTTTCTTCCCTTGCCCTGGATTCTTCGTCACTTTCTTATCAAGGATGGGTATCTTTGCTCCTGAGGTTTCTTCCCTTCCCCTGGATTCTTCCTCATTTTCTTATCAAGGATGGGTATCTTTGCTCCTGAGGTTTCTTCCCTTCCCCTGGATTCTTCGTCACTTTCTTATCAAGGATGGGTATCTTTGCTCCAGAGGTTTCTTCCCTTCCCCTGGATTCTTTGTCACTTTCTTATCAAGGATGGGTATCTTTGCTCCAGAGGTTTCTTCCCTTCCCCTGGATTCTTCGTCACTTTCTTATCAAGGATGGGTATCTTTGCTCCAGAGGTTTCTTCCCTTCCCCTGGATTCTTCGTCACTTTCTTATCAAGGATGGGTATCTTTGCTCCAGAGGTTTCTTCCCTTCCCCTGGATTCTTCGTCACTTTCTTATCAAGGATGGGTATCTTTGCTCCTGAGGTTTCTTCCCTTCCCCTGGATTCTTCGTCATTTTCTTATCAAGGATGGGTATCATTGCTCCAGAGGTTTCTTCCCTTCCCCTGGATTCTTCGTCACTTTCTTATCAAGGATGGGTATCTTTTCTCCAGAGGTTTCTTCCCTTCCCCTGGATTCTTCGTCACTTTCTTATCAAGGATGGGTATCTTTGCTCCAGAGGTTTCTTCCCTTCCCCTGGATTCTTCGTCAATTTCTTATCAAGGATGGGTATCTTTGCTTCAGAGGTTTCTTCCCTTCCCCTGGATTCTTCGTCACTTTCTTATCAAGGATGGGTCTCTTTGCTCCGGAGTTTTCTTTCCTTCCCCTGGATTCTTCGTCACTTTCTTATCAAGGATGGGTGTCTTTGCTCCAGAGGTTTCTTCCCTTCCCCTGGATTCTTCGTCACTTTCTTATCAAGGATGGGTATCTTTGCTCCTGAGGTTTCTTCCCTTCCCCTGGATTCTTCGTCACTTTCTTATCAAGGATGGGTATCTTTTCTCCAGAGGTTTCTTCCCTTCCCCTGGATTCTTCGTCACTTTCTTATCAAGGATGGGTATCTTTGCTCCAGAGGTTTCTTTCCTTCCCCTGGATTCTTCGTCACTTTCTTAGGTTACAAATAATAGTCCTTGACGTTCACTTCGGTCAACAACAACGGTTTTCTTCAAATTGGGCGTCTTTCTTTTTATGCATCTGGTGTCTTCTCCTGCCAGCGTTTCTGTTACTGAGTCTCTTAAACTAACACAGCCCGCTGGCTATTTCTTGCGTCTTATTAACTTCCAACTTGCCTGGTGTATTTCCCTACCAGGATTTCTTTTACACAATTGCAACTGTCAGGAAGATTTCATGTATGTGTAATTTTCCTTCCATTTGTGGATACCCCCAAACCTTTTGCTTTTGTTTGGCTATCCTATCCTGACCTTTACCAGTGGGGCCCAGCCTTCTGCTGTACTCCCCTGGGGTTTTGCTCACTTGTTATGGGGAAACTGACACATCCTTCAGGCTGTCTGTACTAGGAACCTATGTTTCCCTTAGTCTTGACTATGTTGACATTTCGTGGTAACTTTTTAACAGTGCACAATGTACCTACCAGTACCGTGCACTGGGGTCCCTATTTGTTTTATGGCCCTAGGGAGCCTCAAAGATTTTTTTGTGATTATATGAGTCTGCTTGGGACGAACTATCAGCAGTTACTTTTTATAAATGTTTTACTTCTTTTTACTGAATATCATTGTGCTTACTGCATTTGGTTCAAGACTGTAGCAAGGTCTGAAAATGGGCGAGCCACAAAGTCTTTTGTTCTGTCACATGGCCATTTTGTTCCCTTGACTTCACCCAGGTCAAGTAACTCGGGTTTTCCTTATTTGGGCATTCAGCCTCCCACGAAAACCGATCTCTTTCACAGGCTTCTGCCTGTCGCATGTGTGTGCCCAGGAAGCAGGTTGGGACTGTCTGGTCCCAATCCACAATACTGGTGCCAGGATGTCTGGAGTGCCTGAATGACTGAGACCACTGTGGACCGTGATTGGACCACGACAGGGATGCCTGCAATAGAGCAGATCTTCGATTGGAAGTCCTCAATTTTGGCGCAAAGCTAATCTTGGATAAGAGAAGGGGCTCTACATCCATTCTAGGTTGATCACCTGAGTTCTCACCAAACTAAAGAAGGAGCCAAGCCTCCTGCATGAAGAAACAGACTTGTGAAACCACCAGAGATGCTTTGGAAGGTTTTGGCACCTTTCACCTGCTGCTGTCCCGTCAGACCCCTGCTTCTTCTTTGATCAAGAAGGCCTGTCAAGGCAGTTTGCCCCTTTGGAGTAGTGATATGATATGATATGGCATTTATAACACGCCTATACACAAATGGTTCAAGGCGCGACGCGGCAAGGGGAGGGACAGAGGGAAGACAGACACCGATCCTAATAGGCCAGGTGTCATTCAGATTGCACAAGTGCATGGGAGGGAGGGGAGTGGGAAAGTGCGAGGAAAAGGGATAGGGGACAGTGCAGTACATGGGATAATAGAATAAATAACAATTAGTAAAGTACGGCCAGCAAGTGGCAAGTGCAAGGGTAAGTGCAGACATCAGGTGTCAAGTGCTGGTAGTGGGACTGTATGGATACAGAAACAGTCCCACATGCAGGAGTTGCCAGGAAGGGCAGTGCAGGTGTGTGACTGGCGGGGGAAGGGACCTGGGCCCGAGAACAGAGAGTGGCCAGGTAGCCAGTGCAGTATCAGTTACAGCCAGGAGTCATCAGGGGAGAGGAAGAAAACAGCAGAAGCGAAGAGAAATGTTTTGAGGTGCTTCCAGAACCGGAAATGGTTCTCCTCAAGGTTCAGGGAGACTGGGAGGCTGTACCAGAGGGAGGCCCCAGCCGAAGAAAGAGATCTACCACCAACTCGTTGCTTGGAGAAGTGACTGACCTTGAGGGAGTTGGAGGCGGATGAACGAAGAGCTTGAGAAGGAAGATATTTAGGAAGAGAGAGCTGAAGGTATTTAGGCCCCAGGCCCCAAAAGGCCTTGTGGACAATGCAGAGTGTGTTGAACTTAATCCTTGCAGCCACTGGGAGCCAATTTTATAGATTTCAGTCCTGGAGAGATACGATCCCTGGGCTTGAGGCCAAGGACAAGTCTCCCAGTCCTGTTCTGGATGAGTTGCAGAGGGCAGAGAGTAGAAACAGGCAGATTTAGAAAGAGACTGTTGTAATAGTCCAGCCTAGAGAGAACAAGAGCTCTGGAGACAGTGAGCTTCAGGGGGAAGGAGAGGAAAGGAAGAATACCTCTTAGGAGGTGCAGCTGGTAGTGTGACTTCTTAGAGACGTTGGAGATGTGAGGCGAGAAGGAGAGTGTGGAGTCGAAGATGTCCCCGAGGTATTTAACCTCACAGGAGGGAGCAGGTGGAGGGCCAAGAGAGACCGGCCAGAGAGTGACAGGAAAGGAGGGAGCAGGTGTGCCGATGAGGAGAATCTCGGTCTTACTGGCATTAAGACAGAGATCATTGGCGGCACACCACTCCTGGATGGCAGACAGACAGACAGTCAGAGATGAGAGAGGGAGAAGAGGTGACTTTGGGAACAACTACTCCCAGCGCCCCCTGCTTACCCACCAAACGAGCCCCTTTCGGATTTGATCCTGGGCCATCCAGTGAACTGTCCAGATCTACCCTGAGACTTGGGAGATCGCTTGCTTGTGGTCCCGTGTATTCTCCTGCCAGATTTCGCAGGCATAGCTCCTCTGGGTCCCGAATTAGGAGAGTGCCTAACGCTGCCTGCATCTGCAATTCCCACATCACTACCTGTTGGTGACCGTCTCTGTAGGAGCCTGGCTGTTTTGCTCTTCTGTGCCCTGAAGCCTGCTGAACCAGAATTTGTTTCATACCTCCTTCGGAAGCTGAGAAAAGGCAACTGTCCCATCATGGATGATCGTTCTATCACGCAGCCGCTGAGAGCCGTAGCGCTGCAAAACTGCTGTACTCAGGCTTTCTAACGACCTTGACTAAACTGTTTGGTGTGGACTGTGCAGAGGCTCGGTGAGTACTTGCATCACTTACCGGTGGCGCCCTGGCACAACCGATCATTTTTATGCATGAGTATCCCTTAAAGGTATTCGATCTTGGCTGGGTTAGCCTGCGCTCCCTAGCTATTCTCAACTTGTGAAAACTGTTCTGCTTCAAAAGGGCAGACCCTACTCGAATAGTTGGAACCAATTCTTCATCGCCTCAAGCCCCTTCCTGACTTACTACAGCCCTCCCAAGAAGACCCGCTTTTTGTGCTACTTGCGTGATTGTGCGTTTTAACGCACAACTATACAGTTGAGTGCAAGGCTTTCTGCTTCTTAGGGCTGGACTCGAAAGTTAGGGAACGGCTCTGACCAATGACCTGGTGCTCCTAGTGTGTTAACTCAACTCTCTCTTCACAGGTTGTGGATTTGTTTTACTGCTGTGTCTCATTAGGAAAGGCAGTGTATAAATGTTATTTAGTATAAGGATTTTGGGCCTCATCACGAGTTGGGCGGTAACGCCGGCGCTATTAGCGCCAGCGTTAATAGCCCTACCGCCAAACCCCCTGGCGCTAATAGCGCCGGATCACGGGTTTGGCAAAACGGCTATTGCCCATTCCCCACTGAGCCCATTCGGGAATTCCCCATTCCCTATTGGGCTCAATGGGTAATTTTTGCACTCTTACCGCTGGCGGTAATAGCGTGAAATTTCGGCGGATTTCCCCCCAGCTAAGGGTCTGCCAAACCTGTGATTTGGCAGACCCTTAAATTTGGCGGTAATAGCGCTACCGCCGCATTTTAGGGTTACCGCCAAATTCGTGATGAGGCCCTTTGTGTGGTAAGTGTTTTTTGTTTTTTTGCATAACTAAAGTTTCCTTGTGTCATTTGGTCCAGTCGACCATAAATGTATAGATATTTTTCATATACACTTGTCTAAGAGTAATTTGTGGTTTGTTACTGTGTGTGCTCACTGTGGGCTTCCGATCATTCGCACCCCTCCTGAGACTTAGGCCCTTATTATGAGTCCTGCAGCCGGGTGATGTCACTCCCGCCAGGTCTGACCTGGTGGGAGTAACGCCACCCGCCTGCAGGCGGAATTGGAAACACAGGCTCCGTCATAGACGGAACCAGTGTTTCTATTGTCCCCATCCTATGGGACTCCATGGGAATGGGGATTTACGGAATTCTGCCTCCGGAATTACCGGGTCACCGGGGTTGTAATGCCCCAGTGATTCTGGCAATCACGGAGGCAGAATGGTATTTCGAGTCCGTTGGCAGCCTGACGGTTTTTCCGGCACGGCTACCGCCGGACTCGTAATGAGGCCCTTAGTTTGACCACTTACCTAGATTGGTCTGGCTTGTCCAGAATGTTCCTCTGTTTCACTAAACTGAGGGTGATATGATTGGTTATTTATATGATATGATTGGTTATTTATAACGCGCTTAATACCCAGAGGTTTCTAAGCGCGGACCCGGATATAGAACCTGTGTTGCTCTGTGTCGTTTTGCTTCGAAGGCAAGCACGTTGCCCCTGAGCTATCTTGCTAAACATCTGCCCACCAGGTCCGAGTTTAGAAATCCATCTTAACAACAACTGCCTGGTATACTCTCCTTCCAGACCTTATGGACTCACACTTTTACAATTGTTTGGTATACTCTCCTGCCATGGCCTCTTGAAAACACACACTTGTAATTGCCTGGTATACTCTCCTGCCAGTGCTTTTCATATGTGAGCTCCTATTCACTCTCCCACCTTTGATGGTTCCGCTTTTTAACCTCCTTGGCTAATATACTTGGTTTCTTATATATGGTCTCTTTAATGTCTCTCTTATATTCTTCCAACGCGCATTGACAAACTTGAAAGTATCTCCTCTTAGAAAACTGCTCTTTCAGTCTTTCTCGAGTTTTAGAAACATTTTTTTCTCTCTCTCTTGGTTTCGCTATGAGTAAATTTTTCAGTTTGGCACGGCCACCTGTATGCTTCGGTATCCCCTCTGTCCCTACGTGGACTCAACAGTTCTTGATGGCATCTCTCGTTTCTTCTGCGGTCTGCCGGTGATGGTCTCCTGCTGCTTTCTGCTTCATGACCACTTATCCACTGTTTTCCTGCTTCCTGAGTCTTCCGCTGTGCTTGTTTGCTTCGCATGGGATTCCGTTGAGCAAAGCACTGTTCTCTGACGCCCACGAATGCCTAGGTGCCCTCCACTGGTTTCTGGTGTTGACGCCGTGTGTCATCTTCCAGCAGCCTTCTCCCTTCAGGTTCCTGAACCAGTTTACTCCATTGATTTCCTTCCAGACGTCCCTGCACAGAGGGTAGCAACTCGCTCCTGCCAGCAGCCTGCTTGCGTTTCTTGCTTCCGTGATTTAAATGTCCAGGTCACAGGTGTATGATTGCAGCCACTAGTGTGCTTGTGGATTCCTGTGCTCTGTATTACTCCACTCCTCTTCCCCACCCCAGTGTTCTGGGGATTGTGGGAATGGTAGTCCCTTCCGGAAAACACTGTATAAATGTTTGCAATGGGTTTGGAAGAAGAGTAGGTGAAATTGGAAAAAGTGCCTCTCATAATTTTGCACAACCAGTTGGATTGTGAAGGTTGGCCTTTGGGTGTAACACAAGATTTGTACTCCTCTCTATGAGGGAAAGAGGGAAGGTGTTAGGCTTTTAGGGCATGGGGAATCAGAAGTGTATCTTCAAAAAGGAACAGGGTATGCCATGTCTCGCTCGATGATATCATAACCCTCTCCCGGAGGCTATCTCCCCCCATATATGTCCTCCCTCATATAACTGGCCCTAGGGTCAGGATCAGGTAGCGACTACTGTACCCTGGCCACATGGGAGGAAGTCACTGCTGGGAAAAGAGTGATGATACCATCGGATTCATCACAACACTAAATAGGTTTGTTTATTTTCCAGCCTCCTGAGTCAGTGCTACTTTCTCCCTTGATGGCATTACTCAGTAGACTGCTGTGACCATCAGACATGATGATAATACTCTCTTCACTGCATAGCACCTGATGGCAATACTCACAGTATGCATGGGGCCTTCTGGCCTGACCTGATGGCAATACTCACAGTATGCATGGGGTCTTCTGGCCTGACCTGATGGCAATACTCACAGTATGCATGGGGTCTTCTGGCATGACCTGATGGCAATACTCACAGTATGCATGGGGCCTTCTGGCCTGACCTCATGGCAATACTCATGTTATCACATTTTATTCATAAGTAACAGGAAAACAGTTACATTCACTCTTCTCGTTGGGTAGAGGAAAGAAGGAAAATAACCTGAATGTTTGCACTGTAGACAAATAAGATGACAGCATGCAAGTGTGAAACCACGTAAGCAATAAGTCTTTTTTGTGGGAGTCATTAGTTAAATAATCTGGAAGTCCCTCTGCCCAGCAGCCCAAAGGGGATGGCTGTCTCTCACCATCAGATATTCACAAGTGTTCTTCACACTTCTTCTGCCAGTCTTGTAACTCGGTTTGTCTCCTGCTTTACTAGCTTGATATGGGATTAGTCCAGGGGTTACACTTTGCTATTCTCTAGATCAGGGTGACCACTGATAGGCAGTCTAGGGTTGTCAAGGACAGACTTACTGGTCTTGGTCCTGTTTTTAGTAGTTTGTCTGGAGTGTTGGAAGGGGGGATTTCTGACTCTAAGTCTATAACTCACTCGCCCCTTCTCAACCGTCCCCTCTGACTGCCCTACACCCGACCCCATTTTGGTCTTACTTTTTTCACTTGCTCTTCTGACTTTCTACCTTCCCCTTCCTAGTTTTTGACTAGTAGTGCCCCCTTGACATTCCACCACATCCTCATAACTCCCTCTCCCCATAGATGCAGAGCATATCTGTGGGGCCTTCCCTCTCTGTCCCCACCGTCTAGTGTTCTCGCCTGACCATCTTCTTTCACCATTGGGGCCTCCTTCCTCAGTGTCTCCTTTCTGGGATATTGTCCTCCTTTTTTGTCGATTTCCGGGGTCTCCCTTATCTTGTGGGGTACTTCCCATATCCCCTCTACTGGGCTAGTCCATAAACCTCCTTCCCCCCCCCTTCTGTTCCTTTCCCAGCCTCATGTGCTACTCTCCTTCCCAAATCTGCTGTCTTTCTTCCCCAACCCTCTGGCATCCCTCTGGGCTTTGTCTCACCTCAACCTCTGGGATCTATCGCAAACCTTTTTCCCCTCAATGCCCGCCTCTCTGCAACCCCCGGGTTCCACCTCTTTCCCCAACACCTAGGGTCTTTCTCTTCCCAAGTTCTAGACTCTGTTGCATCTCTTTCATAATGTATTAACGATGATGTTTATGCTTGGTAGATCACTTATTGTATGAGTGAACTTGAGATGGTATTTGTTGTTCTATTCTATTTTATTAGTAAGCCTTCCATGGTGAAGGGCGCCATTGTCTGGTGCTGTCTGCGTATGGACGTAAGGCAGCACAACCTATCTCACCAGGGGGGAGTAGCAAAAGGGTGTATACATTGCTCATGTCCATTAATGAAGTTAATGTCCTCATGACAGAAATAAAAGGTCTCTTGCACGATATCGAAGGCTCGACCTTTAAGAAAACAAAAGATCCACCGATTAGGAAACCAGCGGCAGCCCCAAATTGTATATCTGCCATGGAAGACATTGAAATCCTACCTTAAAGTGTACCCCCCATCCTAAAGCCAACACTGCAAGCGCATGCCCACATCTGTAGGCAATGGGGGAAGTCTAAAGACCAAATGGGTATATATGTAATAGGGCCCTATAAGGGGCAGGAGGGGGGAGAAACTATGCCCTCCCCATCATTGCACAAGGGAAGGCAGGTGCTCAAGTAGTTGAAATCCATAGGACTAACGAGGATCTTTTAATCCTATCGAGTCCTATTGCCGTAAGTGATATAGAGGGTAAATCAACATTGAAGGGGTAGGGGGAGGCCAACAAGCCTATCTTGGAAGAGAGCAAAGGGGAGATCCAAGTTATGGCCCCCACATCAAACCGGTATCAGTTTCTGGAGGTAGAGCACCCCAAGGGATGAAATCATAACACCCCAAAGACACCAGTGTCTGTAATAGACATAACAAAGGTGCAGGTCACGCTAGACTGCTAGAATCACAGTACTGGTATAGAAATAGGGGGAGTTGCCTTGCATAACACCCTGATGTGGGGCGGGATGCCAGCCTCGTGGACACATCCGAGGGAGTTCTTGGCCTAATGGACCATCTGTGTGATAAACTGGAAAAGATTGTTAGGTAAGAGCTCAAATCGCTTGCAGCAGATATAGCACTCATCAAAGAAAGGCTGTCAATATGCCCCTTAATGGGGCCCGAGACAGCCAGGGCCCCAACCAGAGCCCAATCATCTGAAACCACCCGTCCAAGTGTCTGCCCTTCGGCCAAAAGCCCAACTATTGTACAACAAAATAAGGGAGAGAGCAATGAAGACAGTGGGACATCAGGGGGTCAGGGGGAATGGGCAGGCAAGCCCATAAGCCGAGAGGCCCAGCGAACTTGCCCAGTGGCACACCATGGGGGCCAAAGGAGAAGTGGGGTGGCACCCCGGGCATCATGATGGGTAATACCCAGTCTTTCAATTCGTGCCCTTCTTTAGGTACCCCTCACTGGATCACAAAACCAAACACTATACCTTTGTGGACCATGATAGGGAGGAGAACCTGCTGGGTGAGTGACAGCTGGAATGAATGGGAGAGAACTGAATAAAAGGCGAGTCTCTAGGCTTGGAAGGCAGAGTCGACCACTGGAACGAAAGAACCGAAGACGAGCTTGAAGAGGATGACTGCTACAACTCCTGGACCGTTGGTTTGCCCAGTGAAGACCTGCTGCAGGTCCGAATCGCTAAATTCATCTCGACAGAGAAACCCTGCAAGGACGACTTCACCCTTTGTGTTGGTGGGACCAATCAAATCGACACTAAGCCACCTGGATACCATTCTCGGAGCTGGTTGTATTTTCCTCAGAGTGCTGCAGGAAACCGAATAACCAGGGAGAGGGACACCAGTTTGTGTGCTTTACTACAGCTACCGGAATCGAAGATTTGCCAGTTGCCAGCTTTGCGATCAGTCCAAGTGCAGTGCAGGAGTCCCCCAATGTCCTCCCTCTTGTCCCCACGACTGAGGCTCAGAAACAGCCAGATCTGCAGGAACTGCCAGGAACAGAAGTCTTCAGCTGCATCTTTTTCTTAATTTAAAAAAGGTACTATGAAATGAGACTGAAGGCCTCATTACGACCTCGGCGGTAGCCATGCCGCTATTGGCGGCATGGCTGCCGCCGAAATCGCGTCCGTGTTTCCAGAATGAGGAATTACCGGGCCATTCCGAGTTCGGAGGGCCCGGTAATTCCTCCTTCTAGGAACCCGGACCAGGACCTTCCCCATTCCCATTTCAGCCCCTTTAGGGCTGAATGGGAATGGGCGAGGGAGCAAACAACGGGCCGATTACGAACGGCCCGTTGTTTGCTCCCTCCTCCCCTCGCGGGACCCGCTCTGCACCTCTGGTGAAACCAGACGTGTAGACCGGGTCCCGCGTGGGGACCTCGTAATCAGGCGGGACGGGGTTGACGGCACCGGCACCTTTACCGGCGCCATTAACCCCGTCCCGCATGGGTTATAATGTGGCCCTGAGAGTACTTACCTCTTGCGGTGAAAGTGCTTGAAACTTTCCCAACTTGCAGGCCTAATCAGCTTGTGACCCACCATATTTATTTATTTTATTTATTTATTTATTTACATTTATAAAGCGCTCACACAGCCCGCAGGCATCGAGGCGCTGTTACAGGAATTGTTTTTTTTTTTTCTTAGTTGCGTAATTGTGTTTTTTTGTCTTAGTTACGTATTTATAACGCGCTTAAACACCCGGAGGTTTCTAAGCGCGGACCCGGGGATCGAACCTGTTGCTGCTTCGTGTCGTCTTGCTTCCAAGACGCGCACGCTGCCGCTGAGCTATCCTCCCGGTTCGTATGATTCTTTCTTTTACAAACTACTTCTGAGAACATTGGCAAATACTTTTCCATTTAACTACCAGAACGGCTTTATCCTATACAAGACTTTAGCCCATTGACTTTGGCCTGACCTATTGCATTGAGTTAACTCCTCTGGTGAACTTAAATGTATTTGCACTGTCTAAGAGTAACTGTAATCTTCTTTTTATTAACCTATTCCATTTTGCTCCTCCCTCAAAGTAGTTTAAATGCCTCAGAAACGTACAATGTAAAGTACTGAAGTATATTTGTGTGTAATATAGATTGCCTCCTTCTAGTGAATGTTTTATAACTGACTGTGAAATAAATTAATATGTGTTTTACCAAGAAACCTTAAGTGTAAGAGTTTATTTGAATACTTGTGATTGTAGACCTTTGTGTAACATCATTACAGCTCACATTCCACTCTTGAGATAAGCCTGGCTGCTCAGCAACGTTACCAAAACTGTGTATTACAGACTTATACCAAAGGTTGGTATGCTTACACCTGCAGTCCTAGTTATATGTAGTGGTCCCAAAGGGTACTGCATACAAACTCTGCCTAACACTGAGTACATCCAAATCAAGCTCTTCCAGGAGACAGCAGATGTCAGAGGAGTGTTTGACAGCTGAATGAGATTTGAGAGTATTTGAAAGAGATTTGAGAGTAGCGACGTGGAGCAGGTTGCCACATTTGAAGTACTTCCGGGGAGGGGTACAGGCCAGAGGTACACCCTGCGAAAGTGTTGGAGGTGCCTGAGAATGGGCAGAGATGGAAGGAAGAGAAGGCAGGGTAGTCAGAGAAGGAGAAGAGAGTGCCAGAAGGGTGGCAGAGGAGGGAGGCAACAGTGTGGCCAGAGAAACAGCAGGGTGTGCTGAAGAGCTGGCAGAGGAAGGAGGCAGCAGAGGAGCCAGAGAGGGGTAAGAAGGGATAGCAGGGGAGGAAAGGAAGTTGATAAGGCGCATGAAGCTTCTATCAAAGAGGAGGAGATTGGCCATTTACGTAGACATTAATGATAGTCTTAGAGGAGTGAAAGGGGGCAGCAGGGCCTCCCATCGGGTGCCAGCATTAATGGAAGAAGAGGAACATTTAGAGAGAACAGAGACCATATGGAGGTCAATAGGCCTGGAGATGGAACGACATAGAGTATGTTGGTAAGGGTCTGTCTGGAGGAAGCACTGGTATAGGTATCAGTGATGGGGAGGCCTGGGTTGGAGACCAGGATGTCCCCTTTGAGCTTCTTCCTGCCAGACCTAGTGAGAGGGAAAGGTTAGTCGATAGAAAAGCCGTTCGAAATGATTAGCGAGACAGAGAGCACCGATGTGAGAGCGGGGATGAAAGAGGGGAATGGGGAGAAGGGAGCCCAGGCAGGGGAGGGGAGGGGCACAGAGGGGATACAAAAGGGAGGGGAGCACAACAAACAACAAGAACAACAGACCTACAAATCAGATGCAGTACAGAACCAGGCAAAGGAAAAATAGAGAATGCAGGCAATTGCAATGTGATGCCATAAACCGTGGAGAGCACCACAATATCAAGAACCGCAGTGGGCAAACACAAAGTCAATACAGTCAATAAGGCAAAGAACACAACAGGAACCTAGAAGAAGAATGCAGGCAATGCAAAGTAATGCCAGAAAAACAGTGGAGTACGAGACAGTGTCAGAATAGTACACAATAGATCATAGAGCGAAGGGCTGACATGCGGGAGGAAGGAAGGGAAACGCAGGCGGGGGGGACCGGAAACAGGATGCGTGGACCTACGATCCGAGGGAGCGCACGCTGCTAGAGAAGCAAGGGAGCGCACGCAGCCAAGTTTTGCGCGCCATGTTGTGGGCTAAGTATTTGAGCACAGCACAATACAACACGCACAGATTTGACTTTCCCAAAAGGGGAAGAAAAAGAAATTAGGTTTTTGAGCACAGCACAATATAACATACCCAGATTCGACTTACCTGATCAGTCGCAGAAGGTCGACGGCTGCAGGCTAGGTGCTACCACGGTGAACGCCGACAGACACCACTGGGGCTGTCCTTAGCCTCTGGTCCTTGGCCGAGGCGGCTGCCATGGCAGGGGGTGCCAGGGGTGGCTGATTTAAAGGGCCCGCCAACCAATGGGAGAGCGGTGGGAGGGAGGAAGGGGGAGGGCCAACAAAGAAGAAAGCAACCAGGACGAAGGGGGGGGGAGTGGCACATACGTGCTGCAGTGCGAGATTAAGGGCCTCATTACACGGAAGGCGGTAAGGGTTAACGGTCACCGGTAATGGTACCGGTGACTGTTAACCCTTACCGCCTTACTACAAGGTCCCTTAACGGGTTGGTACTTTAACGCTTGCTTTTAGCAGGTGTTAAAAACCAACCCGCTAAGGGACCTTGGTGCTAATTACGGCACCACAAATTTGCGGTACCGTAATTAGCACCTTCCCCATTCCCATTATGCCCTATGGGGCAAAAATGGAAATTGGGAAGGGCAATGGTGGAAGGGGGAATTACCGCCCCACCAACCTTGGAATAGGGCGGTAATTCCCCTTTCCACCAAGGCAGTGTCGGTATTTTACCGGCATTGACCAAGGTGCTATTAGCACCTTGGTCCACCGCCTACCGTGTAATGAGGCCCTTAAACTTTTCCAAATGCACAATTTACTGTGCCACCGAGCACCTGTCCTCATCGCAGCACCAGAGAAGTTGATGTTGGCGTTTCCTGATGATGGTTGGGATGCCTTGTGGGGGGACAGAGGGAGAAAGCACTTGTTGGTGCATGCTTACCAGCTGTCTCAGCAGGTGTTCGGCACTGGGTCCTTCTGGTCCAAACAGGAATTGCCCTTTTCTTCACCTGCCCTTCGCTTCGGGCACCCGGGCGAGAGACGCCCTTGATCTAAGAGTTAAGAGCAGAAAAGAAGAGGCAGGGTTAAGCAGGTGGGTGGTGTGTAGGTCAGGAGACCTAGATCCACTTGCACCTGCACACCAACTGCAAAGGAAAAGAGGCTGGAGGGCTGCTTAAGTAGGGAACAAGAGCGGCAACCAGAAAGGCACCAAGAGTTTAAAGTGGTTGACAGGTGGGCAGGGCTTAGGCCAGGTGACCTAGATCCACTTGCACCTGCACGCCAGCTGAAGACCAAATGGTTGTACTGTGAACTGGAAGATGCCTTCGGGAGTTGAGAAGGCTATGCTTGGTTTAGTTCTCTCCTCCAGGGGCACCTACCAGTAGCCCATGGTCGGGTCTAAGGTGGAGATGAGTTTAGCTTTTTCTATCGTCTCTACCAATTTATCGATCCGGGGCATTGTACTTATCGGACTTGGGAAGAAGCGCTATTGGTGAACGCCATTCACCATAGCACCTCTTGATTACACCCAGGTCTAACCTTTTCTTCAATTCGTCTTTTATAATTTGTTTCCTCTCCTCAGGTAGCCAGTATAGTTTTAGGGGTATGACCCTTCCTGGAGGTTTCTGGATTTTGCGGCTGACTCCCTCACTCATCCTAGCTTTGTGGAGAACATGTCTGGCTATGGGCCTCATTACGACCCAGGCGGTAAGTTACCGCCTGGGCCGTGACTTTACCACCATGGCGTAAACTACGTTTACGCCATGGTGGTTGGCGGACTTACCGCCCCATTCCGAGGTCGGCGGGGCGGTAAGTCCCCAATCCCCATTTACCCTTCCCCATTCCCATTTTTGCCCCATAGGGGCAAATGTATTTCCATTTTTTGTAGAAAATTTGTTAGCCCAAAGATTTCCTTTTCCCTGGGGTTGTGGAATTTACGCCATAAGTCCTCTCCACATAAAGTGTCGTACTGTAGTACCAAGCTTCCTAAGTGGACAGATCTGAGATCTTTCAGGCTTTCACAGTACAGTGTAAGGTGTTTGAGAGTCTCATTTTGTTTCTCGCAAAAGCGACATTTGAGCATGGCTGTTACTTTTCGTGCTCTTGTCGCTTGGCTCACTCTTGTGTTGAATAAGTGTAAACGAAATTTCATGTAGGTCATTCTGTGTCGAGCATTGGGTGTCTTTATCAGGTATTGCAGCATCTGTTTACGGTCTTTGGCTTCAATGGGTGCATCATCAAAGAGCTTATGGCGATTTCGTGCATCAACTGTTAGACACCAGTCCTGTTCCCATAGTTTTTTCTTAACGTGGGCGTTAAAAACCAACCCGCAAAGGGACCAGGGAGCTAATTACGGTACCGCAATTTGCGGCACCGTAATTAGCGCCTTCCCCATTCCCATAGAGCCCTATGGGGCAAAAATGGGAATGGGGAAGGGTAATGGGGGAAAGGGGAATCACCGCCCCGCCAACCTTGGAATAGGGCGGTAATTCCCCTTTCCACCAAGGCAGTGCCGGTATTTTACCGGCAGCACCTTGGTCCACTGCCATCTGTGTAATGAGACCCTAAGACTTGGCTGGTGGCAGTGGTAACTACCCTATTTTTTATACCGCGGTTATCTTAAATAGCCATGGTATTGTTTTAGGCTATTATATTAGCCTCAAACATAAACTTGCTTGACCATATATATTTTATTACGGTTCATGCTGTGTGAAGCTAGCTTTAATTGCTAGATTTGGGAAGACCCCTTCCCAGTACCTGAAGAGGTTTAGGACCCTCAAAAAGCATGATGGTACCCCTTAGGCTACCAGGATATGTGAATGGTTGAAAAATATAGATGTTTGGATTCAGCGTTACAGAGTAAACACTTATGAAGGAATGAGAAATCTTGTTATGTTGGAGTCTATTTTTGATGTCTGCTCTCCTGAGCTCACACAGCACTTGGTTGATTCTAAGGAGATAGATCCAAAGAAGCTAGCTAAGGCTGCTGACTTGTGGGTTGCCAACAGGGCCACTCACAAGGATTCTGGGGCTACTCAGAAAAATGATGAGGGGAAACAGCCAAAGAAAGATAACAAAGAGAATTCTAATACCTCCAATCCGAAATAGGGCCACAAACAACAACATGAGGGTAAACCACATGGGAAACCAAATCAGGCTATTTCACTATTGGGACCCAAACCAGATGGAGGTCAGAACAAACCCCCATTCATCAACATCAAAACATTTGGGAAATGTTATGTTTGTGGGTCAACTGACCATGTGAAAGGGGATACCAAATGCAAGGGTAAACCTTCAGGGGTCCACACTGTCTCCTTAGCCTTCTCCCCAGAGGACGAAGTACCTATGTCAAGTGCAAACTTTCACCTACTGACTGATGAACCCATGAGAGTCTCAGCTAGTGTTTCTTTAGTGTTCCTGGGCTTGTGGGAACAACATAATTTAGATGTCTATAAATTCCATCCCAGATAATACTAAAGAGTATTATAAAGATAGTGTTCTTGTGAATGGTCAGGAAAACCCTGCCATCAGAGACACTGGAGCCAGCATAACTGTGGTAGATTAATCATTTTTCAAGGTGGAGGATGTTGCTAAGGCACCCAAACGCCTCACCAAGTTAGCTGGAGCCCCTGTGCAAATGCTTCCCCAGTTACCAGCTCTCATCCAGTGTAATGATATGACTGTCAAGATACCTGTTAGTGTGCAGAATGAAGTGCCTGGGAGAGTCCTGTTGGGTAATGACCTTAAAACTCTTGGAGTTTTGTCAAGCACCCCCATGCCTCCCAGTAAGAGGATACAAGAGCTCACTAGGTCTGCAAGGGAGAGAACCTTGAGAGGCTCTCCAGAGGAGCTGATAGAGGAAACTATCACTCCCACTCCACACTATATGAAGAATCAGATCTGGAGGAAGACACTGTCTTAGTTGGAGATCTTGACCCTGTTGACCATCCTGAGCTGCAGTCTTTACTGGCAGAAGGTGGACCCAACAGGGCAGACTTTAGCAAAGGACAGAGACAGTGTCCTACTCTTGAAGGTCTGCGACAACAGGCTGCTAACCAACTTGATGGGCAAGAAGTTGGGAAGCATAGGTTGAGCTAGGAAGATGGCCTCTTCTACAGTGAACCAACTGAGTCTATCCCTGGGGACTGCAAAAGAATTGTAGTGCCCCTTGCCAACAGACTCCAGTTCCTACAGTTAGCCCATGAGATACCTTTGGCTGGTCACTTGAGTTTCAAGAAGACCAAGGAAAGTCTCTCTCTCTCTCTACTTCTACTGGCCTAAGATGGGTTCAGAAGTTGACAAATTCTGTAGGAGCTGTCACACTTGCCAAACCTCTGTCAAGAGTGGAGCCAAGAATGTGGCACCCTTGGTGCCTCTCCCAGCAGTGGGAGTTTCTTTTGAGAGGGTGGGCATTGACATTGTCAGTCCCTTTGACCCTTCCACATCTTCAGGCAACAGGTTTATCCTGGTTGTAGAAGACCATGCTACAAGATACCCAGAAGCCATACCTATGAGACCTGTTACGGCTCAGGCTGTGGCTAAGGCTCTACTTGGTATTTATACCAGAGTAGGGTTTCGTAAGGAAGTGATATCTGACAGGGGATCCATTTGTATACCTCACTACATGCAAGCTGTGTGGAAAAACTGTGGTATCACTTACACATTCTCTACAGCCTACCATCCACAGACAAATGGACTGGTAGAGAGGTTTAATCGTACTATGAAGAGCAGGATAGGCGCTTTAGAATAATCCCTTAAGAAAAAGTGGGACCTTCTAATGCCATGCCTTCTCTTTGCATATAGAGAAGTCCCTCAGGGAGGGAGTTGGTTACAGTCCATTTGAACTTCTCTATGGCCATCCAGTCAGAGGTCCATTGGCCCTGATCAAGGTGGGGTTGGAGAGTGCTCCTTCCGCCAAGTGTTAGATGATCCTCTGCACACCAGAACACTGCTAACATCTCCACAACACCTTCCCCGGGTTCCCACACAACTCCCTCCAGGGTTCGAGGCTCACGTGATTTGGTTACCCCAAAGGACCGAAAGTTCCGTACCAGGTACAATTTACGTGCCCGGTTGCAGCCCTTCCTGCATTGGCAGTTGCCATGGAG
Organism: Ambystoma mexicanum; assembly: GCF_040938575.1. Taxonomy (NCBI): domain Eukaryota; kingdom Metazoa; phylum Chordata; class Amphibia; order Caudata; family Ambystomatidae; genus Ambystoma; species Ambystoma mexicanum. The sequence continues at coordinate 1,382,129,195 of NC_090933.1, forward strand.
AACATACAGCAGAAGGGGCGGCGGAACACCTCCGCGTCGATCGTTCATTTGCTCACGTGATTCAGAGCGGCGTTTCCCACGTGACCTTGGTGGACGTCACATGACCCAGAAGCGCACAGTATATAAAGCCTGATGCACGGAGCACTCATTGCTTCTCAGCTGTCTTCTGACCCTGTTTGGCGCTACGTTTGATAAACTCTGTTGGTTTACCTTGATCTTGGAACTCTCACCTGGACTCCCTCGGATTACCCTTTTGTACCTTTGCTTGGAACTGTTTACCTATTGCTGAATCTCGACTCGACCCTCACCTGTCTTCGGATCATCCCTTGGTACTTTGTTGGACTTCTACGCCATTGCCCTTTTGGGAACTCAAGTCACGCCTTCAGCTCTACAGGTGGCATATCCTGTGTCCACGCTTGTCTGCGTTCCCTCTTGTTCTGGGGACCACCTCTCATCTGAGTCTCGAATCTCCCTCCTAGGTTTCCCGGGTTTTCCAAACACCGGATAGGTAAGATTATTCAGATCCTTTGGTTATTGTGGTATATTGTATTTGCCTGGTACTTAACCTCGTTCTTTTTGCAGCAGCATCGGTGTTCCAGAGGTTCTGTGGATCCGGGAAGTAACATCTCCCACCTGTGGCCCCAAAGGTCGCACAGCGGGGTTCTTTTGGTTTCCCTGTGCGTCACTTGGGGACAGAGGTCTCAACGGTCTACACGACACTCAAGTCAGAACAGACTGAGAAGCCGTATAGTCGTGTTAGTTAATGCAGGGGTCCACGGAAGAACCCATAGCTGCTTTAGTTCAGGCAATTACAGCATTGAGGGCAGATATGGCCGCTGCTAACACGGTAATTCACCAAAGGCTAGATTCCATATAGAGTGTCCAGCATTCCTTCCCTGCAGACTCTGAATTCGGGGATTCTGCCACTTCAACCACACCTCCTCCGTTGGCAAGTACCCCAGCTCCAACCCCAGTGGTCCTCCCAACCCCTTCTCCTTTGGCCGCTCCTGAACCTTATCAAGGCGACCCCAAGAAGTTCAGGACCTTTATCAATCAGTGCAAGTTGCACTTCCTGTGTAGACCTCTGGCCTTTCCTCATTCCACTGCTAAAGCGGCCTTTGCCCTTTCCCACCTGGCCGGAACGGCTGCCGCTTGGGCTAATCCTCTACTGGAGAACAATAGCCCAGTTCTCTATGATTTTGATTTGTTAGTTATAGAGATGTCTCGAGTCTTCGACACCCGACACAAGGCACAGTCTAGGGATCTGGAGTTGTTAGAGCTAACCCAGGGTAGAGGGACCTTGATAGATTACATCACCCGCTTCAACCAATTGGTCGCAGAGACATCATGGCCAGAAAGCAAGCGGGCAGTCATATTCTATAGGGGGTTGAATAATCCAATGAAAGATGCCTTAGCAGCGATTCCTTCCATGCCCACTCAGTATCATGAACTAGTGGATCTTGCCCTGCAGGTAGATGCACGTCGTTCAGAGCGCAGGGCTGAGTTGGGTTTTTCTCATCCTACAGCTGTCAGTACTCCCGCTTCCAGCACTGAGGAACCTATGCAAGTGGGAGGTTTACGTAGCCCTATCACGACATCCGAGAGAGAACGTAGGAGGGTGGATAATGCATGCTTTTATTGTGGCACCACGGGACATTATGTTAAGGAATGCCCTCGGCGTCCCAAGAAGTCCCAGGTTTTTCGGACAGCTCGTCCTTAGATCCGGAGACCAGGTCGAGTTTCCAGTCCTCATCTCCGGGTGCCACTCCTGCTTTCGCTCGTGTCCAGCCCATCTTTGTACAGGCCACTCTTTGTCCCTCTACGGGTATCTCTCACGCAGTCGCGATCATCATTGACTCTGGTGCCACTGGGAACTACATAGACATTGCTTTAGCCCATTCTCTCAATCTACCTTTAGTGGTGAAAACCCGACCTGAACCGGTTCAGGCCGTAGATGGCACTGCCCTAGTCTCTGGTCCCGTTAGACACCAAACTGCTCCTCTATTATTGACTATACAAGACGTTCACACAGAGACGCTAAGTTTTGACCTGATCACCACACCTCAGTTCGGTATCATATTGGGAATACCATGGTTGCGTGAACACAATCCTCTGATTAATTGGCAAGCAGGCACTGTGCTCTTTGAGTCGGATATCTGTCAGAACTTCTGTCTCCCAACCCATCAAGAAACAGATACTCCTTCACGGGCCTTGGGAGCTCTTGCTCAACTCACATTGAATGATGGTGGATCAGAGGTTGTGAATTCCCATACCGTCGGAGGGGTAGTTACCGGGATTCCCTCTGAGTACAAAGCATTCGAGTCAGTTTTCGATCGCGGTTCTTCCGAGGTGCTTCCTCCACACAGACCATATGACTGCCCGATTGAACTAATCCCGGATTCTACCATTCCTTCGGGCAGGATTTATTCTCTGTCCCCCTCAGAAGAATAAGCTCTGAAACAGTATGTACAGAACGCCCTACGACTAGGACACATCCGCCCCTCTACTTCACCCGCTGCAAGTCCCATTTTCTTTGTACCCAAGAAAGAAGGGGACTTACGTCCCTGTGTGGATTACCGGCACCTTAACGCCATCACGAAAAAGGATAGGTATCCAATTCCTTTGATCACCCCTCTTCTAGACCGCTTATCCCATGCCTCTGTTTTCACCAAGCTGGATCTTCGCGGCGCATACAATCTAGTGCGCGTCCGCGAGGGCGATGAGTGGAAAACTGCCTTTTGCACCCGTTACGGCTTGTATGGATATCTAGTCATGCCCTTCGGTTTATGTAACGCCCCAGCAACATTCCAGCGTTTTATGAATGACATATTCAGGGACATTCTGGACGTATACATGGTTGTTTATTTGGACGACATCTTGATCTTTTCACGGAATCTTGATGACCATGTAAAGCATGTTCGGGAGGTCTTATCCCGTCTGAGGGAACATTCGCTATTTGCTAAACCCGAGAAATGTCAATTCCATAAAACGTCTATTGAGTTTCTGGGCTTCCACATTACCCCTGGGGCACTATCCATGAACGAATCCAAGGTTAAGGCAGTACTAGATTGGCCAGTTCCTCAGACACTCAAGGCCTTGCAGGCCTTTTTGGGCTTTGCCAATTTTTACAGGCGCTTTATTTCGTCCTTTTCCACAATTGTGGCCCCACGTACGGCTCTGACCAGCCCTCAAGTACCCTATCAGTGGCAAAAGGAACATCAGGAATCCTTTGAGGCTTTGAAAACCGCTTTCACCACTGCACCAATTCTTCAGCACCCCAATCCCGATCTTCCATTCATAGTCGAGGCGGATGCCTCTTCTTTTGCCCTCGGTGCGGTGTTGTCTCAGACATGTCCTACGACAGGCAAGTTGCACCCGGTGGCATACCACTCCCGCAAGTTTTCCAATACTGAGACCCATTATACTGTAACGGAGAAGGAACTTCTGGCTGTCATGGACGCCTTTCGTGTCTGGCGCCATCATCTCCTGGGGGCTAAGTATCCAATCACTGTCTACTCCGATCATCGGAATCTACAGGATCTGGCCTCCTTAAAGTGCACCAATAGCAGACAGGTCCGGTGTCATCTCTTCTTTTCCGCCTTTGATTTTCATATTACTCATCATCCTGGAATCACTCATGGAAAAGCGGACGCCTTGTCACGCTCTCCGGGTGGAGTCGCGTTGCCAACCTTCCCCGATACTGTTCTTGGTAAGAGTCATGTGATTTGTCTCTGCACTCCCTCTCTGTCACTGTTGGATTCTGTGCGAGCATGGACGAGCAATCATTCTGACCAATTGCGGGATTGGGATCCCGTATATTGTGATGGTTTGCCTTTCGTGCATGATCGCCTGTTCCTCCCCACGCCTGACACCCGTAACCTGGCCCTTGAATGGTCTCATGATGCCCCCTTTAATGCCCATCCCGGCCAGGAGCGTACCATGGATCTCCTAAAGTGCTGGTGCTGGTGGCCCTCTATGAAGCGCGACGTGGAATGCTATGTCAACTCTTGCTCTGTCTGCGCTCAGGCCAAATATCGAAGAGGTCGTCCAATCAGCCTGCTGCTTCCGCTACCGGTACCCCCAAGACCTTGGCATACACTGACTATGGATTTCGTGACCGATCTCCCCAAGGTACGGGGTTTTGATACCATCTGGGTGGTGGTGGACACATTCACAAAAATGGCTCGCTTTGTTCCCTGTAAGGGGATCCCTTCGGCCCCGGTCCTGGCTGAGTTGTTTTTTTGAATCTGTGTTCATGTTGTTTGGGCTTCTTTCTGTCATTATTTCCGATCGTGGGTCGCAGTTCACCTCTCGTTTTTGGAGATCTTTGACTAAGCTACTTGGCATCGATACCAGGTATTCTTCGGCCTATCACCCTGAGACTGATGGGCAGACTGAAAGGACGAATCAATCTATGGAGCAGTATCTTTGGTGCCTTATCCTGCAGCAGCAGTCCTCCTGGTTGAGTGCTTTACGGCTTGCCGAGTTCGCATATAATAACGCGGCTCACTCTGCTACAGATTTTTCTCCTTTCTACGCCCTCTATGGCCAACACCCCAAGGTCTTGCCTGTCCCTGATGCCTCTGTCTCTTTGAATCCTGCGGCCACGGCCTGTCTTAGGGATCTGTCTGCTGTTCATGCTCGTACTTTGGTCCATTTTACTGAAGCAAAGGCCTCTATGAAGTCCCGTGTTGACAGCAAGCGCTTGGCTGCTCCTCCCCTTGCGGTGGGTTCCAGGGTGTGGTTGTCTTCCCGTCACCTTCGCCTGGTTGGTTGTCGGAAACTTCTGCCTCGCTTTGTTGGCCCGTATGTAATCTCTCAGGTTGTGAATCCAGTGGCTTTTCGTCTGGTTCTCCCAAACTTTTGGCGAATCCATCATGTTTTTCATGTCTTTCTCCTCAAGCCATTCCCTGATTCCTCCTGCCTTCGGTCCCCAGTAGCCCCTGTGTCCCTGGCCTCCCCTGATGTTTTTGAAGTGTCAGCTTTTTTGGGTTCCCGTTGGTTTAGGGCTGGGCTCCAGTATTTGGTGGATTGGAAGGGTTATGGACCGGAGGAGCGTTCTTGGGTTTCCGCCTTGGATGTTGACGCTCCTCGGTTGGTAGCCCGGTTCCATAGGGATCACCCGTCCTGCCCACGAGGTCGTGGGCCGTTGCGGGGGGGGGCTATGTTAGACGATCCTCTGCACACCAGAACACTGCTAACATCTCCACAACACCTTCCCCGGGTTCCCACACGACTCCCTCCAGGGTTCGAGGCTCACGTGATTTGGTTACCCCAAAGGACCGAAAGTTCCATACCAGGTACAATTTACGTGCCCGGTTGCAGCCCTTCCTGCATTGGCAGTTGCCATGGAGAACATACAGCAGAAGGGGCGGCGGAACACCTCCGCGTCGATCGTTCATTTGCTCATGTGATTCAGGGCGGCGTTTCCCACGTGACCTTGGTGGACGTCACATGACCCAGAAGCGCACAGTATATAAAGCCTGATGCATGGAGCACTCATCGCTTCTCAGCTGTCTTCTGACCCTGTTTGGCGCTACGTTTGATAAACTCTGTTGGTTTACCTTGATCTTGGAACTCTCACCTGGACTCCCTCGGATTACCCTTTTGTACCTTTGCTTGGAACTGTTTACCTATTGCTGAATCTCGACACGACCCTCACCTGTCTTCGGATCATCCCCTGGTACTTTGTTGGACTTCTACGCCATTGCCCTTTTGGGAACTCAAGTTACGCCTTCAGCTCTACAGGTGGCATAT